>NC_086316.1:56596428-56922539 GCF_963924245.1 Chroicocephalus ridibundus
TCCTTTTTTTTTCCTGATATTGATGTTTTAAGGATGTAGGGAGGGTTTTGTTGTTGTTTCCTTGTATTGATCTTTCTACACTAAATGGAAATTCAGCTGGAAGGACTTTGTCATATGGATGTTGGTCAACTAGACTGGCCAGATGGGACAGCCCTGCACGTTAGCTTTTTCTATTGACAGTAATGTCTCTGTAATAAACTTGAGACACAGGAAATTCCTTAAGATGCTTTCTGAGGTAGGGGGTCATTTTTCTCACAGTGTCTTTTTGGTATGACTTACGACAACGTATTGTTCATTAAGAGAATAGTACACCAGCCCTTAGGCAATAAACTGTTTGCGAATAAAATCTTCAGAAACTGTTTTCACTCCTGGTCCTATTTTTGGACAGTCAAGGCCTACAATTTCTATGTAACACCTTGGAGGTAATGCACTTTTTACTTTATGCATGGAAAAAGAGCGGTGAGAATAAGGAGCCCCAGCACTGGCAGAGGGGAACTCGATTCTTTCTTAAAAGAAAAATATGTATATATTGTAATACTGAATTTATAATGGTTTTGTTTCTGATGTATACTTTAAGAACATATTATAGAAAACAGAAATAAATGCATACCACAGTCTTTTACCTATAAAAGCCACCCTTCAGACTCTGAGCAAAATCTCCAAAACTTAGACTTAACAGCAGTTTTTTAAGGAGGAGAAAAGACCTTGCTTCCATGAGAAAAATCTTCAGGCCAACCGACTGCAGAACATGTGTCAGTGCCTCTTAGGCTGCATACACATCCCTATTTTACCAAGAAGTGTGGTTTTGATTATATAAATATATATTTTAGCATGGACTTCAATGTGACTCTACTCAGTGCTTATATGCCTCTCTCAGATATCACTTAAGGAATAAAAAACAACATATAGAATGGAAACACTGGTGGGGTCTTTTATGTCATGTCACACAGTAGTCTCAGTTCTCTTCCGTGTGGACTCGTTGCTACCGATGAGCAGGCCCCATGGATCATCAGCTTGCAGCCCTTCTGAGTCTCATATGCATGTCCCCACTATCAGTCAGCTGTCTTGGTGTCAGTGACAGACCTCAGATTTTATTCAGACCTTACTTGGGTGATCTTCCTTTATTCTGAATTAAGCATTTTCTTAGATTTTTCAGGCAGCGGCCCATTGTGAAATCTGGAGAGTACCAGACAGCAGGACTGCAGTGTACAGGGAGAAATTTCCTGAAAAATTTCAGCTTCTAGCAGTCAGTGCCTCTCACAAGTCATGCTGGAGTCAGGATGTCCGTGAAGTGGATTTGGTTTGGAATCAGTAGCAACTGGAGAAAGTCTTAGGGAGCTTCATATCAAAGCTGCTTTACTGGTGCAAAATAATTTAAGTCCTGGTGCTACTGCAGTCGAGGTTTTTGTCATTCTCCCAGCCACGGTTCCACATGCTATCCCTTGTGTCTGTCCAGGTGTTTTACTGACGACTTTCTTCTCCTTGTTGTAGGTTTTTATGGGCAGCTTCAGACTTTCTGCCCTCCACATTATGCTGACACTCAGAAGAACATACAATCTTGCAATGTGGTTCCTCCATTTGAAGACTGCCTAGTTCCCACAACAGCAGGCCAGGCAGGACTTGGCATTTTCCATCGAACTTTTTCAGCTCATTCTGGTATTACAGGTAAGTGACAGCTGGGGACTTTGTGGGTGGTTGTGTACAGTTTGTGGGCTTTGACAGATCAACTCGAGCTGTGTATGTGACTAGGACCTGTCATGACAGACTTGACTCTTCACAAGGAAGAGATGGTTTTCAGACCTTTGGGGAACGGTTGGCATTGGGAGACAGTCCCCATGGGTCACAGTAGCATCTGGCCTGTGTGCAGACTGCAGACTGTTGAGGGCTTCTCAAGGTTCTAACCTCTGGGAGTCAGACAGTCACTAGCTCATGTATTTGCTTTGAAGTACAGTCCATGGAGCCCCGTGTGATATTCACACAGCCGCTTCTCTCTGCTGTAAGTATTGTATCAGGGACCTGAGTGATTCAAACCACTGATTTTGCTTTATGCACATTTGATTTTTCTCAGTCTTTAATTTTACTTATTCACATTTCCATAACGAGAACTGCCTGGGTGCATGCTTTTCTGTGCACACGTATCTCAGTCTCTGCCTAGATGAAAAGTTCGTAAGGGTCTTGCAGGCTGCTCTGAAAAGGTGAAAGTTACCCGTCTGCAGAGGATCAGCACAAGACAGTGGGCCTGGTCGTAGGGCCTGAGCACAATTGATGCCCAAGTCTTTTATTGTCCCTCTACACAGGATGGACAACATTTATTGTTCTATGAAATCTCTTTTATGTGTTGGTCCTTCAGTAGTGCATTAAAAAGCCGGTGCACCTGTAGCTTCAAAGAGCCATCTCACAGTATGTAAAGAGGTAATCCAAAAGATGGGAGTTTTTCTGCAAACAGCTGCTCTTGTGCTTACTGCTATCACTTGTAGAAGTTAGTAATTTCTGTGCCAGGGTCTGCTTTACAGCAAAGTTCTACAATATTTTATTGCCTGTTATCATATGTTGGTATGATGAAATTTGATAAGCAAGCATGAAGTTTATTTTCTAAATTACCACAATTTTAGCACCCATTAAATGGGCAAGTGCTAATTGTGATGAAATTTGCTGTACTTCAGACTTGATTCTGACAGAACTGAAATTCCTCCCTTGGTAAGCAGTAAGTTGTGTTATTATTAATTTCATAAATGTGTTGGCTTGTTTGTTTTGTTTGTGTATTTGATTTAAAGTCATTTCCAGTTCTCTGTATAAGTATTAGAACATTATCCATGATATAGTTATCCTAGTTAATTAATTATTCTTGTATTTTTTCCCAGTTTATGACTTTCCAGCAGGCTCCACAGGTATCTTTGGTGATTCAGCTCGCAGCATGCCAGAGGATAGCGGTTTCCTACAAGTAAATGCAGTGGATCGTTGTTCTAGCCAGCTTTCTTCTGTCTACACTGAGAGCTAAAGTAGTATAAATCTAGTTACAAGAACTTGATTCCATTTCATCTTGCCCTTTTGATATTTCTCTGCAAAATTTTTCTCTCCATGAAACTGCCACGTATGTATGGGGATATGGGTTGATATACATACATAATGGAGAGGAAAAAAGCAATCACCGAGCATTCATCAAGCAGTCAACTGAGAAGGAGAATGTTTGGAGAAAGCAAGCTTTGCCAAAACTTTAGCAATTGTTTCGTTTCTTTTCATCTGTGGCACAGCAACTCTACTTTTTTTGTTCTTTCTTCTTTTTAATTTCTCAAAGGGAATTCACAGACTGAATAAGAAAACTGCTTGTTGGCTGTAATCCTTTCAAGCTGAATGGGTGGACTTACTGAAGAACACAGCTTTGGAAAATTCTTTTTTTAAAAAAAAAAAAACAAGGGGAAAAGAACTAAAACCATTTCAAAGGCACACAGCTCTTTGCACAACCTGTTCGCATGTGATGCTTCCAAAGTTAAACACACACCAGCATCAAAAAGGGAGAGAAATTAGACATACATCCTGCCCCTACCCACTGGAGGCATTGGTGCGGCTTCTTTTTGGAGCCAAAGATCATCGGTACTGGATTTCTTACAGGCCTTGGTTTAGCTGTCTTTTCCTTCCCTCCGTATTTCAAGCCATACAACATGGCCATTGCTGTTTTTCCGGTTCTCCTTCTGACCTAGTGCTTTATGCAATGAGTAAGAAGGGTTAAATGCACTACATGAGAAGGTACATGGACTTTGTCTATATTTAGCACAGCTGCTAGATAAGAATAAGTATGTTTTAACTTTTTCTTGATTTTTAATTATATTGTAGAGCTTTATCGCTGTATGTGCTATAGTACTCTGTAGGAAGGTTTAAAATACCCTGTAGGAAAGATTCTTCCTTAAATTCCACAGATATCTTTAAAAGCAATCTGTACTGATTCAATTAATTTTTGTTGCCCAAATATTTTTCATTCCCATACCACATTTTCAGGAAAAAGAGCTACTCTTAAGTTTGCTATGTCCCCTCTGATTATTTAGAGTTGTAAAACTGAACTGGTTTGATGGTTTTGATTTTTCTACTCAATGTCAGGCTCTGGTCCTCAAATTTAGTCCAGGATGCAAGCAAATGAGGTTACCCTTCATGAAAGCTACAGGAGTATGAGTTTAAAACAGTATTTTGCAGTGGAGATGTGTTGTCACTGTGATCCTGTATTCCTTGGGAGCAACCCTTACATTGTGTAAGACTGGGTAAAAACCCAGGTTATTAATCCCTGTTTATCCATTTTTTGGATTTCATACTGTGTAGTGTGCATCTTAATATGCTTATGACCTGGTTTAATAAGAAGGGCAAAAATCCAAAGTTCGTTCTTACAGGCTAGACCACAACTATGCTTCTGAAATCACTCCTCTAAAAAGATGAATTTAAAAAAATGTTTATACAAGCATTTTCTTATCCTGAGATGCTTTTGAGAGTTGTTGAGTGCAGTTTGAGTCAAATTCATAATTTTATTTGCCATTATGTTGCATAGATGAATTTATGTCCAGATGTTTGTAAACACTGTCAATCTTTTGACATTTATATTCATGAAGTATATTCTTACATACAGGAATATGTGCTTACATACTTGATGGAGAGATTTTCATCCAATACATACAAAGAATATATAGATAAACCATGCATATAAATGATGTACAATAAGAAGTAATATGGCTTAAATACAGATAATTCTGTACTAAATTCTTTCCCCTTTTATTCTGCTTCTCACATCACAAGTGAATGTGTCGCTCTGCTTCAGCTTGCGATGGTAGGCCTAGTTGTTACTATATGTGGTTTTTGTTGGGATAAATGACATCAGGCCTCCCTACACAGCTACACAGACTCAGGCAAAAAGACAGTCCTTTTGCATTAATGTATGATCTGTCCCAGTGCATTGACAGTGAGTTTTGCTTTTTAATGAAGCTTTAAATTTGTGCTGTCCTAAAGCCCATTCTGTGGTCACTCCACATGCATAACTTGGTTCAGCAGGAGTAATTAGGCATGCTGAACTCTTCAATTTCAAATGTGTAGGACTATGTTTTGTCCCACTGAAATCAACTAGAGCAGGTTCAGGCCCAGTGTGTACATACGCATGTATATGTACATATATACTTTTGTATATATAAATCCTTTTCAAGGTTCTTTTAACTGGTTGGTTGTCCAGAATTTGTCAGTTGCTGTGTACAAAACTGAAATATTGCTGCTGACTTCAGATCTGTACCACCTTGACTTTTAAATATTTTGAAATATTTTTTCTAGTGTCTGAATGTTCAGACTGTCCAATAGAGAGGCAGCTTATACATCCTGACAGATCATGACCAAAGGGAAAGTGGGAAGACAGAATTCGAAAAGGATATTCATAATTTGGGCGTTCATCAGCTACATTTTGAAAAAGACACTTTTGCAAGTCATTCATTCATTCATTCTTTCATATATATATATAAAAAAATATAATATATATATTTACAACTTTCTATGAGCCTTAATCTTAAAAAGAAGGAGCTAGACTACAGTCAAATCAAGCACATGAGAGTAGGCTACCAGTTTGTAAAAGGGTACGCCTTTGTTTACTTCTGTATCAAAGACAAAGAGGATTCTTCATGATTATTTCATTATTCTCTTTGGAGTCAGACTGACTTTGGGGGATCAGCTTATATCACTGAGGAAAATGTTATAAAAAAGTACCATTTTGTCTCATGAGTTTTGCATATTTAAATAGGGAACTGTGTTTGTCAAATGTTACAATGAAAAATGGTGCTTGTGAAAATACATAGCATAATGCTAGTTACTGACTTATATGCAAATACTTGTGCCTCAGTGATTTTTGTGTTTTTATTCTACTTGCTGGATTGTTAACTTTCTAAAGGGATCCATATCTAAGAGATGGAGTTATTTTACACTATGGACATTAAACAATATTCTAATGAAATTCTTTACAATCATTCTTTTATGCAATTATCTTGTTTTCAGACTCAAATGGTCTATTTATATCTGCATTAGAAATGGGTCTACACTGGAGTTTAAAATATAGTTTCAAAGCACATGTGTACATGTGTGAGTGTATGCGAGTGCATGCGTGTATTTGGATCTCCCTTTCTGTGTATATATATATGCACATATATATACAGATATCATTAGAGGCATTATGGTTTGCTAATACTGGATGCTGAAGTATTGCAGAGCTAAGGCCATCTGTCACATTGTATTTTGTTTTCAACTTTTTTTGAAGATGTGTGAATGAGTATAAAAATTACATTTTAACTGTTTATTCCCTGTGTAATTTTATAGGAGATTTTTTAAACAGCACTTTGTTGTTTCTGTGAAATTTTGTTGTTGTTTTTGGTTTGGGGTTTTTTTTTTTATTTTTAATATTTCCTAGGAACAGATAAAGCAAAAGAAAAAGACCACAATTTAAAATTAGCTGAGTGGGGTTTTATTTGAGGAGAAAATCCCTTTATTATGTACAGAAAGCAGCATGTTGTGTAATATTTTTTACACAAAGCACTTTGCTGAGGAGTGAAAGTGGGAGTATGTTTTTGCTAAACCTTACGGAGTATTCTACATATTTATACGTACTTACATACACACATATGAACTCCATTTGCCATTCTGTATATCTGGCTTATATTTCCTCTAAAGATATATCTGTTGCATACCATGAAAAATAAATTTTCAAAAGAATTAGTTACACTTTTTTCTCTACCAGTATGTATAATTTCATGATTTGTTACAGTTATTTTTCATTTAATCATAAGTTATTTTAGTCCTGTCTCATAAAATTCTTTTTTATGTAAAAGGTAAAATTGAAAGGTGTATGTGCATGGTACAAAATAAAACTGGAAAATTATAATTCAATGACGTCACCAATAGAGCGTCTTATTGTGAGATGCCTTTAAAGAAGACTGCTGCAGCCATTGTTCTTCACCATAAAACTACTAGTATTTGTATGGATTAATACAATTAGAAACAGAAATAGGAAAAAAAAATCTCAGTTTTCTTCTAAAAAACACTTGGGTCAGAGTTCTAAGTCTGGATTTAATTATTGTTATAGTGAGGCTAGAGATTTGTAAAGATAAATGAATGCCTCAGTGTGTGTTTACAGCCTGGGTGGAGACACAAATAAAGGAAGAACATTTCATTACATTTTTGTGCTGTGATAATTTTTATTAGTTTGTTTGTTCATGTGGTCCTACAATACAACACATAAAAGGATTTTGCTTTTCTGTATGGTTATTGTTTGTAACTTACTCAAGCAATTAAGAAGTTAGTTCAGAGCATTTCATATAAGGAAAATAGCTCTATTTTTACTGTGCATTAGGCAAAACGCTAACAAAAGATAGAGACAGGAGTTGATGCATGCTAATGTCCATATTGTCCAAAACACTTCCTAAGTAACTAGCATGCTTAGGAAATAAGAGGCTACCGTTTACTACACCCATAAATTAGGCTAGAAATCTAAGGACAAAATACAAACTAATAAATTAATTAAGGGCAAAAAAAATCCTGTTACGTATTTGCACAGAGACCTTTGAAAATAATGGTCTAACCTGATTTTACTATGAAATTATTAGCAAGGTTAGCTCTGAGTCAACCATGAGCTAGTAAGCCCAAATTCACTGATTGGTATGCATATGAACTTTACTAAAAATGAACTTTGCCCAGTGCGTTCTTATTTACGTTACATCTTAATTTAATGGAGGAAACTTGCCTCATGGCTTAGCAAATATTGTTAATTAATCTATGAAGAACTGAGAGTTGCTGAATCCAAATGTTTCATAATTCAGTTTTTCTTTTTGATGTAGGTAGAGCCCTTAAAACGAGAAGTATACCAGTTCCGTATGCAATGGGGAGTAACATGGCTTGAAATACCTCAAAGCCAAGTGCTTTTCTCTGGGTGCCTGCGCTAGATCAGTTTTTCATTATGTCCTGCAAACCCTCCTATAGCAAAATAGTGTAGTAAAGAAATTAGGTGACAGCTATATTCTTCCAGAGAACAGAATTTCTGAAAGAAAGTTGCCTGAAGTTCTTATTCTATAAAATGTTGGTGTTTGTTTTTTTCTGATTTCAGGACAAAACCCCATTTTGAAGCATCAGAATTTCTCACAAGATGGAAATTTGGGAGGTGTAGTTGGGGAGGGGGTGGGGGGTTGTTATTCCATTGCTTGTGTGTAGTTATAGGAATTGTCCCACCCACCTGCACCAAAGCCACCATGTATTCCTGAATTTGTACCAACTCTGTCCTAATGGAAAATAGTTCAACAAAGCTCTGTTGCCATCTATCCTATCTCTCAGGATTGGATAGATAGCTCTCAGCTATCTATCTCCTTCAATAAGAGAGGAAAGAAACAAACAGCGTTCTTCCATTCTGAATATGAATCCATTTGTATTTACTGCACCTAATTACAAGATACCTTGTATTTGAATTTAGAGTGACTATGTCTGTATGAAAACACAACTGTCCATTTTTCTAGGTCATGATCCTCAGGAAAATGCTTCTTCATGTTCAGACTTGCTGTTTCCTACCTCGGATCACTTTGTCACCCCAAGTAACATCAAATGCATTTTGAATTACCTGATTTTTAAACTCTGTCTATAAACCGCTGTAAATAAGCCTCCTCAAGACGCAGCTTTAAAAAGTTTCTTACATAATGGACAGTCTTAAAGTGGACAACTTCTGCATGGCTGTGTATACTCACTCACTGCAATATATAGCTACAGGAAACAGAATGGTAGAGTTAATATTACAGAACGAAAAATGTTAGCTTTGTAAGATTGCTGTGTCACCTCCCAAAATGTTAATTTATATTTTTCCTCTACCTTCCTTGAAACCATAATGTTCTCATTTAGAAGCTAAGTATGAAAAACCATTCTACCACATCTTCCCATGCCATTTATAGATTTACGACCAAAGTAAATTTACCCAGCAGTCAGTATCATTAATGATTCACAAATGAGATGGGCTAGTTCACTGAACTGTAACAAAGAACGCCTTTCTATGTGTCCAGTTAAAAGGTCCAACATAACATACCCTTGTTATAGCTAGAAAATGCAAACCTCATGCATGGTTGCAACTAGGTACACAGGATAAAACATTACATCTGGGTAGACAGAAGAAAATATAACCATTTCCTCAATATCACACATTTTTCCCTTCTGACCAAAAATGGACTTGAACCTGCCAATCAGTGGGCATGCTGCGGGATTGGTTACACATGTAAATCATCCCACTTCAGCTATTCCAGGAATGGACACAAAGATGTTCATTAAGCTCATGAAAGCCAGGATGACCTGGCCTCCTCATTCCCTGAAAAGTCTCTGAAAATTCCAGCATACATCTGTTGGAAAAACACAAACGTGCTGCTAGAACTGTGGCTGACATATTTACAATCACAAAAATGAGACTGGCAGCATTATGATTTCACTTGTTAACCCACTGCTTTGCATAGCAGACAGTTGTAATTATGCTGTATCTACTTTTGGTTGGAAGAAGAGGAAAGATACTTTGCTGTAATGGAAGTTAAATTAGTAGTGCCTGAGTGATGATCCTAGGCAAAAGTTAAAGCAGTAATACTGGGCCAGCTTATCCATCAAGGAAGTGGGAATAGTGTTAGGTGGCACCATTATTGCACTAAACCTTTACTCATGATCAATTTGGCTTTTCCCCAATGAGGAGTCAAAACATTTCTGCAAAATGGAGATTTTTTTTACCCTGGAAGCTTAAAGTCTGTGGAAGCTGCATTCTATCATACACATTTTTTTTCAATTCCTCTTTAGAAGTCAAGGAATCCTGGTAAAAGTTGTCTAGTTTCAACGCCAGTTTTCTCTTCTGTGACTTTGTTAAGACAGCCCACAAAAGCATTAAATATGGTAGCAATTTTGTGATGTAGGTATGTATTGAATAGAAACTGTATTAAAATGGTTAAACTGATTTTAGGGAACCTGCTGAAATAGAATCTGCACAATACCGGTAATTTCTATCATAATTACTCAAACCAAAGCTGAACCCATATTTACAATAAGGTGAGACTACATAACTGATGGAAATGCTGCTTAAAGGTTGAACCAGAAAGAAAACAGTGGCACTCAAATCCACTGTGGTACTCTCACTCGTTGCTACACTTTTCCTGCTGCTTGAAGTTGTGTGTCTCAATTACTCACAAGCCCTATTTCACTGTAGGGACTGGTAGACGCAGAATTGGTGCTGGCAGTTGGGCTTTTCAGCTTGGTAAGTCTTCAAGGAAACAGAGTGCTATATACATTGCTGAGCAAACCTAGTTTGAATAAAGGTGGGCGCTGTTGTTTGGTTTTAGCTGAAAGGGACTTACGTAATAGTGGCTTATGTTGCATTTCCTTTTTACTTTCTTCTTTGATCCCTAACCCCAACAGGACAGTCAATGAGGCTATGCTCAATGGCTCAAAGGACAAAAATAATTGAGTTTGCCAATCCCATTGTTCCTCATTTAACTTTCACATCGCTGTGTGACCTCCAACAGGACATTTAACATACAGGATCAAGTTGAACTGCTTGGTCTGATCAGTTTTTCATGCCTTACTGATGGAGTTGTTACTTTCACTGTATGAAATATGTCTGTATGCAAGGTTACTGTTCAGGTCATCACACACGATGAAGGCTTTTAGCAAAGAAACAAGGGCCTTCAGGGAAATTATCACTAAAAGTGATCTTCATGCTCCTTTGGACCGAGGGGGTCGATAGTGTTGGGCTTGCTGGTCATGCAAACTGGAGCACTCTGGTGGCAACAGATTTGCTGAAGCAACAGGAGACCAGTGTGGCCCAGGGCTGACCACAGCCTGCACATGTCCTGTGCTCTCTGCACAGATCAATGACTTTGGAGACTCTGTGCCACCTGAGAATCCCTCCAATGAGAGGATACTCAGGAAGCTGACCAGCTGGGTTTTATACTAGACTTGGGAGGATCATGGTTATTGAGCAAAGCCAAAGATGCTCGTTGTAATTCTCACCACCTGTACTAGGGAAAAGCTGAAGGAGAAGCCTAGTATCTGGTTTTTGCCCAATGAATACAACGGATTGCATCAAATTAATTCCCGCTGGACAGTCTAATATTTATTATTAATACTGCTGTTTCTTTAACAGCTTTGGGGGACTCTTTTATGCTAAAATCAATACCATGAAAGGAGAGGGAAAAGGCTTTTCCTATAGTATCTTTTCTCTTCTGCTGTTCAGAATATCTTACTGACAAAGCCCACTAAACATTTTACTCATTTTGGGGATGCAAAAATGTGAGTAAGGGTAAATTTACCCCTCTCTGCTTGCAGAAAAAAATAAGTAGGATAACTGATGTTGCTCTAAGCTGTATGTCCTGCCTAAGAATCATACTCAAGTCTAAATTTGAATTGAAGTTTGGGTTTAACCCAAAAGCAAAAAGAAGCCATTGACATGTTCAGATGTTTTTTGCCAATTTGCTCAAAACACACTACAACTAAATCACCTACAGGCAGACAAGGAATTTCTATCCGATTACTTTATACAGTTTAAGGTAATTGTGGAATCGAACTCAGAGTGCTGTTAGAAAACCCGAAACTCAATGAGTAGTGTTATGCTTCTCTTCCCAAGATGCACTGGGAAACAGTGGTCCTGTGAATGGAAAAACTACATCTGCTTGCTTGCTTAGTATGTGAAATGTGGCCTGCTGTGTCATAGGAGGCATCATTGCTCTGGGGAGGATGAAGTGGGTTGTAAACACTTAAGTCTTTAAAGAATCAAAGGGAAAAGGAGAAGATAGACATATAACCTAGTTCTCCACTTGAAAACAGTAACAAACATTTAACCTGCAATGAAAGGGTCCTAATAACTTGGTTTCAATCGCAAACAGAAGTATCATTATAGCAAGCTACCAGTAGCAGGGAACTGATCACAGGTAATTAAAGCTAATTTTAAATGTTGATTCAAGAGGCTCATGAGCATTAATTTCTCAGGAAAAAATGGTGAAGAAATAATAAAAGCAATCATAGTACAGTATACCTATAAACTATATACATACAGAGACACAGGAAGGACATGCAGGGATTCATAAAATCTTTTTTCTTTCAAAGGTCTTGAAGCTCTTTCCTAAAACATGAGGAGAATACATCATTAACCTTAATTTGGAGTGGTAGTTACCAGTAACATTTATAAGACTATGAATTATATAGTTTCAGTCCAGGTCAAGCCATTGCAAACATCACCAAAACCAGAAACTACTACTTATTGGAAGATGTAGGTTGCTTATAATCTGGAAGACCTTCCAGTGGTGGTTTGTTGCCTTCTAAATTTGTCTTACTCACCTTGATTGTATGCTCACAACACTTGAGAGCCCTATTCTGATTCCACGAAAACCCTTGAGCAGATTGTCAATGGCACTGTACCAGATGCACACATTAATAGCAAGTTGCTGTGGTCATGAAGTGCTAACATTTTGGCACAGCAGTGTTGTACATCCACACTTTCCTGACATAACTGACTGCACAAACTATAGCACAAAGGAGAATTTTGCATTCACTTGTTCCTGTTCTATTATTCCTCTGTATTCTTTGTCTCAAGTTTTTTCAGCAAGAAGTGATACCAGCTAGGCAGTCTTCCTTGGTATTGCTGTAGCAGTTACTGAGTACCCCAAGATTCACTGCCAAGCTCACTCTACACAGAAAGTAGGGAAAAATCTCACCCCAAAGTCAGGAAGAACATTTGTCATCCTCTCTTCCAGTTTTTTGCTGGAGCGGGGGATAATCAAAAAGTCTATAAAAGAGTGACATTGAAATATTAACTTTAATTCAGGCTCCATTTGCACTGAAGTGAATAAGTAGTGATTCTGTTAAAATCTATAGAGAGAGAGCATGTCATGAGCATGAATACCCAATCAGGCCTACTAAGTGCCACAGTAAAAGCTCATCTAAATTTCATATATTTGGGTTTGAGTGGAAAGGAGAGACAAAATGAGTAATACACTTTTTTGCCTCTCAAGGCTGCTCCCTGCTAGACTATGTGTGGATCTGTAAAATGTTGGAATTAATCCTATAGTCTTACCTCATCCTGCAGGCATTTAACAAAGGCAGTATTCTTGAACGCTGAGTTTCAGCTAATTATCAGAAGTGAGTGAGAGAAAAAGGGGACAAGGAGCACCTGACATGACGCCATGTTAATAATTGACCCAGAGGTCTCAGATAACATAAGCTTTCTGTGCAACAACATTTTGTGAGCTCCTGAAATAGGCTCTTATTTTTCAACAAAGGAGATGAAGCACTTGATGAAAAATGGCAGATAGTTTGTTAGAAGTGCGTCACCTGTTTGTACGTCATTTAACCTCCATAAGTGTGTAAAGTCCTGTTGCCGCAGGGTTGTATTTTACGTGCAAGAATCAGAAGGTTCTTTGCTTTGCCAAGTCTCCTTACAGTCTCCAGTAATTAATCCTGGAAATTGTACCTGGGAATTCCAAACACGCATCTTTGCACAGTGACAAAATGTAATGGGGTGTAAGGGCACTCCAGAAACAACATGTTGAAAAAGGATGCCAGACCACACTTCTCCAAGAGGTCACATTCTCAATGAATTCTTTGCATAGCATAAACGTGATGGCCTCTGAAAATACATGCATGCCATAGCTTGGAAAAAAAAAATAAAAATTCAAAGCTCCAGACGTGATTCAGAGCAAAGATGACTCCCATTTGTGAGTCTGCATTTACTAAGTGAGAATACATTGGAAACACCGATTGCCCAGATTATCTTCTGGACTCGGTGTCTTTATACAAGGTCATCACCATCAAGCAGCTCTAAAAATAACAAAGCCATCTTTTAGGAGCTACTCATGTTGCTACAAGGTTTGAAGCTGGGGAAAATTCAGGGATGTTGGCGAGCATATCAGCTACTCTTCAGTGAAGGTAAATAGGTTCTGTTATGGAATAACATGTTGAAACAGTAAGACCAGTTGGCTAAAATGCTCACGAAATGAGTGAAGCAACCTTGAGGCTTTATCCCATCCATCTGGCTGCAGCAAGAGGAGAGCACTGAAAAAAGGCACAGAGGGCTCTGCATAGGCTTTGCATTTGCTGAGGAGGGGTCAAGGCCCCATACCTGCCTGTTCCCTTGGGGTCCTGGGTTTCTAGAATGTTCTTGGGAATGTCAGGAAAAGTTTCCTCATGCCTTCTTGAACTCCAGCGACTCTTACTCTGTGTTCTGTTAAACAACTTCAAAAGCATTCACAACAAAGAGAACAAAAGCTCCCTCTGAGCTGATATTGGCCACTGAGTTACTTTAATAGTGTGCTGAAAACAAAAAATGAAATTAGCAACAGGCACGTTTCCAGCAGCAGATCAACTGCAAACATTTGCCTTTTCTACCATTCAAGGGATTTTATTACTTTACATAAAACCAGGAAAAAAGATGTACACATCAACAAAACAGAGAGTAATGCCCCTATCTGTTTCAGAGCAACAGCCCTGGTAACACACATGGCAGTTGCACAAGGCATGCAAAAATATACAAATTCTTAAAAAAAATCCAATCTTATGCCAATCCAAATAACCTTGCTGAGTCATAGGATTCCAATAAACTGTGCCATCGCTCCCGAAACTGTTGATGTGCCTCACCTAATTGGTATGTGATCTTTCTAAATTTGCTGACCCTCTCAGTCCGAAGTACTGCTGCACAATGCTAATTTTGTTTGCTGACTTCCCGTCTTTTTGTTTGATGGTCCTGGTTTTGAGCTAAGTTACCCTCATTTTGAAGTGGTGTCACTCTATCTGTTCCCATGGAATTAATTCTGTGCTTGCACTGGGAAGATATAGACTGCTTGTGTTTAGCAGAAATGTGCTGTGTGCTTTATTGATGTTTGAAAGGTTGCACTGATAAAAAAGATTTGTGAAATTAATATGGTACCTATGTGTACTGATAGACTGAAAGATCAGTTTTCTTTTTCACAGAAATTAAAATAGATTAGAGCAGTAGAAGGAAAAGTACAGTCAAACTTTATGAGATATCTTAAAATGAGCTCACAGGATTTTTTTTCCTTTCCATATTAAGCTGGTACTGATCACGTATGACCCTGCTTAATGAGGGCAGTTATCATCCCACAGAAGTTTCTCTGAAGTCCCTGGAACTAGGTTAACATAGATCAGTATTAGCAGAGTCAAAATCAGGCATTCAGCCTCAGATGGTGACTGTGCTGGAAAGTGTATGCAGACCCACTCCCTTGGAGCACTGACTCTAAGAACTCAAAAGAACATCCTTTCTACTCTAAAAATATTTAGATGAATAAACCACCAGTTTAGATGAATAGACCACCAGTCTTTAAGATGTCAGGTAGCAGTTGTACTTTGCTCTGAGAATGTTCTCTATGATGTTACGGATAACAAGATAGAGAGGATAAAAAGAAACTCCAAACTATCTGCAAGCAGATGCATAGAAATTTGTCACCAATGTCATGTTCTTTGCTTTCCAAAAGAAAACCTGCCACAGGAACACACGGCAGCGTAAGGTGACCTAAAAGTGAACGAAGTGAGAAATTTATTGCTTAGCAGTCTTAAAAAGTGAGATGAAGTGGGGACAAAATGGGCTCATTTCCACAGTGCAACTGCCGTGAAGTCTGGACTGACGTGATTATGTGTTCCTAAATTCAGCTGAGAAAGAGAGCACATAGCAAAACTGTAGTAATTTAATCTCAGAGACCAAGGCCTCTCTTACTGGTCCTTTTTTTTCAGTAGATCCTTAGATAGAGATCCCTTACCTTCTATTTCTTTTCATATGTAACACCAACGGAAAACAGCCAGTGAAGCAAGCATCAGAAGAAAGCTTCATGACTCATATACTTCATATCTGACCATTAATCCCATTTTTGTGATCACAGTATGATAATAATGCTATGTCTAAGTAATTCTCTTGGAAATGCTGAGAGAAACTATTTGCACTGGGCATCTTTCATCTTTGTCTATTATTCATTAACTGCAAACTAAAAGGATTTGAAAATGCAAATGTCAAATCTAATGAGTCCTCGTTGTGCCAAAATCTCTGTAAGAGAGATTTAGAAAGAGCTGTAGATGCTGATGAATATTCGAATCATGCATCTTGGAGCAGGATTTAACACAATTATTTTTTCTAAGAGCTGTTTAGATTTAATTCCAGGCATATTCTTGTACAGTTTGTACTGTAAAGCAGTGCAAACTGGCTGTATGTATTTGTAGAATGGCTGCAATTGGAAGAGAATGCAAAGATAAAAATCTCTAATATGACAAGTGATTGGAAAATTATAATTTTTTCCTGAAATTTCTGGCTGTTTTGAGTCATGATCAGCTGTAGTAAAACTGGGTCCAGATTTCACAGTTCTTTCATTATACATTCTGACCCCATTCCAAAACTTCCAAGAAATGCTGGATTTTTATTTTATCCTGTTATCTCAAAACAATAAAGCCTATTATTTTTCGTATCTGTTTTAGTTTTTGAACAGTTGCAACTATTCATAAGCGCATTTTTGCAAATGTTGACCAAGCACACTTAATATATTTTTCTCAGCCATGGAGGACATCATTCAAGTTGCAACAAAAGATTTTTATTTTTCACTGGCAAAAGCCTCAAAGAAATTTCTGAGGTACTTACTACCATTGGTCTGTGAGCATAACTCATGCTGACTAAGCCCCAACACTAAATCCTTCCCTAGACTTGGTCTAGTTTAATAGCAATGGCATTTCCCTAATGATAGTTGCTTTCTACTCTGTTTCCTACACTATTTACAGTTTTTTAATGTTTAGTCATTTAAACCACTTGAATGTAATTACATCAGTTCCCTGTTTTTCTTAAACGATTTTTCTTGGTGCAAAACCCAAATCTTAATTCCCTCCCATACTTACAGTTTCCAACAGAAAAACAAGACTATTGAAATCACAGAGAGTTTGTGTAATAATGGATCTTTGGATCAAACCTTTATACTTTGCTCTTTCACTTTACTCTTAAACCTTTCAGTACCTGCGCTTTGTGATCTGTCCTTATTATATCAGACTGCTCAATTTCCTTGTGAGAAGGGGACAAAAAAATTACTTGGGAAAGCAAAGAAAGAGATTTAAAAAGCAACAAATTCCCCCACTTTTGAGGAAACATCACAAAGAAGAAAAAGCCCAAAACAAACCAGAAATTATTAATGCTGAGATTTAAAATCCCTGAATAATTTAGTACTGGAATACATCTAAATGTGAAATAAAAATTCTCTCCCGTCTTTGAATTGTAGAATCTTTTACCTCATACCAGAAGATTACAGTATATCAATGGTTATTCAAGAAGCTATTTACTAATCCACATACTGGCATTTTTGGGTCATAGCTGACTTTACACAAAGAAGAAAAAAATGAGAAAACAATAAAACTTTATCTTTTCATGTAAGACTTAATTATTGATAGTTTTTTCAAAGTGTTTTTCTGGTATGATTTTATGGCTTGCTCTATGGTTAAGATGCCAAATGTGGTACAGATCACAGTTTAATGTGTGAAGAGCTTCAGAAGGAATGCAAGCTGCCTTAAAGCTGTGTAGGCTGGAGGTGTTTCTACCATTTTGTTATAAGTGAAAAATACTTAATTTTTCCTTTAAAAATAAAACAAACCATCAGCTCACTTGGTATAGCTCTACTCTAATATCATTATAACCACAATAGGCCCAAACAACCTTCAAAACATGCTGCTTTGTTCTAATGGGCTCTTCCTAGAGCACCTCAGAGAGTGGCCCTGAACAACTCTTTCAGAGCGGAATCCGGGGTGGACCTACTTGCTGTCACTGAAACTCTGTGTTTGGCTCGCTTGTCAACCCCAAGTCATCAAGTGGCAGGCAGACACTGCATCTCAAGGTCTGCCCTGGACAATCCCTGAAATAAACAACCCATGGCAGAAAGGTTTTGTCAGGATCCCCGAGTCAAACTTGAATATCAAGCTGCATCAGTATTCAGAATTATCAATTACAATTCTGTATCCTAAAAATATAGTGTTATTAAAATATGGAACAAAACCTTTACTGGATTTGAGGAGTGCCCTGGGTTTCAGGACACTCTCAAAAGAAGGCAGGGCAGATCCAGTGCAATCAGAAACAGATGTTAAAGTGGGGACTTTTCTGGTTGGGTAAACTGGAAGCAGGCAGTGGTGACAGAAAACACAAGTACAACTTCGTCTGGATGGAGAAGCAAACAATGTGGCTAGCGCACCCTGATAAAGGTGCCAAGACCTGTTTTTTTCTGTGAATTATAACTCAGTGTGCTGTGTTACTCCTTCCCCTTCCATGAAATAAAACTGGGTGAGAGTTTTCAGACAAGCAGGCAGGCAGCTTCCTCCCACTGAGCAACTTTATAAGCTTGACTCCTGTTTGTAGGCTGGTGACTCCAGCTAAAATATGTTCATCTTTAATCTCATTCTCCATAAGCTCAAGCATATCGAATTTTTCCTCCATTGTATCAATGGGGGAAACTTCTTTTAATTTTTTCTCAACTTTAGCTTTCTCTTCTCTTTGTTCTCTGAATGGAACATCTCCTGGGGGCACAACTTTGTATCAGAGACCAATGAATCGTATTCGTAGGGTGTTAAAGAGGTTACATAAAGTTTTGGCTGTAAAGCTGTAAAATCTTGCTTAGTAAGTTTTTAATGGGCAAGACGCGCTATCTACCACAACAGGGAGATCTGGAAAGACCTTAAACAAGAAAGCAACAAACAGAGTTTTAAAGTAATACAAAATGCCCAACGTGAAAAAAACCCAGCACCCTAAAACCCTGTGATCCTTCTATAAAAGAATTTAAACATCCAGAACAAACAAGTGTATTGTCTCAAGTCACAGGGAAGTAAAAATAAAAATAGGAAGTTAAAATCTTGGAAAGTTGAAGGTGAAGCTCAAGATCAAGATTAGGAAAGCGCTGAGAGCTTTTGACAATAAGAACAGGAAAACCACTCATTTTGCCTAAGTATAGTGCCAGGAAAAGTCTTTAAAGCAGAATAAGGGAAGTAGTTGAGGTGAATGGCAGGCTAGATTTTTGACCTTGAGCATCTTCACCCTAGCAATATTAATAACAGAGAGCACTGAACAGCAAAAATCTCACACCACAGACATTTGGGTTTGAAGCAAGCATTTGACAGCCTTTATCAAATTTCTGAATATCATATCCCTGGAATAATTTGAAATATTATTACATGCTAGGAAAACCAATTAACAATGTCAAGGTTTTACATACAGGTACAGCAAGTACTTTTGAAGTAAAAGCAATAAGCTTCAGTGTAGCATTTGGTACCAAACTTCCAGTCTCTTGCTTCTCACTTTTTCCATTGGATTTATTATCAAAAACTTGCTTACACAGAGTTAACACAAACAATGCTTGGCATAATAACAGCAAATTAGGAAAGACATTTTGAGTTTCCTGATTAACGGTTTTTTAAAACACAGACTCCATCAGCTTGTAAGCAAATAACAAAGGACCCTGCAGTGCTGCAAACAGCAGAACTAAAAATTGTTTATGAAAAAAACAAATCTAATGGAAACATGAGCAGATTCTAACTGAGGCACTGCTTAAAAGCAAAGAAATACAATTGCCATACCTTAACAGTAAACTATCAGTCAAAGAGGACATTTGGGAGGGAACAAAAGCACAAGCTGGGAAAGGTACCAGCTGCACTGACTATCTTAACTTACAACTTAATGAATAAATTACTAATCTTCAATTCTAAATGCATTTCTGCCTTGGAAGTCAACTCAAGAAGCAGATAAGTGCCTAAATGCTTTTGAAAGCAAATGCCCCAGAAAATTACTTTTAAACACATTATGAATACCCAAGATTTGTCAGAGTTCACCAACATCTTTGTCACAGGCGGACTGATTAACTTCACTCGTAAGAGACTAGTAGTGGAATATTTCTTAACATAAAACAATGATTCAAGAAAGTTAGTAGTGAATGCGACAGTGTTTTATGAGATTCGATGTCAGGGTACACTTGATTATTTACTGCATAGAGGCCAGGGTCAGACAAGCTGTCAGGGAGACCCTCCTGTTGAGTCATGAGGTTCAGAAAGGACCCCCTTGCTTTCTGAACTCCTTCTCAGAGAGGAGTCTAGGTGCGGCTGGATCCAATCCTAGTCTCAGACTTGGTCGACGGTTTATGTCTAAAGGATTATATATGTGCAATCAATCCTTTATATCACTTAGCTAGATTTCAAAGTTTAGCATGCTGTTAGTCACTTACCGAGCCTTGAGGAGTAGAACCTTAAGTAAGCGTCACCACTCAAGGGGAGATCCTGGCGTGCAGCCCGCTGCCATGCAGGAGAGCTCAAATGGGCTCTTGGGCTGTCCTCTATTTATAGAGTAAGATAATTGACTTATATTCACAAAGGAACAAAATATCTAGGTCCGCACTCCAGACAGAGTTTTGGCTGTGTTGCCAGCCATCCCCCAAAGTTCAAGTGCAACTAGTAAGAACTGCCGCTAATGGCCATGGCTTGAGCAGGAGCCGGGGGGTGGGGAAAAGGGGGAAAATGGGGAAAAGGTGAGAGCACACCGCTACAACCTTAGATCCAAAGTTATCTGGAAAGGAAGGTAAGGATATACGATGCATGTGAAAATGTGCAGTCACATATTTGTCAGGAATTAGCAGTCAGATGAATGAATTCCGGTACTGTATAGCACTTAATGAGGGGGATTATACGGCACTTCAAGTAAAGGATGTGCAAAAGATCACAGAATGCAGATTTACAGCACTGAAAATCTTCTCATCCTTCCTCTTTCTTTAAAACTTGAGAAGAATCTTTCAAGCCAAAATTATGGACTCTTAATGCATAAAATGAACAGATTTAACAGAAGAAGCAGACACCATAACCCAAGTTGGACAGACGTATCTGTTAAATGATGCAACGCAGCTTTGGTATTGATGGAGACTGACACTACGGTGACCTTGGTAAGCCTGATTCTGCAGCCTGGCATGCACATATAACTGTCTGTAGAAGTTCTTCGGGTATAAAATGAGGCAGGCTAAGATGTGAGCGGAGTGCAGATATACCAATGGCTCGTGGCCTTCTCCCTATCCACAACTTTCGCACCTCAAAGTTGCAAAAAATTAAATTTATAAACAGTAAATTTTCATACCTGAGATGCCAAGGTCTCTTGGCATCAGGGTCTTCAGATATCTAATTGCTGCCTTTATAGAATCATAGAATCATAGAATTGCTGAGGTTGGAAGGGACCTTTAAGATCATCGAGTCCAACCTTTAGCCTACCCTGACAAAAGCCACTTCTAAACCATGTCCCTAAGTGCCCCATCTACCCTTTTTTTAAACACCTCCAGGGGTGGTGAATCCACCACCTCCCTGGGCAGCCTATTCCAATGTTTAATAACCCTTTCAGTGAAAAAATGTTTCCTAATATCCAATCTAAACCTCCCCTGACATAACTTGAACCCGTTTCCTCTTGTCCTATCACTTGTCACCAGGGAGAAGAGGTCAGCCCCCATCTCTCTACAACCTCCTTTCAGGTAGTTGTAGAGGGTGATAAGGTCTCCCCTCAGCCTCCTCTTCTCCAGGCTAAACAACCCCAGCTCCCTCAGTCGTTCTTCATAAGGTTTGACCCCTCACCAGCTTTGTAGCCCTTCTCTGGACACGCTCCAACACCTCAGTGTCCCTCTTGTAGCGAGGGGCCCAAAACTGAACGCAGTACTCGAGGTGGGGCCTCACCAGTGCCGAGTACAGGGGGATGATCACTTCCCTAGTCCGGCTCACCACACTATTCCTGATACAGGCTAGGATGCTGTTGGCCTTCTTGGCCACCTGGGCACACTGCTGGCTCGTATTCAGCTGGCTATCAACCAACACCCCCAGGTCCTTTTCTGCCGGGCTGCTTTCGAGCCACTCTGCCCCAATCCTGTAGCGCTGCATGGGGTTGTTGTGACCCAAGTGCAGGACCCGGCACTTGGCCTTGTTGAACCTCCTACCATTGGTCTCAGCCCATTGGTCCAGCCTGTCCAGATCCCTCTGCAGACCCAACCTACCCTCAAGCAGATCAACACGCCCGCCCAGCTTAGTGTCATCTGTGAACTTACTGCATTCGATCCCTTCATCCAGATCATTGACAAAGATATTAAAGAGAACCGGCCCCAGCACCGTGCCCTGGGGGACACCACTTGTGACCGGACACCAACTGGATTTAACTCCATTCACCACTGCTCTTTAGGCCTGGCCAAACAGCCAGTTTTTTACCCAGTGAAGCATATACCCATCCAAGCCATGAGCAGCCAGTTTCTCCAGGAGAACACTGTGGGAAACTGTGTCAAAGGCTTTAGTAAAGTCTAGTTAGACAACATCCACAGCCTTTCCCTCACCCACTTAGCGGGTCATCTTGTCATAGAAGGAGATCAGGTTAGTCAAGCAGGACCTACCTTTCATAAAGCCATGCTGACTGGTCCTGGTTGCCTGCTTGTTTTGTAGATGCCATGTATTGTCTCTCAAGATGATTTGTTCCATAACCTTCCCTGGCACCGATGTCAGACTGACAGGCTTGTAGCTCCACCGATCCTCCTTCCAGCCCTTCTTGTAGATGGGCATCACATTTGCTAATCTCCAGTCAACTGGGACCTCCCCGGTTAGCCAGGACAGCTCAAAAATGATGGAAAGTGACTTGGTGAGCACTTTGCCCTCCCTCAGTACCCTTGGGTGGATCCCATCAGGCTCCATAGACTTGTGTGTGTTTAAGTCGTGTAGCAGGTTGCTAACCATTTCTCTTCGGATTATGGGGGCTTCATTCTGCTCCCTGTCCCTGTCTTCCAGCTCAGGCGTCTGGGTACCCTGAGAACAACTGGTCTTACTATTAAAGACAGGCAAAAAAGGCATTAAGTACCTCAGCCTTTTCCTCATCCTCTGTCACTATGTTTCCCCCTGCATCCAATAGAAGACAGAGATTCTCCTTAGCCCTCCTTTTGTTGCTAATGTATTTATAGAAACTTTTCTTTTTTTTTCTTTTTACAGCATCAGACAGATGAACTTATAGTAGGGCTTTGGCCCTTCTAATTTTCTCCCTGCATAACCTCATGACATTCTTGTAGTCCTCTTGAGTTGACTGCCCCTTCTTCCAAAGCTCAGAAACTCTCCTTTTTCCCCTGAGTTACAGCCAAAGCTCTCTGTTCAGCCAGGTTGGTCTTCTTCCTTGTCAGCTCATCTTTTGGTACGTGGATACAGCCTGCCCCTCCACCTTTAAGATTTCCCTCTTGAAAAATATCCAGCTTTCCTGGACCCCTTTGCCATTCAGGACTGCCTCCAAAGGGAACAGGCCAAAGTCTGCCCTCCAGAAGTCCAAAGAAGCAGTTCTGCTGACTCCCCTCCTTACTTCTCCGAGAATTAAAAAATCTTGTCATTTTGTGATCACTATGCCCAACACAGCCTCCAGCCATCACATCAACCACAAGTCCTTCTCTGTTTGCAAACAGAGGTCCAGCAAAGTGCCTTCCCTAGTTGGCTCACTCACCAGCTGTGTCAGGAAGTTATCTTCCACTCTCCAGGAACCTCCTAGACTGTTTCCTCTCTTCTGTATTATATTTCAAGCAGACATCTGGGAAGTTGAAGTCCCCCATGAGAACAAGGGCTAGCAATTGTGAAACTTCTCCCTGCTGTTTACAGAATATTTCATCTGCCTCTTCATCCTGGTTGTGTGGTCTATTACAGTCTCCCACCATATCTGCCTTACTGGTCTCCCCCCTTATTTTTACTCATAAACATAACCCTATTGTTGCCATCATTAAGGTTTAGACAATCAAAACACTCCCTAACATAAAGGGCTACCCCACTCCTCTCCCTCCTTGTCTATCCCTTCTGAAGAGTTTATAGCCATGCATTGCAGCATTCCAGTTTTGCGAGTCATCCCACCATGTTTCCGTGAAGGCAACTATATCATAATTTTCTTGCTGCACAATGACTTCCAGCTCCTCATGTTTGTTGCCCGTGTTGCATGCATTGATGTATATGCACTTCATTTGGGCTATTGGTCCCACTACGTTTTTGGAGGGAGAAACCCTAATTCCTACATGACTGTTCTCAGGTGCTTCCATGGTTTCTAACACATCAACAAGCCCTGAGTCTTTGCTGCTGCATGGATCTCCATCCCCCACCTCCACTGAGATGGCAAAACGGAGAACCTTGCTAGCCCATTGTCCCTTAAACGTGGGCATACCACCCCCAGGCTTATCTCTAGCGAGGCTGGTTTTATCCTTCCTCCCTTCAAATCTAGTTTAAAGCACTTTCAATGAACCCTGTTAACACTCATGAAAACATCCTTTTCCCCCTTTGAGACAGGTGTACCGTCTCTGTCACGAGCAGGCCTGGTGTCACGCAGCCTGACCCATGATCAGAAAAACCAAAATTCTGCCAGTGACACCAGGCTCAGAGCCAGGTATTGATCTGTTGGATCTTCCTGTTTCTTCCCTTATCATTCCCTGCAACTAGAAGGACAGAGAAGAATACTATGTGTGCTCCTGATCCTTTAACCAGTCATCCCAAGGCCCTGATGTCTGTCTTGGTTGCCCTCAGACTTCTAGTTGCAACTTCGTCACTGCCTACCTGAAAAATCAATAATGGATAATAATCTGAGGACTGTACCAGGGTGGGAAGTTCTCTCTTTACATCTTTAACCCACACGTCAGAGAGGCAGCAGACTTCCCTAAGAAGTGGGTCCGGTCTGCATATTGGGCCTTCTGTTCCCATCAGAAGGGAGTCTCCTAGGGCAATGACACATCTTTTTTTTCTTTATGGAAGAAATTTGGACACAGGACATAGGCCAACTATCTTACTCTTTAAATTTTTTTTTCCTATCAAGCTTCTTGTCATAAAAGGATTTGAAGATTTTAGTGATATATGTAGACAAAAAAACATATAGCTAGATAAGGATAGAAACCTAAAGTGGTGGCAAGCATTTCTATGTAATTAATTTATATGCATTTATATGTAATTTATTAATTTATATAATATTAATTTATATTTATTTATTTATGTGTGAATAAGTAATTGCCATGAATGTGTTACAAATAAGAGCACAAAAGTGCAAAAAAGATGATTGTAAGAATTCCCTCTCAGCCAGTGATGTAGCTGTCTTAGATGTCTCTTTCTTGAGGCATCTTGCTGGATGTAATGGCAACACTAAGTTTTACTTTTCTGGCTTAGCTATCTGTAAATGTTTCTAGCAGTCAAGTCTCCCCTGAATATTTTTGAACACCGGTCAATTTCAAACAAATGTAACGTAAATACCAATGGTAAAAGTCCTTGCAGATGCACTTAAAATAGGATAAAGAAGAGAAAACGTATCAGTGCTCCAGTGACCCACTAACAGGATAAAGAATGAACCCAGTTTGTCTCTGGAAATCAAAAATCTACAAAGGAGAGAAAAATTCTCCTTACAGGATGAGTTTTAATATGAGTGCATCTCTTTCAAGATACATGATAATGCAAGCATGAAACAGAAACTTACCTCTCACTGACTCATGTAAATCCTGAAGTGCCTGGCAAAGTGAAGTAAACTTTTTAATCATGTCCAAAAGTCTTTGAAGCTGATGGGGAGCACACTTGACCGGATATTTCAGCATCAACAATTTTTGTCCGGGACAATAAGCACTTATAGTGTTTTAGTGACACAAGCCCGTAGATAACATGAGTTATGTTGTACTGCATCTTTTATTCCCAACAGTATGCAGTTTACCCAATGCTTAAAAAATAGTTACTAGAAGTGCTTCATTAGGAAGATTTCTTCATTGTTGCTGCCTTTGTTAGAGGCTATAACATAGGCTGGTCTGAAAAGTCTGATTTCTCTGCTGTTTAAACAGTCCAGAATTGAGAGGGAAACCAGATTTGTACTTAATGCAGGTTTTTCCATTTTATCCTGTATTTGCTTTTACAAATATCTGCAAGGAACAAACAGCTGTTATTGCTCCTGTGTTTGCTAATAATTTTATTTAAATATCATACAAGGGAAATTCAAACTCACTAACAGAAAAACAATAGTGTGTAAAAAAGTGACTCTCAGACTAAGTGCTCAGACTGTCAAATAACCACTGTGGTCTTAAATATTTGTATATATGTACATATGTAATATCTGAATAGTCTTCAGAGTGCATTGTATAGTTATCGCAGACTGTGCAGTAGGGCTGTAAGAGGAACACGAACATTTCTTAGTCCTGAAGAAAGCTGTGAAATGTCATCATTCAGTTCACCTCAGTAGACAAAGAAAATCCAGACCTTTGATGACCCCTGGTGAATAAACTAAGCACTGCATTGAAATGATAACTGAAGATGTACTTGGAAGAATAGTCCAGTCAATTCTCACTCTAATCGAAAAACAAAGAAAAGTTATTCCCGTAAAAAGCAGAAAGAAAAGGCCAAAGCTCTTTTATGGCATGCCAAAGAAAACAGCTTTTCTGCAGCTGGACTAGCAGCAGACCCGAGGGATGTACAAGATATTAAGCTATCTTAAGCAGATCTAAAGGTAGTGAATAACGTTCCTCCATCCCTATTAAAAAAAAATGGGTCAACTTATCAGAAGAAAATTATCTTACTGTACAAATATCCTATTTCTTTTATGACCCACGGAAGGGGAAGCTTTAAATGGTACATCAATCACAAGGAGCTTTGTGAATCCAGACGCTTCCTGCACCATCAGACATTGCTTAGGGCACTAAGAAGGCTCCCACTGTCCCTGTCCATCCAGGCTCTTTCTGTGTACGCTCTGTGCTAAGCTTGTGATGGGAAGTCCTTCATCAAACAGACTCAGTGACTGTAAATAAGGCTGTGCATTGCTCTGCAGAATAGTTTAGTGAACTGTAGAGTTGCAGAATTATTTATCTCTGAATTTTTCCTTAACTATGCCAATTCCTACAATGACTAATATAACACAGAGTATAAACTCCTCTTTGAAAGGACAGCATCATGTAGCTTGTTGCCTCACAAACTGCTCTGCATAGGCTGTAGTAAAGAATGGCATACCCATTTGGAATTTTTTACACTATGAATTAAAAGAAAAATTAACCTAATTTTTTTAAGAAAGAAGGTGAAGTGTGAGAATTAGTTGCATACAGCTGCAACTTTATCATGGAAGTGCATATAAAGTGGAAGATCCAATTTTGATTAACCATTGGGTATCCTTCAGCTGTGAGAGGCAATTCAAAGACAGCCTGTGCTATATATACGTTGTTTGTCATTATTGTCTTGGGCTGTCACTTGAGATTTTAGATTATAGTTACACCTGATCCAACTCTATGTGTAAAAGTGTTACAAGAAACCTCTGCCAATGTTCCAAAGAACAAATCGATAACATAAAGAAACTTCTTCTCATTATATTTAAGGATTTTTTTTTATAACTTGAGTTGTCTACATTATGTGACTTAAAGCACTGACCTACTAGCAGTGGTACTGACATAACTGAAGGGGAAAGTACCTCTTCAGTCAAAACAACAGAACTGCATTATCATCTGGCCAGAGGTTTAGGATACAGATGCATCACTGAGAATATGTTGTCCACATAATTAATTTACATGGATAGGCATTGGGTCACCTGAGGATGACAGCAAAATTAGTGAAGGTACAGGTCTTTGCAGTTTTCCTATACCAACAGAAAAAAAGTAAAAGACTTCTAGATACATATACAAGAAAAAGCAAAGGGATCCCAACCAGATCTCATTGCTGGCCTCACCAAAACATCTCACTGCATTTAAATTAAGTAAGCATTGCAGACCAATGCCATGAAATAAAGCCCTAAACACTGGGTAATATTAAACCATAAAAAAATTGTATATTTATTAGGTTTGTATCTGTCCACAAATGAATTTTCTTTCATGCACAAAACACACTGGGACTTGATATTTATACACACAGTTTGACATTTATAAACACCAAGCACTGCTTTCAATTACTCTGAGAAACAATTTGTTGCTTCTAGCAACAGGAATTAATATGATCTGATCACTTGATAAGGCAGACATTACTCTGAGTAGATGTTAGGCCTCTCTTACAGCTAGCAAGAGTTTTTCTGTTGTAATTGACAGCAGGTTTATTGAATTAAGCACGTCTAAGATACAAGCTATTTGTATAAGATTTGTGTAGATCAGTTCGAGTTTTTGTCTTTGTAGCCCACTGTGAAAAGAAAATACTGTTCTCTCATTTTCTTTTAGAGTGTGCTCTACTTGGTGAAAAAAAATTAAAATGTAATATTTCTCTCTGAAACTTCTGGAGAATCAAAAGTGGAAAAAACACTTTTTGCAAGTGAAAATCTACTTATCTTACCATTGCCATCCTTCAGGGCAGCATAATCTGTGCTGATATTTACAAGGATGTGTAGGTGTAAGAAGTTTTTTGCCTGATCTCACAAACTGAAAGGGATACTGTCAGACTAAACCCCATATTTTTAAAATTCCTTTGTAAAAACTTGCACAGTAAAAATACCTTTTATTTGCAGCACTTTTGCTGGTTCTCTCTCTTATTTTTTCATTCAATTCGAACAACAAATGCAGACCAGGCAGTCTCATTTTTGTGTGTACCCATTTTAACATGCTGTCTCACATGTGGTAATACAATATTGTGGCATTTGAGCTGAAATCTCCTGCAGGGATATGTTTACTTTCAATACACTCGACTGTTACAAGCTGTTTTTCAAACATTTTAAGATTTTAAATACAAATTATAATTAATCCCCAAATGTTAATGCATTTTTGTTGCATATACCATTGAATATTGTTTAAACTAGCAAAGTGAGAAACAATCTTTTTCACTATTGTGATATATTTCATCCTACTTTATGACCTTGTTTCCCTCATTGCTGATTTCAGTTTCCCCTGTTGATTGTATGGCACTTGTACAGAGTACTTACTTAAAAAAGATAGGAAACTGTTATTGCAAAACTACAAGAATTAGTGGTGTATCTCAGTAGCTGCTTGTAGTACCCAAAAATATTTCATATTTTTTCCCCCCTTTTTCCTCTTTTTAAAGCTAGCTCCCTCTCATGTATCTGGATTTTTTTTACGTACCACCTAAGTGACAAGAAGTTTTTGACAAGACAGACAACCAATGTAACTTAACAAATTTTGAGATACCATGACAAAGTGATGATAAATTTTTTTATTCAATTGGCAACTGCAACATTCTGCTTGCAGCTCCAGGACAAAATGAAAAGTCATTTGTAAGTCATTCCAAAGTGATCGGTACCTTTGCATGTGCCAAGCAATTTGGTTTCCTATTATGAGGCCACTGCTCATGCAATAAGGCACCTTAATACTCAACTGCAATATTCTTGGAATACAGATAGTAAATGGTCTTGTAGCTCTCTGGGACATTGTTATTATATACCCTCAGGGAGAGAATATCAAATATGTGTTTTCATGTGATGCATGCCAAATTCTAAACAAGGAATTCTATACATTACCTAAATGCTTTTCAGAAATAAACCTCAAAATTTGAAGTTTTTTTTTCTGAAGCAAGAACATCCTAGAGACCTAGAACACTGTTCTAGATAGATGTTTATTATTTAGAAATAGATCTGGGTTCAACCTTAAGCCTGCATAAATCTTTCAGTGTTTATAACAATACTTTAAAAAGGTTTGCTTTTTCCCTGTCAGTAGCTATCATTCAAGTTTGTTTTCATGAAGTTTAAACCTCAAAATATATGGTAGACTGTAAGCCTAGTTCGAGAATTCACTACAGGCTACAGACCGCAGAATGACTCAGGTGCTATAGGTATAATCTAACACTGTCACTGATGTACATTGTATTTAATCATATTAATTTGCATAAATTATAACTGTAAAAGGATCATGCTGTGATAATAGAATGGGAGGATCTGAAGACTGAAGGTACATCTGATGGGTGGGGTTAAACCTATTATTTGAACTAGTGAGAACTTCTGTCCCCTGTCAAAAATCTTCATTAATGAAAAATTAACATGTCTTAGCTTTTAGAAAAAAAACCACAACACAAAAAAACCCAACAAAAACCCCCAAAACAAAACAAAACAAAACAAAACACCTCTGAAAACAACACGCACAAACCCAAACTCCAGATTTCAGTTTTGATTTCCCTTTCCTTCTCTCCTTTTTTGTCAAATTTCTTTTTTCATCATTTTTGTTGGAGTTCCCTCATCCTGAGTTTCTATCATAAACCTTTTTATGAAAACTTCTTTAAACCATCCTGATTATTAACTGTCATCAAGCTAGAGTTGTGCTGTGTGCTACCTGGAGTTCTATAATTTTTAACATTGATTTTTTTATTGCAAAACCAGTGCTTTAATTTTAGTTGAGCTAAGACAAATAATCTGCTGAAATGTATAGTCCCTCAGGAGACATGACACAGGCTGCCTTTATCACAATTTAGGTAGTAGGTTCAAAATGCTTTGTCTCAAGTAGGATTTTATATTTAAATGGTAACTTGTGGTGCTTTAACCCAAAATGCACCCTTTTTCACAGTGAAGACAGTCTCGCTCATCAAAGATTGCACTACCATGCTTGTATATATGTTACTTATTTTTTTTAATATAAAACATATCAGCTGATAATTTACAGTTATGAGAGGAGACAGACTGTACTCTAAAAGCTGAAATATTTCTGTCTTCATTCGTAACAGCTTTCTTACACAGAGCCCTTCCTGTGTGCATCAGCCCTGACTTGGAAGGCATGATCCTCACTGCAGGGCATCTTAACTGTTGTCTGGACTGCTAGCTCTTAGATATGGGACCCAGACCAAAACTCGGTTTTGTTTAGCAAAGAGATTGGTACAACTGGATTTAAAACAAATCTGTAACACCCAAACTGTAGGTGTTAGATTTAGGAGCAGCAGGTGGCATAATGTATGTGCTGCAACTGACTGAGATCATAGAATCATAAAATCATACAATCATAGAATCATAGAATGTGTTAGGTCGGAAGGGACATTTAAAGGTCATCTGGTACAACCCCCCTGCAGTAAGCAGGGACATCTTTAACTAGATCAGGTTGCTCAGAGCCTCTTCAAGCCTGGCCTTCAATGTCTCCAGGGATGGGACCTCCACCACCTCTCTGAGCAACCTGTTCCAGTGTCTCACCACCCTCATTGTAAAGAACTTCTTCCCAATGTCTAATCTAATCCTACCCTGCTCTAGTTTAAAACCATTGCCCCTCCTCCTGTCACTACATGCCCTTGCAAACAGCCCCTCCCCAGCTTTCTTGAAGGCCCCCTTCAGGTACTGGAAGGCCACTATAAGGTCTCCCCAGAGCCCAGGCTGAACAACCCCAGCTCTCTCAGCCTGTCCTCATAGCATAGGTGCTCCAGCCCTTTGATCACCTTCATGGCCCTCATTTGGACCTGCTCCAACAGGTCCACGTCCTTCTTGATCTTGATCCTTCACATCCCTGCCTTTTTTTGTCCAAAACAGTGTAGCGCTCAATGAGTTTCTGTCATCCCATAAAAAAGACCCAATGGCATGTAGGCCATAATCAGCTGTTCTCCTGTTTCAGACAGAAGAAAGAAGCAGAAGTCTAGCAAAGACCCTTAAACAGGAGGTCTGGTGTCTAGTGATGTCTGTGTTTTCTGAAGGCCAAATGTGAGGTGGAGGAAGACCCTCAAAGTCAGGAGTAATGTTAAAGAGAGCAATGAAATACTAGTACTATTGCTTAGTTTCACCCTGCAGAAAATATGGCTGGATCCCAATCCCCTCCACCATTTTGCCTATGACAAGAATGAAAAATAAATTCTACATTCTTGTTCCTTTTCCCTCTGGTCTCCCGTGCCGGAAATGTTACTATTTCCCCACCTTATCATACCTTTTAATCTAGATATTCTTACCACTGCCTTATCACTCACATTTTTCCAAATCAACTGTTTTAACAATTTTATTTAAATGGCTGGAGAAATGAGCCAACAGGAACCCTGTGCAGTTTAGCAAAGGGAAATGCCAAACCCTGCACTGAGGGAGGAACAACGCCATGCACCAATTTCTGGGCCAACTGGGCAGACAGCAGCTTGGCAGAGAACGCCCTGGGGCTTCTGGAGGACGCCAGGTTGGATATGAGCCAGCAATGTGCCAATGTGGGAAAAAAATTCAACAGTCTTTTGGCTGTTGACTGTGCTGCTTCCCCTCTCCATCTTGCTGGAATCACCTCAGTCTCACGCTCTTAAGCTCTTCCCCAGACATGCCGGCACCAGCCTTGCACATTTCCACAAGCTCTTCAGCAACATCCTTTTGTAACCTCTGGGCAGCCCCATACACTCTTGCCCCACATCCCACAAGGACTCCCCCAGACCTGCTGGCTGAGACCCCTGGCAGCCTGCAAGGCCCCTGGCAGTGTTTCTGCAGGTGGTCCATCTCAGCTTTGCAGAAAAGCACCTGGAGCTCTTGGGGGACACCAAAATGCAAAACGCACCAAAAGGCCAATGGTCTCCTGGGCTGCATTAGGAGAAGACCTGCCAGGAGGTGGAGGGAGGTGACCTTTGCCCTCTCCTCAGTATTGCTGAGGTCACACCTGGATTGCTGTGTCCAGTTCTGGCCTCCCCAGTACAGGACAGACATAGAGTTACTGAATGGAGCCCAGAGAAAGGCCATGACCGTGGTGAAGGGACTGGAGTATCTCTCCTTTAAGGACAGGCTGAGGGAACCAGCACTGTTTTACCCTGAACAAGAGATGGCTCAAGGGCACCAGACTCTCACCACAGGACCTGACAAGCTGGAATTTAAATGTCAGGCCTTAAATGGGCCACCAGAAAATGGCCACATCCCATGAAGCAGGGGCTTTCCCCCTTTGGAGTGTCTGCCATCCTTGCTGGACGATGGTTAGGGTGCACAACACCAGAGACTCCCGTGATGTCACCAAGGGGCATTTGTGATGGCCCCAACCTCACTGCCCTTCCGTAGCTGCAGGCGCTGTCCTGGTGCATTTGGTCCAGATCTCCTGCCAGTGCACACACACAGTGTGCAACCTCCAGCAGGACCGTGGACCTCCGCTTGGAGAGCTGCCTTTGTGCAGGCTGTCCCAGGGCTGCGCACTTGAGAAGGACGCGGGGGCCTCTGAAGGCTCCCAAACAGTTCCTTCGCCTCCCCTGAACACCTCCTGCAGGTACCCTGTGCTAGCTCGGCTCACACTGGCTGTCCATGGGGCAGGGCAGGGGGTGGGGGGTTCTTGCAATGGAGGGTGAGCATGCTTGGGGGGAGTCAAAGGGGCCAGCACATGGGGAGGGCAGCCTGTGGGGCTGGCTGGCCACTTTCCAGCCTGCAAGGAGACGCTCTCACCTCCCCTCTCTTACCACTTTCTAGGGCTTTTGTTGCTGTTTCGCTACTGCCACCAGAAGAACTCAGGTGCTTTGCACATCTCTTGGCAGGACATGGCGTCGGGCACCAAGGGGCCTCTGCAGGGCAGTGGCTCTGCCGCGACGGCCAGCACGAGCCAGCTGCAGCGGGCAGGGCAGCAGGAGGCAGCGGCGGACGGATGGTGCTCCATCTGCCTGGACATCGTGCACCACGCGGCCTACATTGACACCTGCCTCCACACCTTCTGCCTCGCCTGCATCCAGCAGTGGGCTGCCTCGAGAGCGGCGTGCCCACTCTGCAGGCAGCCTTTCAGCCGCGTCCTGCGCACGGTGAGGGTGGACGACGACTACCAGGAATACGTGGTCGGCTCGTCCGCCCGCCGGCAGAGGACGGCGGCCAGGCAGAGGGTGCGCAGCGGATCCCCACAGCGGCGCTACAACCTGCGCCCAAGGCCCAACAACGAGCCCAACGCTGGGAGAAGGGGGCCTGCGGGGAGGCACCGAGCGGCTCCAAGGACCTCCAACGCCTCCACCCAGCAGGCTGCAGGGGAGCACCCGGCCAGCCCTGCGGATGGACCCGTCCTCCACTCCAACATACTGGCGCTGAGAGCACGGCTGATGGTGTTCATGGACCTTGCATAGAGATTCAGGGATTTTCAGAGCACGTATCTTTCAAAATCAAAGCACAAACCACAGCAGGCCATGCTTTCTGGTAGGGTCTCAACAGTGTAAGAAAGCAAAAGGGGCAAACACCTTGGAGTATGCCGTGAACTTCTTTAATGTACGTGCTGCAACAGAGCCCCTTTCACTTACAGTCTCCCAGCATCCCCCTTCCGAACACTGGAGCCAGGCTGTCTCCAAGCCCCTTGTCCATCAGCCAGTCTGCCCGTCCTGAAGCAAAGCCAGGTGCCATGGACAGACGCCATGCTGACAGCCCTTTCCCTGCTGCTGCCTCCTGCTGCTGCCTCCATACCCAAAAGGCTCCTGTCATCCTCCAGTCACAGCCCTCCGAGCCTTTTTCCCACACTTCCCTACAACTGCAGCCTGACTCCTCCACCCCAAACCCCATGGCCACGGCTGGGAGGCAGGACGGGTTTGCTCTTCTCTTCCGGGGACAGGCTGCCTGTTTCACAAAAGCCATTGCAGAGGAATGAGAACCATCTGTTGATCTGCATGCCTTGGCTTGGTCTCTGTCAGGACAGTAAAACTCCAAACCCCAAATCACCATGGAGTACTGGATAGAGTCCAGAGAAGGGCCGTGCACATGATAAAGGGACTGGAGTATCTCTCCTATGAGTAAAGGCTGGTATGTTCAGCCTGGAGAGAAGAAGGCTCAGGGGGATTTCACCACTGCTTATAACTACCAGATGCAGGGGGTGAAGAAGAGGGAGCTGAACTCTTCTCAGCGGTACCCAGTGACAGAATAGGAGGCAACAGGCATGCAGTGTAATGCACAAAATTCCATTTAAGCATAAGACAATTTTTTTTTACTGTGAGGGTGGTCTTAGACTGGGAGACTGTTGAATAAACTGTCTAAACATTTAATCATCTCTAGTCTTCATTATCAGGACAAAAATGGCAAGCAGAAGGTAATCATCTTCCCTCTACCATCTCACCCGGTACACAGTTGTGAAGAGTTACCCTGTCAAAATAAGCCAGGAACAAAGTACTGGGCCCCTTCCACTTCTAACAACAACTTTGATGAAGTTCTCTCTGATTACAGACTACCTATCATAAAATATGATTGAAAAATGCACTGAAACATAGAATGAAGTCAAATTATGGTTCTTGGATGGCATGTTGGCTCTAAGCCAATATTGCTGAACCAACGCATCTTTGTGGAAATCAGCACCAGTTCATGTCTTCACTCCTCAGATAAATCTAGAAATTCATCCCTGCAAAAGTACCTTCCAAAGTCAGTTTAATGCTGCTATGTCTTGGCAGAAAAACTATGTATACAACTTAACACAGGAAAGTAATAGAATTACCATTTTGTGCTTTAGGCAAGTTGAAAAATATTTTTGCCTTGAATTCAGGAACTCTTATGCAATAACATAATTAGGTACTATTTTCAAGTTTAAAATAGCCAGTGATCTTCTCTGTATGAAGATTCAAAACTAGTTTCCCTCAAGTGAATTTTGTGAAGCTTCAGAAGAAAACAAATTTGAAAATGCCCAGAATTTGTTTGAAGAGGTATGTTTTTTAAAAATGGCAAAACTCCCCATGTAGTTAAAAGATCAGGAGAAAGCATGAAAGATTAAGTGGCAGATGAGATAATAGACAAGATAATTACACAGCATTAAAGCCTCAGATTTATTTTTAAGACTTTCAAGCTCTATTTAGAAAAGCCCTTTGTTAACTTCTGTGAATCTAAAAAGAATTATCCTCACATATTGAACAATAATGTGACTAATGGTGTTAAAGCTTCATCACTCCCTATTCTAATCAGTCCATACAATAACTGGCCACGGAGCGTTTCTGCAGCAGAAACAGAAGATAACAAGACCAGAGGGGTCGTAGTGCAGCAAAACCTCAATATGCCACAAAAAGAGGTTTGTCGTGCTCTCTGCTCTCAGAGTGGGAAGTGACAAGGGAGTCCTGAATTTTCTCAATGAGGTAACATGCACAAGGAAGTTAACCACAATTCCCTGCTCGCAAGCTACCATTTTGCTGCTGTGGCACAGGAGAGGTGATGCTAATTCAGGGAGAGAGCTGAGGATATGAAAGCCAAGTAGACACTTCTCTGAAATGGAGCTGCACCAGTCTGATACAGGTAAAGAGAAAAGCAAACATAAAATTGTGTTGATGGGTTTGGAGACAGGCAAAGTGCATAGCTTAGCAAAGAGACAAAGAACTGGTTTCTGTATTGGTTTGGTTTTGAGTCCGCAGAGCTGTCTTGAGACTCCCTTGATTTTGTTTCACCTTTCTGAGACAATGAATAATGAAAAAACTGCTGCCTGTTATCCAAGCCATCTGCACACCTTTTGGTGCTATTTCACTACTGCTATTATCACCTCTTTTCAAGAAACTGCTAGGCTTTTCTGCTTAGGAATCCTGTTCTATTATTTGTATTTTTATGGAGAACAATAAGAAAACTATAACTTTCCTGTTGTATTTTTCTTCCCCTTAGATAAAAAAATGTAAATGTATACTTCAACTAGAACTTTAAAAAATTAAAACCAGACATATAGAGATATATTTTAGATATATACTTAGATATATACTTTATTAGTAGATATAATTATGTATGCGTGTGTATACATTACACAAAGCTAGAATGCTAGTCCTTAACTAACCACAATAGATTGCAAAGTGTGGACAGCAGCACAACACACAAGATGTTCTGTTTCCCTTCTGTTATTTGATGCCTGAAATATTACCAAAATGAAAATATTCATGTTCAATTGCATTTTTAAAACCATGAATGACAAAGGACAATTCTACAGAGGTTTTTGAAAATGTCCCTAGTTTTATCACTAAATTTGTAATGAAGATTAGCCTTAGATGTTTACTGAAAGTTCTTCCCGAGTATAAGGAAGTATGTGAAAATGTTTATTTGTATGTGTAAGTCACAGACAATAAAGGCTGCTACTACTATGGGCAGATTAGAGGAAGGAGCTGAATTCCGGAGGGTGGAGAAGTAAAACATGGCGGGTAAAACTGGAAGGAGCCATAAAAATGAAAATCAATATTTTATGGTTGGTGAACGAGAGAGAAATTTCCAGGGTGTGTCAGGGCACAGGTAGGTGATTAAACTGCAAGTTAGTAAAAGTGTGTTTGGAGTAGCATGCTGAAGAGATATTAGTGGAAACAAGATTTGCTTTGCTCAGAGAGAAAAGAGCGTTGACATAATTACAGCTGAAAATGGGGACGGCTCTGAGCCCCAGAAGAAGACATTTCCTACCTGTATGGATAGATAAGAAAGGCCTTTACCTCAGATATTATTCTGTATGCAAGAGTTAGTCATAACAAGAATTTGGGGATCTAGACAAAAGACTAGGTTGAAGATAGTGTCACATTATAGACCTCAATAGCAGTTGGTATTATAATTTGCTCTACAGTAATTAAAATGGGCATAAAGAAGGGCTTCTCTTCTGAAAGGCTGCAAAAACAGTAGAAAGGAATCAATTAGAATTACCATGGCAACGACCAACAATCTTATGTGCAAAAATGGAAAAAAATAAAACAGGGAAACAAAATAGAAAATCAAATAGGAATTTAAACAATAATAGAGTACACACTTTAGAGTGTGCACACACTTTAGAGTGTGTTTCTATGCCACCTATTTCCAATATCGTTTCGGATTAAACAACTATTTTCATGTTGTTGATAGTTTAAAGATTCTCAAGAAACTGAGGCCTAGCAAAGTAGGAGTATAAAATAAAACCATAAAATTTTATGTCTTTTTGTGGAGTGAGAGAAGGCCGGAACAGAAAAAATGGATTTTTACAAACCTATGCAGACATAATTTTTGCATCCTCATTTTCTTGACATGTCATAAAATAACACATAGGCGTTAAACTTACTTAAGAGTTTTAGTCTCCAATATTTCTCTGCACCAAATTCCCATCAACTTCAGGAATTGTTCAACAGCTAATGACGAAGCAGTGTACTTTCCTGAGCCTTTCCGAAATTGCTAAATCAAGCTGCTGTGGACAATAGACTACTGTCCTCATTTTCACTACAGTCCCTAGCAATGGGTCCACACTCTCTTTTGGAGCAGTATCTTCTTGGGCTCAGTGAACCTACAGCAACTTAAGCTATCTCTCACTGTGACTTAATAATAAGAGAACATAAACCAACAGCAAAATTCAAGTTCTTAACTCTCTTACTAAGCCAGAACAGGAAATAGTAACATTGCACAAGAGAGGAAGGGGATAAAGAACTGGAAGAGATATGAGGGGTAGAAACTGAATGAGAAAGAAATGTAAATGCCTTCATTAGATCTGATTTTTCTAAAATTAGTGTGTCTCAGAAAGCATTTGATAACATTCATATCCTTTATTCATGTAACAGGAAATTTTTAGAGATCTGCAGGAGAGTTTTCTATTTTAATCAAAAATTAGTGACACAATTTGGTAAGCATTAGTGAAAAATATTAATAAAACATACAAAAATCCTGTTTTGTTGAGCAGTGGTGCTAGCAGACTTTACACAAATGACTCCTCTGGGGAGGACTAAATTTTTTTTTACCTCTAGCTCCATGGTTTTGTATCATTTTGCATAATCTGCCTGTCTATCATCATGCTGTTTTCCTTTCTAGCACTTGCATTTAATCCCTTGTTTCTTGACTTGGATGCATTCTGAAATTATTCTGTACATCAGCCTTGCTTCTGTGAAACTGCTTTAAAAAAAATGGAAAAAAGCCAATGCTGTTTTATCCCTCTGAAAATGAAGACTTTGGCTCAGTTAATCAATTGAATGCATTTATTGCACAGTGAGAGAACTTAATTAGAGAGGAGTTTCAACATGGTTGCATTTAATCACCTGACAAATAGTGGACAAAATTGTCTTGCCTTTGGGAGCTGCCGCATACATCTCCCAAAGCTTTACACTTACAACATGTGTACTCTGTGTCCTAGAAAAGAGGTGGAATTAGCATTAATTTTATATTGTCATAACACTTCCGACCTTGGACCACAATGAGCTCCTCTTGTGCTGAGCACTCCGTAGTTGCATTCCAGCACGATGATGAACTAAAGCACAATGAAGCTACTCGGCAAACAAACATCAGCCTTGGTGAATGGGAGCCCTGTGTCTCTGAGGCACAGAAACGGGAGGTCTCTTCCAAACTTTGCTTTCAACAGCAGCACAGTTGGACCATTTGCACCGTAACCTGACAACAGTTGTGATACCCTTCTGGTAAAAGTGCTGGCACGTTTACCTCTTCAGTGTGAAAATTAGCACTTCGTCAACTGCCACTAAAACATTAAATGTAGCTAAAACCGGCAGTGGCAGTGGCCTGGCTCACAGAAGAGCTGTGCATCGCTCCTCATCCTGCAGTGCTACCCCAGTAGGGCTGGGTCCCTATGACCCTGTTACCAGGAGGGTGAGACAGCCAGAAACGGCCCCCCAGATCCTGCCTGCTCACCCAGGATCTGCCTCGCTCTCCCACTGTTGCCATTCTCCTCCTCTCTCCCTCCCCTACAGTGGGAGCAGCCTGGGCTTTGTCATCCCATCCTCGGGATGACAAAGTTCAGCTGTGCTGGTGGTGGTGCCAGTCTTGCTCCAGTTCTGTCAGGTGGCATTCCCTCTGCTCACCAGTTTTATTGCTCTTTATCTCTTCTTTTTCCCCAAACTCTCCTCACCTCTGACTGGCAACACCATTTTCTTTCTCCCTCTGAAAATTCTGCAACTTTCAGTAACTGCAAACTTCAGATATCCCCAGCTAGAGATGTGCTGCTCTGTCATTTCTCAGGTGTTGGCTGAAGGCACTTCTGTAGTAAGATCTCCCACTAGTATGGAAGCTCTCAGGCACCTGCCCTCCATCTATAGGACAGTTTGCAATTTTGATCTTTACGTATAGATTCAGCCTGAGAATTTTGTTTCTGCACGGAACTGGGCATTATCCTAGTGGAAAACACACTCACAGCTCCAAATTATTTTTAACGGTCTGTCAGGCACTATTGTTTTTCCAGCTAATACTTACATCACCATACTTGGCACTAGGATACTCTCTTGTTTCTGCCATTACAGTTCTTCATCGTAGCAAGCAAAGTTCTAACTCTTGCAAGCTGGGATCAATATGGCACTACTAATTGCCTTTTTTAGCTAAACAGCCATCTACTGGATATTTTATGACCAGTGTAGACTTTACCACTAATGCTGGATAAACTAATTTTCACCTTTGTAAGTGTGAATCAAACTCTGAAAAATAGACTGAATTAATGAAAGGGAGTGCACCAGGAACAAAAATCAACAAGGCAAGCTTGTTCTGACTTAGAAGTTAACTTTTTCAAAGTGAGTTATTTAAGCCAACCTATTCAAAATCCTATGAAATCTGGGGGCATATAGAATTTTAAAAATTAATTTACTTTTTTTTTTTTAAATCGGGTATGTTTGTGTATTTGATATTGATATCAGTATCCCTACCCTCCCCCAGAAAAAGCAGAATAAAGGTTGCATAAGTGCATTTCCTATCCAATCAGGCTGTAGAAATCAGGTCAACCCTACTTACAGCTACATTAGCATTCAGATCAAGCTCAGTTAACTTTCATTCCCACCCAAACATCTTATTACAACAGTCAGTCTAGGCTTTTCACAGCACAGCAGATTTTCTCATCCTTTCCACATTTGGCCACTTGAAAGGTGTGCTTTCAGTTCCTCTGACTTGCACTGCAGCAGCCAGAAGCAGTCCTTGTGAGGTCGTGGACCAAGCTTTGCTCAGAAGTTGTGAGTCATCCACATCCAAATCCTGATTCCACCCAAGGAGAGTGTTATTCGCCTCAATGGGGTTGAGCGTACAACAGGTATTGTCTCAAAAAAAAAAAAAACCCTGATGGATCAAATGCAGTAATGTTGCATTGGAAACAAATGTGACAAATTTTGCAGTTTCGGGAAAAATTCTTTGAAAGACACAATATGCTCTAGATTACAAAGATAAGTTTTTGAGCACCTCCAACACAAAAAAATATGACTTGATCAAAAGTCAACATATAGACTTCTGCTATTTCAGGACAGAGCATATTTAAATCAATAGCTCATTTTAAATCTACTAAGGTACTGCTTTTGGTAGATCTCCTACTATCAAAAAGTCACATTTTAAGAAACTGTGAATCTACAGAATGACTGAGAAATCCTGAAATGGAAAATATGCCTTAATGTGGACCTTAAGCTTTAGAGCTTAGTAAGACCTTCTCAGTGTACCTGGGAACACCATTTCCACAGGGAAATGAGATTCGGTGACTCTTCTGAGTAATTCCTCCACCTTTAAAGAGCCCACAGACAGAAAAGTCAGTAGATGGAGCTGCCTTTCCTGTGGCCGGGAGAAGTTTCTCTGCAGAACGAAGTTGCATTTGCAGGCACTCAATCAGCTCTTCCTGGCCCCTGGCAGATGGTCCTCGAACAAAACATGAACATGCAAGAATGCAGCTTTTACATCATGTTACCTAAGTGCACAAGGCAGGACAAGACAGAACACAGAATTGACAGTGTTTGTCAGCCCAAGCTGTTTGTTTCTTCTTTTTTTTCTTTTTTTCCACCCTGGTCGTGAGGAATGGTATAATTTTAAAGTGATATCCTTAGCTCCAGAGCATCTTGTATGCAACAGTAAAGCACCCTATTATTCATGCTTGGACTGAAGGTGGTGCTAATATAAATATGTCTATTTTCATCATCTTCAGTGCTGAGATACATGAAGTACAGCTTTGCAGATGACAATCAGGCTGACAGTTTTTTCTTTCATTATTGTTCTGGTGAAATAAATATGCAGATCATCTATTTATTACTAAAGAGTACTTCAGCTTTGCCTCTCAACTTGAAATTGTACAGCATATATAAGAGAGCTGTGATCAATCCATTGTCCTTATTTTAAAAGGGAGATTCATGAATCTGATTAACTGAAAGAATGCATGTGGTATGAAAAAATCTGAGAATCACTCATATAAGGTGAAGAATAATCACAGCAAGAATTTATGACACGTGTCTGAACAGCAGTTTATTTCATGTGAAGAACTTCATGTCTGCTTTATTTCTGAGGCCTTGAATAAGTATATCAAGGGAGCTCCTTTCACTGCCAACTTCAAATTTTACTCTGGCTGAGTAACTACAGCTAAGTATTTTTCAAATGGCAGGCCACATACGGAAACTTTAATATCAAAATGAGTAATTTTGGCTATCAGTAAAGAGCTGATCCTGCCCTGGGAATCATGGATATCACAGTAAAATCAGCTCCTCTGAGTGTTTACAAGGCACACAGAACATACGTCATCTTCTGATTTTATACATCTCCATATGGCCTTCTCCAGCATCCTAATTTCTAATCTTTTCTCCAATATGCCTAAAAAACTCAGAGAGACTGATTACCACATATATGTCCATCTGATATGCTGTACAAAGTCAGCCCATCAAAATCTTTGAAGATTTTTTATTGTTCCATGGGAAGAGCAAAATGCGAAGTATTTAATTTGTGGCTATGGTGAGCAAAATTATGCACAGGATGGTACTTGATTTCACTATGCTGGTTACATGTGCAGTTCCTTTGGGCACAATTCTTCTGACACCCTACTCCTTCTATGATTTCTAAAATAACTAAGAAAGTCACTTTTAATGAGGACCTGGCATACACATCCATGTGACAACAGGTGGTGCTTGAAAGCATCTCTGAGCCGTAAGGCACTGCAGTTTTCAATAGACTGTGGAGGTACAGGGTATATATATCAGAGTGCCATTCAGCCATTCATCTGCTTGAGCTTGGGAAATGTACTAAGCCACCTTCCATTTGTTTCGCTACAATGAACATTAATGTGCGCACTCCACAGAGGACAGGAAACAGGAGGTGTCTGTGCTGGTCACTGCAGGACAAAACTGAAAAACAACAACAGAGAGTGGGAGCTTATAGGTCCTCCACAGGTGCAGCAATGCAGTGCATGACTGCAAGATCTTCAGATATATACCCCCTGTCCCCAAACTCCAGCCTTGTTAAGATCAGAAGGTAGGGACAATAATGAAAACTAGGCAGCTTTGTTATTTTTTCCTGTAGCTACACTCAAGGAAAGGAAAACTGATGCTCCTGAGCTACAGTTCCATGTACATTGTCACAGCTACTGAGCACTGGCTTTAGATTGTATTTGCTGTCTCTTTTAATCGTACCACGTTTTGGTTTCTCTTATGAATGCCTCAGAGCCAGGGCACCTGCTTCTTTCAGCCAAGAGTCTCTAGCCAGCACTGGTTTCACCAAACATCAAGAAGATCAGTAGTTATATGGCTGATTGTTCCTTCCAGCCCAGGAGATAAAACTTTATTTTTGTTTTGGTGGATACACCAAGACTTGCACACTTTAGAGGAGTAACTTTTGTTCCACGTTTAACCTTGATCTGACTAGTAGTTACTAGAAGGGTATCAAGAGCCCAAGGTTACTGGTCAAGGCTACTTTTTGAGTCTACACACTTACCACCCACAGTTTGTTTAGCCTGTTATTTAATTTACATGGATGGCCTGTAAGTAATGCATCTTTTCAGTTACAGATGTTGCTTAGCTATTGGTTAAGCGTATTCCTGTGTACTGAGTATCCTGCAGTAATGTTCTTGCAACTATGAATCCAAACATTGGCAGAAATTTAGGCAAAAAACACAGAGCATGTTTTTCTACATCTCTGTTTCTTCTTCTGACAGGAAGAAGCTGGACCTGGCACCACAGCTCACCAGCTGACATAGGATCTTTGGGGACATGGTCCAATCACCTCTGTTATGCTGTGATAAGACAAAGGCACAGGCCTTATTTAAGCTTCTGTCAAATAGCACCTCTATTTTTCAAGACCAATCTCAAAAGAATAAAATGCGCAGGATGGGATCAGCACTGAGGGAGATTTCAGATAAAGAAATTTTGACTTAACAATTACAAAAACATTTGTTGCAAAGACTAATGTTGTATAAAATAACATTTTCATTCCCATTCAGATTTGTTATTTTTATTTTAACAATTGGAAAAGCAGATGGGGAAATGTGTGGAGCTCTTTATTCATTATTGTTTGATAGCCAAGTCTCCTTTGTAGAACTGCCGCCTTGCCAAAAGCCAATTTTAAACGTGTAAATGAAATGCTTCAGTTTTGTAATGATAAATATCTGAAACAAGGATGATATTCCTTAATACCGTTATTGACTTGCCTTCCATTTGTGAGAATGATAGAAATGTAAGATCAAAATGAGTATACCATCATACTGGAAAATTTCAGTGAAATTTTATGTTGAGATCACATATTTTTGAGCAGCAAGGATAGGCAGAAGGCAATAGTCCCATGAGGTTTCCATTTTAGTTGGCTAGGTTAACTGCATTAATACAGAAACCTTATTTCTTAATTTATTGTTATCTGTTTACATCCCACTTTATTACAAACACTCTACTGGTAATACTACTTCTTAGGTAAAGTGAACAGAGTTTCAAGCTTTACTGAATGCTCTCCATTGGGGTTTCTTACCTTTTCTTTAACATTGTCATGAGTGGAGGCCATGACATAAAATGGAGAAAAAAAAAAGAGATATGGCAGATAGGAAAAATTATGTTTACTCTTAATGAAGAATCCTTTAGCTTGAAGTCCTAGAAAGCACTGTGTATTCCAACCTTAGCTGTACTTTCCTTTTTTTTTTCTTTTTACCCCCAATTCATTCATTAACTCATGTCAGGAGTTTACTTTGATCTAATTTACTTAGATCAGTAAATACTGAAAGTATTTACTTTCAGTTTCTAAATCTTAATATCACATGCAAAAGATAGATAAAAATTAGCTTTTCCTCCCCTTGGTGTGAGCATGATCCATGACAGGTTTGAATGATTTCAGTTGGTATGTGTGATGATACAATAATTTCATGAAGGCCTAAGCAGATTTCATCTAACCCTGTTGCGTAGTTAAGGAATAATTTGCACAAATGACAAAGCTGCTGGTTAATTTCTCAGAACGGTTTTAGACTGTAGGTTGGTACATATACATCCACAAAAATGCTAAGGAAATTCTCTGAAGTCCTATTATTATCTCCGAATATGTTCTAAGATGGCTTCTTTATTTACTGCACAGTACCTTTGGTAACTTAACAATTAGAAAAGTGTAAAATGTTTCGATATCCTCATTACCACTTTTCAAAGAGGTGAGAATAAAGTATGATAAACAGAAATGACAGAACAGATTTTATCTGAACAGCCAGATTCCAATTAGAGTCAGATTTAACTATTCCTTGTTCCATAGGCTATACTTTAGAAATTATACCTGTCTCAGTATCCTAAATGCACAAGCGACTATCACTTTACCTTTAGGTCCTTCATAACAAAGCTCAGAAGTATTATAATGTTTTACATATGAACCTAATCCACATGAATTTGCTTGGGTTTTAAATATCAATTGTATAAATACCTGCTGAGGATTTTTGCACTTTGTAATACTATCTTCTTTCAGACACGTCTGTGTCTAGTGTGGGTTACTGTAACAAGTGACACTTTCCCATAATGAGTCTTGTTTGGGGATGGTTGCATGAAGCAGCAATAACAGCTCTAATGGTGTGCTGTGCTGTGAACACTTTCGATAACTATGATACTAGACATTTAGAGTAGAGTTGAAGATTACTAGGAATACTTCAAGGATAATTCTAGAATCAATTACAGACGTCCAGCAATGAAAGGAGTTGTATTAGGTATACTTAATGACTGAGACTAAAATACAACCTAATTTGGCTTTTTTGCATGGGAGGGATGGATCTTGCTCTGTTACAAATAAAACAGAAATCCCAAGAGAAGATGAGGGTACTATCTGGCCAAACAAGAAGGTCAGTAAAGGTTAAAGGAGATCTTTCTTCACTTAAATTGGTGAAGCTCCCAGTGACTGTAAAAGGGGAAACATAACCCCTATTTTTAAAAAGGGAAAAAAGGAAAAAAGGAAAAAAGGAAGACCCAGGGAACTACAGGCCAGTCAGTCTCACCTCTCACCTCTGTGCCCAGCAAGATCATGGAGCAGATCCTCCTGGAATCTCTGCTAAGGCACATGGAAAATAAGGAGGTGATCGGTGACAGCCAACGTGGCTTCGCCAAGGGCAATTCATGCCTGACAAATTTGGTGGCCTTCTACAACAGGGTTACACCATTGGTGGATAAGGGAAGAGTGACTGACTTCTACTTGGACTTGTACAAAGCATTTTATGCTGTCCCATATTACATGCTTGTCTCTAAAATGGAGAGACATGGGTTTGATGGGCGGACCACTTGGGGGACAAGGAATTGGTTGGATTGTCACAGTCAGAGAGTAGCTGTAAATATTTTGATGTCCAAGTGGCAACCAGTGATGAGTGGGGTCCCTCAGGGGTCTGTATTGGGAACAGTATTATTTAACATCTTTGCCAGGGACATGGACAGTGGGATTGAGTGCACACTCAGCAAACTTGCAGCTGACACCAAGCTGAGTGGTGTGGTTGATACTCCAGAGGGAAGGGATGCCATCCAGAGGGACCTTGACAGGTGGGATCATGAAAACCTCATGAAGTTCAACAAAACCAAATGTAAGGTCCTGCACCTGCACCTAGGCTGGGGCAATCCCAAATGTGGATACGGGCTGGGCAGAGAATGGATTGAGAGCAGCTCTGAGCAGGAGAATTTAAGGGTATTGGTGGATGAAAAACCGGACATGAACCAGCAATGTGTGCTCACAGCCCAAAAAGCCAACCATGTCCTGGGATGCATCAAAAGAAGCGTGGCCAGCAGGTTGAGGGAAGTGATTTTGCCCCTCTACTCAGCTTCTGTGACACCACACCTAGAATACTGTGTTCAGCTCTGGGGCCTCCAGGATAAGAAAGACATGGACGTGCTCAAGTGGGTCCAGAGAAGGGTCATGAAGATGATCAAATGGCTGGAGCACCTCTCCTATGCAGACAGGCTGAGAGACTTGGGGTTGTTCAGTTTGGTGAAAAGAAGGCTCCAGGAACATGTTGTAGCAGCTTTGCAGTACTTAAGGGGGGCCTTCAAGAAAGCTGGAGAGGAACTCTTTGTCAGGGAGTGTAGTGATAGGATGAGGGATAATAATTTTAAACTGAGACCCCACCTAGAGTACTGTTGGGGTCCTCAGCACAAGAAAGACATGGACCTGTTGGACAGGGTCCAGAGGAGGGCCACGAAGATGATCAGAGGACTGGAGCACCTCTCCTATGAAGACAGACTGAGAGAGTTGTGATTGTTCAGCCTGGAGAAAGGAAAGCTCCAGGGCGACCTTGTAGCAGCTTTCCAGTATCTGAAGGGGACCTACAAGAAAGCCGGAGAGGGACTTTTAACAAGGGCATGTAGCGATAGGATAGGGGAAAAGGTTTTAAAATGAAAGAATGTAGACTTATATTAGACGTTAGGAAGAAATTCTTTATTATGAGGGTAGTGAGAGACTGGAACAGGTTGCCTAGTGAAGTTGTGGATGCCCCAACCTTGGAACTGTTCAAGGCCAGGCTGGATGGGGCTTTGAGCAGCCTGGTCTAGTGGGAGATGTCCCTGCCCATGGCTGCAGGGTTGGGACTAGATGATCTCTAAAGTCCCTTCCAACCTAAACTATTCCATGATTCTATGATTTTGTAAGTGTGGAAAGAAAATAAATTATTTTTTGGATCAGTCCTGACTAAACATATGTCTAATTTTCATTAAAAAAAAGACTCAATTATACAACTGGAAAGATTTGCAGGCTTAGTTCTGCAGCTGTGATTTGATTTGATTTTATTATATTTCAGTTCTTACTTTAAACACAACAATCATTCTACTGGGTTTAGTTGAACTATTTTTGTTCTTTAAAATATGCATGAATGAGTTTTTGCGGGATTAATGACAGTTTTGCCACGAAGCTCTCCTGCCATGTAAGCTCACCAGGTGTGATGCCAGCTAGCTCACAGGTCTCCATATAAGACTGCAGAGGTCAGGCTCTCTGGTGACAGCTAGAGCTTAATTCAACTAGATTGCCACTCTCCATTTTAATATCAAATTGCAGCCTTTACTCTCAAATACTGAACTGACAATAATTTTAATACTGTGAAAGAAATGAAATCATGTTTCATGTTTCAAATAATCACTAATTATTTCATTATTAATTTCACATCTGTGGCCAAACAGTTTCCTAGCACAATAAATTCAATATGAACTATAACACAGAAGTAATTGGAAAAGATCAGAGTCGGGCTGCGAGGACTAGCCAAGAGCACCGAGGCTCAAGGCCTCCTGTTTCACAGCCCCCATGAGAAACAGCGGGAGCCCCTTGCAGGAGGGGGTTTGGCTGCCCTTTGGAAGCTTCTCAGCTCTTTCTGTGTACTCAAGGCCAGCGTGGACAGATCACGAAGGCTGTAAATTATAGCTTCATCTGCCCCCTCATCCTTGTTCTCCCAGGCCTCAGCCGGAGTCCCTTGCTATACAAAATGGAAAGACCTGTGAGAAACCTCATCGTTCACTTAACTCTGACACGCTGAGTTTTGCTGGTTGTACTAAGGTGTCTTCTACCTTTCTCCACCCTTCTTCACTCCTTCAGATATTTTGTGTCACTATCTCCTCTATTGCAACAGAAGGAGAAATATAAACATGCATAATTTAAAATTTAAGGGAAACAAATATCAACTTAAATTCATGAATCAGAAAGGTAATAAAATGACAGTATTCCCACTGTTACCTGATTTTGCTTTGTCTGCCTTTCCTCCCATCTTTTAGTCATGATTAGGCTTTTTTAGATCTTTGTGCCAAAGGGACTCTTTTAAGTCCTATGAAAGAACTATGGTTGAATCTTACTGCAATAGCAGTAATAATCACTTTAGCAGGTTTTGTTCCATGACTCCAAATATTCATTTTTGGGTAGCTAATGGCATTTAAACTAGTTATGAGTGAACAGCGGGCTCCAAAGCAGCCTATCGGGCCTCGAGTCAGGCTCAGCTGATAAGCCATTCCTTTTACACGTTACAGCTGGCAACAGATGACACAAATCAAGTGCTATGGCAACCACTTAATCCTTACTGAGCCCTAGTACGGCTTCCTCCAACTCAAATTTATATAGTGTTTTAGTATGTAGAAAACTCTTTGTAATTTTTTTCTGTTCTGAACTATTTTAACTATTTCAGTGCTGCCCTTAGGCCTACATGAATGTCCTCATTTGTCTCATCCCTCAGACAATTTACATAATCCTCTTTGAAGAGAAATGGCTAAATGCTTCTTAGTTCCACCTTGGCTTGAATTTAAACTTCGTTTATTATTATTATTATTATTATTATTATTATTATTATTATTATTATTATTATTATTATTATTATTATTATTATTATTATTATTATTATTATAATGCACAAGCTTTGCACCTGGACAGGCTCCACCTTTTTGCAGGGCATCCTAGCTCTTTACCTCCATTTGTTCATTTATTTATTTTAACACTGAGGACAAAGCTTGGGGTGTGGATTTTGGGATGTAACAGGAAATGCTCAGCAGTCTCGTTTTTTCCGCCAGAATGTCGATGCATTTAGATTACTCTCTGCAGGGTTGAAGTCAACTGGAGGGATACTTTTTCTAGACATTAGTTTAAAACAGGTGCTTGTTTTCTAATTAAGTCATGTAAGCTAGTGCAGTTCAACTGGAAATTCAGACTGCAAAAAAGCATGCAGGTTATACACGAATTGAACTAAAAATTATCCCAAGTCCAGTCACTGCATTACATCAGCAGCCTTTGAGCTTTAATGTCTTGATATTGCTCTGCTAGCTTAAAAGCAAAGCATTGCTTGCCCTGAGCCAGAGAATTTTCATACACACACTTACGCGTGCTAAATTAGTGCAGAGTTGAATTTGCAGTAAACAGTCATTCTTAGCAGTTAAGTTGATCCTAAGATGCTTGCTACAGGTTTTTGTTTTTAATGAAACGAGGACTGTAATTACCGGTGCTGGCTGTCATTCTGCGCATGGGGGAGGATAGGGGGTATGAGCAGGTCACTGTGAAATGCTGTTAAGAGATAGGCAGTGTGAGGGGCAAAAGAGGTGTTGGAAAGTGTACACTGGGAGCCTAAAGTGAGGAGCTGAGTAAATGAGATACAGGAGCACAAAGAAGAAAAGACTGCAAAGTTATCAGAGGCAAGACCAAGTAAAATGCTGCAAGAGACTAATCATGTTTAGGAGGATGGAAAGGCAGCTCCTTTGTCTTGAAAAGACTGGGGATTAAAAGAGTTGTCCTTCAGCAACAAAATGAAATATCTCACATGTATTTAAGACTGTGTTCTGACCTTCAAAAGTTATTTCATTTCAGGGAGCAAGGGGCTCGGGAAGAATATTTGCAAAGGTAAACTGAAGCTGCACAAGCATAGTCTCTTCAAAAATCCTGAAGATTTCAAACCCAGTCTTTTTCAGGGGTGCTGACTAGTTATTTTCACTTGGCTAGGTTGGAAATATTATTTTTTTAAATCAGCGCCCATGAATGCCATTATAGGGACAAGTACTGTGTAAGAGATCTTAAAAAGCATTTTCTTATCATTGGTTTCTTTCATTTCACTTTTTCTCTGCAGTTTGTGACATGCTGTTACTCCTGTGAAAGTGGAAATATTACTACTAAATTAATGTTCTGCTATAGCAAACACCTTCTGGCTGGTTAACCTGTTAAGAAAAACATGATGATATCCTGTCATGCTGCTAAATATTTCTTCCTACATTAGCTTTCCAAAGGTAAAAATAGATAAAATTTTTCTAGCGGCATCAGGACTAATGAACTTCAGTTTCCTACATAGTTTTGCTGAAAGTCTCTTAAACACTCTGCCACTAGTTATTTTCACCTCACAAGTGTGGCATATAATTTTTTTACTCTAACTCCTGTGATTAGGGGCAAACAGGGGGCTGGCCGGCTGCACAACTGACCTGCCAGGCAGCTGGTGCCTCATGGCGGGGGGTGCCCACACAGCTCACAGGAAGATTTAGTTGCCACAGGAGGGATTCACTGTCCCTCCTGAAGGCCAAAACCTGCGCAGCTCTCAGCCTACGCACATTTCACAGTGTTGTGCACTTAAGCCTTTCATCCTGGTAAAGCAACAACATGGACCAGCAGAGCCTTGAGGCCCTTGACTGATTCAGACTGCTCACTGTTACTCGTTGGGTATTTGAGAGCAAAATCCTGGGAAGGGGAGGAAAAGCAGCATGAAGATCCCAGTTACTGCAAATCAGAATGTAGAGGCCTGTTGGAGGAGGGAGAAAATATGTCCTAAACAAAGCCTAAAAGCAGACAACAAGAAATAAATTGTCTCATCAGCAGCAGTTCTAATGCTTTTTAATGGTGAGGATCGTGGCAGACAATTTTGTAGCAGGTGTAACTTCAAGGCCAGTAAACGAAGAAAATAAAATATCAAAATTTGTTGCATGTAACAAGTTTTTTATATGCTGTAGCTTGTTATCCATTGCCTCTTTTGGTACATGGTATTTTTTTGTTGTGTATTACCCTTAGTTGCAGGATGCCAATGTTGCATGTTTCTGTTGATGTGAACAGCAAAGACATTATGGTGATTATAAATGATGGGGTTTAGGGGTGTCCCTCTATCCCTAACCCCACCTTTTCTATGTCAATATTTGGCACAATAGATGAGCTAGTGAGGCAGATGTAAGTTTAAAATTAGATTCTGGCATTTGTGGAATTCTAAGCATAATTTCACAAATTTAATATTCTTTCAGCCTGGTTTTTGGAGGGAATGTCAGAAGAATAAGTATTAGAGATAATTCAGTTGTCATGTATATTCATAGACGATTAGGCTTTCTTTGACTTTTAGAATACTCACATATGATTATATGTACTTCTCTGTTTGTCTGCAAACTGAAAGAGCCAGGAGGATGCTTTCAGAAAAATTTAGTTCACATGTTTATGTACTTTCTCAGTAGCTGAGGGAAATAATAATGAGATTCTAGAGCAAAACTTTTGTAAATATATATATTAATTCTGTTATGTACTTTTTAATAAGGCATCACTTTTTCAATACTAGAATGTTTTCTTTTTACAAGTTCCCACACAATAATGGTTCCTTTATAATTACTTTGCATTTTTTCCCTTCTCACTCTCTTTTTGTTTTTGGAAAGGAGGGCGGGGAGGGGATAAATTCCTTGGAGATCTCAGGATTATTTATCTTCAACCAGCTCCAGTGAAAAATAAATTTTTCCACATTTCCTTTTTTTTTAATTTTAATATATGATGCAAAATCAATGTTATTCTATTGGGTTCTTCCCTCAATATATATTACATTTTCCTTGTCTGGGTTCAAATACATTTAATCAAAAAGTAAAAAGTAATTTCTCTGGTATTGGCCATTTTGATTAAGTCTCTAGGCTTCATTCTTAGGAAATCTATGAAGTTATTAGTTTACTTAGCACCATAGTTAATTTCAAAGTATGATCTTCTCACTGTACACCAAATCAAATTCCAGTTTATACTAATAATTAAAGTACAACCCTATCTAAAAAGTGACTACATAATATGGCACCTTTTTTATTAGACAAGGGTTCAGTGTGTACAGACAAGACACAGATGTGGCATGAACCCTGGAGATCCGATAAGAGGTATAAGAGACGGGGAAAAAACTAATTGAGAGAGGAGGGAAAGCTAGCCTTCGTAGGTGCATGTAAGCACCATAGGATTTCCCATCTTTTTACTGAGAGAAGAGCCCAGTAACTGTTGCCCCAAAAGAGTAAAGGATTAAAGGGAGAGCTTGAGGTTTTGCAGTGTTTGCTTGTTTTTTATGCTTCAAGTGGAAGCAAATGGCTTGGGGCCAGCTCCAGGTGCATTTAGCCATTGCAGAAGGTAGTGTGCCAGGCATTTACTTTCTCCAGTGCTCCTTGGCTTTCTCTCCTTACTGGCATGTATTTATGTCTTCTTAGGAAACATTTTGACAATGGCAACTAAAGCATGAGTGACTACAGTGGTCGGAAGGCAGAGTCTGAGTAGCATTGAAGAGCTATCAGAAATAATTAAAAGCAGAAGAGGAAAATACCTGTGTGATATCGCAGGCTGAGCAGCTGCATTGTGGATGGTAGCATGCTGCTACTGGGGAAGGCACCATTCTCTTAGCCCCCTCCATGGCCTCAGTGAGTCTGCCTGGCAGTGCCTGAGAATAAAAAAAAGTGCACTGAAATTTTGAATGCATAATGCTGCAAGTAGCCTGAATGTCCTTTTTCTGTAAGGTGTGTTTGTGTGAGTAAATCTCTACAGATGGTGACTGCAACTTGGCGCACAAGTCCTTTTCTAATCAGTAGCTGTTGGAGTAGCAAAGGGAGAACAGGGAAGCCAGCTCAGCACTTTCAGGAAGCCTCTCCAGGGGACTCTAATATTGTCTCAAAGTCATTCCAAGATCTGAGAGTGGATTTTCAAATATGAGAAAATTGGAGGCCTTAGATCAGTCCAAAGCAAACTAAGCACAAAACTGCCAAACTTTCTGCACCTGGCTTCCATAGCATGTGAAGCCTTAATAATGGAAAACTACCCTTAAGGACACAGGTGTTTTCTGCCAGCCCTGACTCTACTGTTTCTAAAACATTGAAAAAAAATTTTTTCCCCTGAAAAGTCATGTTGTAACTTCTCTGTGCAGGTTAAGAAGGAAATAATGCATGTCACTTTCTGGTATTTTAAAATACCTATATGTATACCGATTTGTATGCAACTAGCAAGTATCAATACTATACAGGCATTAAGGAAATGGTAGTGCTGAGCACCAGCTAGTGCCGAAAATGCAGAGAGGATGTAAGGAAGCCTTTTGAGTTATGATAGTTGCAGTTTTCCAAAGGTGTCAGTTTGATGCAACAAGGTACTGGGAACATATATGAGATGTAATCAACACCTATTTTACATCTGGACAAAAAAATACTGCCACAGTATCCAGGCTTAGCACCATCAAATGACAGAGTAGGGAACAAATCAAAAGAAGTAGATTGCTAATGGCTCTTTTAGCCTCCAAAAATGGATGTACACATTCTATTGTGTCTATGTCCGGGAGAAACTGGGGGAAACTCAGTCCTGACCCTTCGCATTTGGCAAGGCTACCAGCCATGAGGTTAGCTGCTGCTTTTGGTAGGCACTGCAACATTTATGTTCCTGTGTGGATCCAGCTGAAAATGTCTTTCCTTACACCACGACTCCCTTTCCATTGCCTGGACAAGAACAACCCACAATTTCAGCCAAATTCCTTCCCTTCTGTCCACAGTGAGACTATGAATGTATTCACTTCTAGAAGTTGAGGACTTTTGGACTGCATGCTAAAACTGCTTCTTGCCTCTCTGCAGCCACTGAACTCAACTTGCAGGTTGTACTCTGTGAATGGGCATAGAGATAACAACAGTGCCTGATCCTTGATATCATGAAGCTCAGAAAGGAACTTTGTGATAAAATTTCTGCTTTTAAGTAGTGCCTTATAAACTTGTGTAACAATTACCCAGTTACAGATGAAGTTAAATATTCTTACCAAGGTGCAGAATAAGAAGATCGAAATTTCTGTATCTTCTGTTGGCTCACTGTGTGATCCTGCAAAAATCTTTACACTTCCTCATGCTGCTGTTCTCCCGTCTTTAAAAACTGTATTTGTTCTCCTTTGGATGATAACTTAGTATTTGAATAGACAGTGAAGTTGGCAGTGAGCAACTTGCACGATCTAGATCTTACTGGTCCCCCTACATCTTGCCAAAAATAAAAGATAAAACATGCTACAGTTACTTGAAATAACTTCTAATTTGTGATACATCCATTTAATCACGGTCATTTTAAGATGCGTTCATCTAAAACCTTATATGAAATTCTGTAGAAGGGATGTCTAAAATCAGAAATTATACCCTTGTTTTTCTTAAAAGTGATGGAAAGTAAGACCACATTCTTATCATATATATTGCATTTAATACCTTATGAAATATGGTCCAAGTACTGAAGTGCAATAGAATTTTGGTGATTCACAAAGACTAAGCCACCAAGAGATTGCCAGTTATTTACTGCTCAAAAGCACCAATAAGCAACAAATACAAGGCCTGAAGCAAGAATTGGTGATCTGAGAGGATGTTAGGATAGCTCACACAACTGGAGTGCTGCAATGGGCAGATGCAGAGTCTGTAGGAAGGAAAGGCTGGGAAGGTGAGGAGGTTATGTGAGGGAGCACTAGGGATGCATGGATCTCTGCCTTGGGATGGATGACAAGGTGGCTGGAAGCTGATGGGTAAGGATTAGTGGGCAGATCCCAATGTTAGGAAGGGTGTTTATGAAGGGTTAGGAGAGCTGACTCTGATGAGGGATGTGGGGAGAAAAAGAAAGCTTTCTACAGGTACATTGGCAGGAAAAAGAAGATTAGGGAAAATGTGAGTCTACTACTGAATGGGTCAGGGATCTAGAAGTAAGGGACATGGGAAAGGCCAAGGTAGTCAATGCCTTCTTCACCTCAGTCCTTAGAGGTAAAGCAATCCTAGTGTGGGAATTATGGGAAAGTGGGAAAGACCAGGGCAAGGAGTACTTATCACCAGTAGAGGAGGATCAGGCTAGAGAATATTTAAACAGACTGGATATTCACACATCCAGAAGACCTGACAGGCTGCACCCTTGAGTGCGGAGGGACCTGGCCCATGTCATTGTGAGGACACTCTCAAGTATCCTTGAAAGGTCACTGCAACTGGGAGAGGTTCCTGAAGACTGGGACAAAGCAAATATCATCCCTATCTTCCAAGAAGGGCCTGAAGGAGTATCCAGAAAACCAGAGACTGATCATCCTCACCTCAATTCCAGAGAAAGTGACTGGGAGCAAATAATCCAGGACACCATTTCCAGACATTTTGAGGAAAAGAAGGTGACTGGGAGCAGTCAGCATGCATTTATGAAGGGTAAATCACATGTGATCAACCTGATAACCTTCTATAATGAAATGGCTGGCTTGGTGGATGAGTGGAAAATAGTGACTGTTGTTTACCCCAACTTCAGGAAATGTTTTGACGCTGTCGTCTGTAACATCCCCAGACAAACTGATGAAGCGTGGACTACAAAAATGGAGGTGGATTGAAAACTGGCAGAACTGCCAGGCCCAAAGGATTGTGGTCAATGGCACAAAGTCCAGCTGGTGTGGGGTGGTCACTACTGGTGTGCTACAGGCATTGAGAATGAGTCCAGTACTGTTTAACAATTTCATTAATGGCCTAGAGATGGTGAGACATGAGAACAACCTTAGCAAATTTGCAGATGATACAAAACTGAGATGAGTGCTACTATTCAGAGGGACCTGGACAGGCTGGAGAAATGGGCCAACAGCAATATCATGACACTCAGGAAAAGAAAATGTCAAGTCCTGCACTTGGGAAGAAATAACTTCCACACCAGCACAGGCTGCGGCCTGACCAGCTGGAAAGCAGCTTTGACAAAAAAGGCCTGGAGGTCCTGGAGGATGCGTAGACTATGCACTAGCAACATGCCTCTGCAGAAAACGCCTGGGCTGCATTAGGAAAAGCATTGCCAGCAAGAGGGGGGATGCCATCCTTCCTCTCTGCTCAGCCCTGGTGAGAGAAACCTGGAGTACTGTGTGCAGTCATGGGCTCTCCAGTGCAAGAGAGACATGGATATACTGGACTAAGTCCAGCAAAGGGCCACAAAGATGATTAAGAGACTGAAGCATCTCTCATACAAGGAAAGGCTGAGAGAGTTGGCAGTCTTTAGCTTGGAGAAGAGAAGGCTCAGGGAGGTCTTATCACTATACATAAATATCTGACGGTGGAGTAAAGAAAATGGACCCAGACTCCTCTTAGTGGTCCCCAGTGATAGGAGAAACAGCAATGGGCACAAATCCAAATACACGAAATTCCATTTAAACATAGGAGAAATTTTTTTTACTGCGGGGGTGGTTGAACACTGGAACAGGTTGCATAGAAAAGCTGTAAAGATTCCATCCCTGGAAATATTCAAACTTGACTGGACATGGCCCTGAGACACCTGCTGTGTCTGACCTGTTCTGGGCAGTGGTGGGACTGTGTGCTCTCCAGAGGCACCAGGCAGCCTTGATGCTTCTGCAGTTCTGTGGGTGGGACCTCAGTGAGACCTGATGGTAGCACAGTGCAGTCACAGGAACAAGAACTGGCCATGCTGTGCTGCTGCCAATATGGTCTCAGCAAGAAGGAACGGGATATGAAATTTGTATTTAGCAAATATCAGGAGCACGTGAAACAGAGACCTGTAGCCTTTCATTTTATACATCATGTGCTTTGAGCAAACTCAGATAGCATTTGGAAGAAAAAAAGGGGGTAAGCCTGAAGAGAGATGAGACCAAAATTTCTTCCTGCCTCTGCCTTCTAAAGGCAGTCTGAGCCATTTTTCTTGACTTTTTGCCTTGAGTTTTGGCCGTTGCCTTTCCTAGTTGCTGTGTCAGGGGACATGGGGCCCAGGTCTCCCCTGTGCTGGCTTGCCTGCTGTGCTGCCACCGCATGCTCCTGCCTGGCATTCCCGTGCCCAGCAGCCCGGTGAGGGGGCTTTGCACACCCAGGATGCCCCTACTTACCCTGGCCCACAGTACCCACATGGCTGGTCCCACACTGACGGGGTCCCTTGCTGAGGAAGCTCATGAGATGCTGTCAGAAGGGAAGGAGTTAACACCCACATTTGCCAAAGCACTGGAGATTTGCCCTAGGGCACTTCAGCCCTAGGGTGATGAGACAAGGTTGTGGAGCAGGCTGCTGGCAGCACCTGCATTTGCCCTGATTATCAAGCTCTTGGAAATATGACTTCTGCTCTTCCTGTCCCCCTCCTGCTTTACATAAGCACCAGGTTTGTCACAGTCCAGCAGCCCAGGTCCCCCAGTCAACCTGGGACAGCCCTTTTGGGCAGTCACAGCCCACCTTGCTTGACCACTGTTGCTGAGGCAGTGGTCTGCCTCCATTTCACAGCCCTGCAGCCACCACCAATGTGCACAGCCAGCATCTTCACTTGCTTCCCACCCCCACAAACAAACCTGTGCCTGGCTTGCCGGGGTGCAGCTCAGAGCGGGTAAGGAGAAGCAAGGGCTCCCGCAAAGAATGATGTGACCAAAGCCACCCCAATGTCAGGCAGGCTGTTATATCCCAGGTATTTGCAAGGCAGCCCACAAGTCTGTGGTTTGGACACAAAGTAGTCGTGCTCGCTCTGAGTACCATTTAGGATCAGCCTCCAGGAGAGGTATCACAGGACAGCGAAAATGAGCTGAAGAGCCCCACAAAGCCTCAGTCAAGTAAATGGGACTCTGCCTGCATGGAAGGGGCCATGACTTTTGAGTCTTTTCACATGCGTCTAATTTTGGATGCTACCAACAAGAAAAAATAAATCCCCAAATAGCAACAGATTTTAAGCTTTAGTATGTAACAGGTTTTGAGTTTGACAGATTTGATTGTACAAATTAGGAAAGAAATGAAAATACACATAAGAGGCTTGAATAAATGTTTTTTCTAGGCTCACTTCAATGGGGGGAAAAAAGTGTCATGCAAAACACTACATATTTATACCAAAAGCAGGCCACAATGCCCTTCATTGTATACAACAACTCCCACAGAAATTGGTTTTTTCATAACATTCTATGTGTTTGGCTAACTGACTCAATACACAAAGTGTTATATCACAAACAAAGGCTGTTTTTTGCAATGGCAAGCCTACGAAAAGACCCTAGACTTGTCTACACTGGCCCAGCCTAATGATAAAGTATCCCTATTTGACTTCAACAAAGAAGCCAAATCTCTGTAAACAAGTGGATGATTTTGTTCATAACTGTATGCTGAATTTAAATTAAGATCTACTAGGCATATGTTCTTTAGGGTGGATAGTTGCATTAGAGAAGCTATTAGATTTTTAAAATTCTTCTGCAAAATTACCCACTCATGGAGTAGGTAGTACAGTTCTCACAAAGAGTACTGTGTGTTGCAGTCTCAAAAACCATTCATTTACTACTTCAGCTATCTGAACTTTTTCTTCTGGAAAGGGCAGTGCTCACTTGGTCTTCACAGCAGTTACAAAGACCAGCCACAGTCTGGTGAAGGCAAGGACTTGCACTAACACTGCAGGACACCAGAGGGTAGAAAGTGACATCCTTTGTCACTGTCTGGAGTGGATTAATTTAATCAATCAGAACAGATCAAGGGGATAATTCCATCCAATCCACAGACACTTCTGCCATGGTCTTTGAACATAAGGGATAAATTTTAAAACCTCATATGTGTCCAGACAGCTGAACACCTTCTCTGGCGCCTGTACAAAAGCCAGTGCTTAGACGCAGGAACCTCTGGCATTGACACACCTACAAAGGTCATCAATTTGGCACTGCTCCCCGACATTAGAAAGTTGGAGCAAAATTATTTTTGTAGAAATTGTTTAAAAGACTATCCTAGCTATGGTTAAACAACTACAAACCCTGAATTCAGTAATGAAAGGAATTTCTTCCAGGATTAGGGCTGGAGATTTTAGTAATTTTCCAAAAGAAAAGTGGATTCTCAGCGGCTGGTATAATCTCAGGTTTTGCATGGCAACCAAACAAATCTGTATTTGTTTATTTAAGACACAATGTGGCTCAACATATGCCTACTCAGTGTTTTTTACCTTTGTTACATCAGATACTGAAGAATGAGGAATTTCTTTTATATTGGATAATTTTTACTTATTACCTAGGTGAAGCTGCTCTAGGAATATATTTCAATATAATTTTAAAAATCATTACTGATACTTCTGTGTATGATACTGGACAAACTCAGTGTAACAAACGGTAAGAGACTTCAAGCTTCTAAATTGACTATGGATATGCCTACTACAGCATTTTAGTTTGTAACAACAGGGCATTGTCAAGGCAAGTACCTTATCACCCCCACTTACCATGCTTTGATTCTCTTCATGATGCAATCTTGATGCATGCAAACTTCACATTCCTTTTCAAGACACCTTTCCAATGTAACCAAACTGGAAGATGTATTCCACAAGTGCATATAATATGTTTCAGTTGCTAATGTGGATGCAAGACCATCAACTCAGTGAGTGGGATGCACCCCCTTCAGTTCCCCAGTGTATAGCAAGCACAGAGGTAGCAGCATGTACAGCTTATGCCACATCCTGGAGTGCTTTAGATGCACATAAAATGCCAGGTGTCACCAGTTTTACTTTTCCTCTTTATGGTCAGTTCTTGCCATCTTGTTCCTTCCTCATCCCTGCAAATGACGGTACTGCCCATGTCTTCTGTTTTGGAATTGTCAACAGGGTGCAACGTGGGAAACAACAGGTAAACAAGGAAAGTGCACTTCTTGTAAAACTGTGTGGACAGAGAGCTCGTAGTACCAGGAGTATACCAAACTAATGGTCTGCCAATGATTGCCTCCTCAACCACTGATGAGAGGACCAGCAGCTAGGGTAAAATGTAATTTAAGGAGATGAAGTAATTTCTATGTGGAAAAGATATAAACTTACCTTGATGAGAACCAAGGACTTCCAGAGCAGCACGTCAACACTGTCCACATGACAGAGGGCCCAGGCAACCATGAGATGGGCGCACTACTGAGCCTCTTGCCCAGCAAAGCAGTGTGGCCATCTGTTCCCACCCCCAAGGTCAAACATGCAGGCTGCACTGGTAGCTGAGTCGGTAGAGAAAAAGGAGTCTCAGTTCCTCAACTACCTGGTACAGACTGATAGAGGAATCCTGGTGTTCCTGAATGAACGGCAAGGACACATGGCCAGCAGGTCAAGGGAGGTGATTCTGCCCCTCTACTTCGCTCTAGTGAGATCCCATCTGGAGTACTGAATCCAGCTCTGGAGCCCTCAACAGAGGAAAGACATGGACCTGTTGGAGTGGATCCAGAGGAGGGCCACAAAACCAATCAGAGCGCTGGAGCACCTCTCCTATGAGGAAAGGCTGAGAGAGTTGGGGTTGTTCAGCCTGGGCAAGAGGAGGTTCTGGGAAGACCTTATTATGACCTTCCAATATTCAAAGGGGACTTATAGAAAAGTCAAGGACAGACTTTTTAGTAGGGCCTGTTGTGATAGGACAAGGTGTAACAGTTTTAAACTAAAGGAGGGGAGATTCAAACTAGATATAAGCAAGAAATTTTTATGATGAGGGTGGTGAAACATTGGAACAGGTTGCCCAGAGGTCAGGTTGAATGGGGCTCCGAGCAACCTGATCTTGTTGAAGATGTCCCTGCTCATTGCAGGGGAGGTTGGACTAGATGACCTTTAAAGGTCCCTTCCAACCTAAACTATTCTATGATTCCATGAGTCTATGACACTCCAGGACGCTAAATGAAGCAGAAAAGCCAGCATAAAAAAGCACATACTGTTCATGCGAACAGCAAGGGACCGGCTTCATGGTCCAAGTCAGCTTCACCTAACCCTATTAAAAACCAACACCTTAGTAGGCATTTGGGGAACGTGTATCACACATAGCTGGACTACAGGTATGCAGATCACCAAGCAAGAGGGGACATCCACATCATGACAGAGATAGGTAGAAAATACTCAATGGATCAGTGAATGACTTGTTATGGCATTAAGATAGCATAAAGCAAGTGTAAGATTCTTATGTGCACTAGTACTTACCAATTAGGTAAGTAATAAATAACTAATTTACTTAAGCAGAATTGTGTGGTTGTCTCTGTATTTACTACAGTATCCAAAAGAACCATGACAAGCAACCAGACAGTGTAGCCTGCAGATTTGCACTAAGTTGCCTATCTCTTAACATCAATATGTATACATATCTTTGCTTTCTCCCCCTCATCATGAGCACTCACGAGAATAGAAAAGACAGAAACCAGTGGGACTAGGCTTCAGAGAAAGCAAAAGGGCTTTTTTGTTCATGTAACAGTCGCCAGACAGTTGGGTCTTCTTGATAAAAGACATTGCGAATGCAAAGCTTATACATGAGTTTAAGGGAAGACGGGACATATTCTTGGAAAAAGATTCTCTGAAGTTATATGCTGAAAATGGTCACAGGTTGGCCAAGTTAACAAGTGAAATGCACAGATATGCTTGTTCTTGCAGTTCTCTAGGCATTGACTTATAGTAACCAGGCCAGTAAGAATACTGGATTAGATGTACCCATGGCCTGAATCAGTTTGATTGCTCTTACACACTTTACTTTAGTATTTTATATTGTATTTATACCGTTTCATAAGATACATAGATATTGTGTTCTGCACAACATGGCTGATAGGAATGCCTTATGGTATTTTTCAGATATGCTACAAATGACAGACTGTATCTGAAAACCATTTGGAAATGCAAATAACCTATGAAGCAGACTTAACAAAAAATGGGCTATGTTGTATGAGATTACTAGACAGGCTAATTATGACCTTCTAAGAAATACGGAAACTCTATAAGATTCTGTATTTTGGAAAAGTCCTGGGGATGGCAGCATAATTCTGTTGAAGATCAAAACCTGAAAACGTTACAAATCTAGTATCAGAAAAACAAGCAGTTCATAGGAATAGCCTTTCCTACATTATCATTCTCAACATAAGAAACTGCAGTATAAATTCCTGCATATGAAACCAATTCTTTTTCAGAGGTGTTAAAGTTTTGATTCTGACAACAAAAAGTGATACGTTTCAAAGTACATGAGCAACTTAGTTTAAACACTGTTTAAGTTCACTGGTGAAAAACTTGATTATATTCTGCTTATTCCTTATCCATATTAAGAAGGCATACAATTATTTTGAGATATACGGTATGTTCTGCATCTAAATATAAAATACAAGTCTTGCAATTATCTTGCAATGAGTAACTGCGAAGTTAAAAAAAAAGAGATCATCTCTTCAGAAATCAAGATGAGATGTTCTTTGATAAATTGATAAAATTCTGCGATAAAAATTTGTAGAAATGTATTTGGAACTATTTAAAACAGAACTTCAGTTTCCATTAAGCCTTGACTGATCTAAGTCGGTACCTCTGCAAATTAATTTCATAGATGGAAGCATCAAAACATTGAAGTAATTAAATAATCTCCCTGTAACAAAAGTAGCTACTACCCTTTCTGACACAGCAAGTGATCATGTATTTATAGACTGAAATGCTGGTATACACGAAAATATTCTGGAAATACACTGGCTCAAGGAAAGACGTACAGTGCTACATATATGTACATATTTTCAATTTCTGCCAAGGCCTGAATAAGGTTTGATTTGTTCTTTCCACACAGACAGACACATGAAGTTCCGTGATTTGAGAATGCAAATCAACAGCCCAGTGGTTTTATCCTTCAACTTTATGACATTTACCACAGCTCACCCTGTTCATCTTGCAAAGCAAATATGCATGCAAGTGCCAACTGACACCACAGAAAACACAGTACAGTTATCAAGTAAAAAAACTTAAGACCAACACTTCCTTTAGCAACAGGGATGAGATGAATATTGCTAAAGCTTTCCCATGGAATTGAGTCACATTGCTCCGGCAATAATTTTCTGGTAAAACTACTTCAACCACCCTTTTTGTCCCTTACATTGTTCACATGAAATTTAAAATTCAATGAAAACACAAATCCTCAAACTTTTCAATGTATTACTAGCTAAATAAAACTACATGAATTTGCTGGATAGATAGAATGAAAGATGCTTATAAAACTATCTTTTACCTTCAAATGAATTGAATGCTTAAATGCATTGCGATCTATTGTTATTAAATTAGATTACTTATGGTTCTGTCTCATCCTAGTGCTCCTGATTGACAAGGCTACTCAAAAGTGAGTGACAGTGAGCTCTTAAAACACCCTTATATGCACTGAGGTTGAAAATCCCAGCAGAGTAGTTACTAGTTTTACATGTCAGGGAGATTAGGTTCCACAGTGGGAAGTAGTAAGACATATCTCCAGCTATAGAAATGCAGTTTTATTAATTCAAGATTGTTCTGTTATAGACTTAAAACTCCATCAGCTACGGACTTATTTTTTATATACTTACAGATTTTTCAGTATTTTTTTGTAAGTAGTTGTTACAATTAGGATGGTTACATGGGGCCCTAAGAATCACAGTAAATCTATTCATGTTTTGAAAATGCTTCTGTGCTATGTAGGAGTCATTTCAACCTGTTCATGTAGCGACAGCTGCAGTGGAGTGGTTGTAGGGTATGTGAGGCAAATGTCAGGTGCTTACAGCGGCAGGTAGGAGAAAGACGTTGAGATTGTTAAACCATGTGTTAGTAACAGAATATTTCAGGATACAGACCAGTACACAGAACAGTCACGAAGGAATTCTGTATATAGATTAAAGACAAGCATTACTGGCTATGCAGTCAGCAGCAGCTGTGTACGGACCTGTAGAGATCTTTGCAGGTTAGCGAGGAGCTGCAGATGGGGATGCCCTGGGACTACAGACTGTAGGGGCCACTAGACATGTGGGCATTATATGCAGCTGGAACACCACCTCCACATCACCTGTACCCCAAGTACACCCCTAGCACGAACAGAGACACAGACCGGCAGAACAGCCGGTTTTCACACCCGCCTGTCGCCACCGCACCCGCGGCCTCCACGGCCCCACCGCCTGCATAGGGGCCGAGGGCCGTTGGCGCGTCCAGTCCAAGTGGACCCAGGGCGGCCACCGGACACCCCAAGACTTTGACTCGGCCACAGCGAGGCCTTGCACCTCCCCACAGGTGCAGCCCAAGGCGGGCAGCTCCACCGCGGACCCACAGTATTGCGGGCCCGGCCGCCGCCGTCCCTCCCGCCTTAAAATGGCGGCAGCCGGGCAGCTCCCCCACCGCCACTGGCTCCCCGCTGCCATTTTCCGAAGGAAGGAGACGTGGGGGCGGCGGCGGGAGGGGGACACCGCCACCGCCGGGCCTAACTTCCTGCCCGTCCCGGCCGGCGGTGGCTCCCCCCTCCCGCTGCTGGGCGCTGCGCGACCCCCGCGGCGGCCAGATTTCTTCCCCCCCCGCCCCCGGCAACTAACCCTCCTCCCCGCCCGCCGGAAGTGGCGTCAGGCGGCGGCAAGCCCGGCCCAGGCAGCACCGGCGCGGCCACGCCCCTCGCCGAGGGCCCCGCCGCCGCTGTCCGCCGCCACCGCCTCCCGCCGCTCCCGCCTGCGCCCGCCGCCCCGGCGCGGGAGAGGAGTCGGGGCGGTGCCCGGTGTGGCTGAGGGGGCCGTGTCCGCCCCAATCCTCTCCGCCCCGGCGCCGTCCGTTAGGGCAGGCCCCGCCTCTTCCGGGCCTCTCTGGCTGGGCCGCCGCCTCCTCCTCCCTCGCTCGCTCTCCCTTTTGTGAGTTATAGCAACCGTTGCCTTGTGAATCAAGCGCCATAGTCACCGTAGTCCTGGCGACTGTTACCCATCAACAACAACCGCTCCGCTCCTGCTCCTCCTCCTCCTCCTCCTGCTGCTGCTCCTCACCCCCTTCCTCATCGTCACCCACAACAACAACAACAACAACAACAACAACCGCCACCTCCAGCAGCAACGACAGCGGGAACGCCACCACAGCCCGCCTCAGCCCAGGTGAATACGCTTGCCGGGCGCACGCCGGCCCTCCCTCCGCTCTCCCTCCCGTAGCCGCTGCCTTCCCCCCCCCCCCCCCTCCTCCTCCCCCCCCTCCTCCTCCTTCTCCTCCTCTTCTTCCTCGCAGCATCCGGGCCGGGGCTGCTCCCTTGGGCTGCGCGCTGGGTCGCCCTGCTGCCTCCCCCGCTCCGTTCATCTCCACCGTCCTTCCATCTCCCCCCCGCCCCCCCCCGGCCCCGCAGCCCCCGGGCGCACTTCGCGGTTGGGTGGGGAGCGTGTTGCGTAGGGGGGCGGTTGGGATGGGGGTGTCTGTTGGGCGGGGAGGGGGGCCGGCGGCGGAGCGAGGTGCGGAGGGAGAGAGAGACTCGGCGATGGTGGGGACGGCGGCAGGCGTCTGGGACCTCCAGGACAATCGCCTGGGTGCGGTGGGTACGCAGCTTACTCCGTCTCTCCTTTGCACGGGCGGGGGGGGCTCGAGAAATCGGGGAACGAGGCACCGGCCGCGGTCTAAGGTTACTTACTTTAAACCCGAAAAAAATCCCTAGGGGTGGGAGGAAGCATGCAGCCGGAGACGGATCCTGTAGCACACCGAGAGCAGGGGGTGTTTTTCCCCTTTCACTTAGAGCGGCCTTGTTCTGATTTGATGCGACGGCTAAATGTTGCACGTTTTTGTGAACTTGCTGTATCTTTTAATGATACTCTCTTGCTGTCGATCATGTCAGTCACTTTTCTGTGCTTTGTGTAGCCATCTATTTTTTTTCTTTTATTCCTAGTTAGTGTTGCTGCATATTTTCGTGCAAGCTGTATTTTCTTTGTATTGTGTTTTTTTGTTTATTCAATACCCCCACCTATTCACAGACTAGCAGGTTTTGGGTTTTTTTGTTTGTTTTTTTCTTGTATTCCTTCTGCAGGGGATTATTTTTTAAATTATGCTTTCATACTGCCAGTGTAGTGTGTAACAGTGCATGTGTAGATCTAGTTTATGCACAGTGAGTTATGTTCATGTGGAGAGAATCCATCTCAGTTCCCTTAAACTCTCCATGGTGAAGGAAATTCAAGAAACTGAGTGCAAGTTTGTGTGCTGAGCAGCAAAGAAAGGAGAAAACACGAAGTAGTATTAAAAAAAAAGTCTTTGTCATTTTACTACTGCTGTATTTCAAGAGTATGTTTGGGAAAGAGGGAAGAAGCAGCTTTTTACCTCTCAAGGAGCTGTAGTAGAAATTGTGTTATTAATGAGGATGCCTTGTATTTTTTTTCAATGCAAAATACTTGTTTTCTTCATCCTTTTTGTGATTGATTATGAAGATCTAAAGATTTGTGTTGACAGTGGCATCAAATCATACTCTACATGCTTTTAAAATTCTTTCGGTTAAAGTGAATTTTTGGCATCTATTATGGCAATGAAATTATCTTTTAACACCTCCATATCCAGTTGCACTCTCCTCTTTGACTTGTCAAATCATGTGTCGTTGTGGCAAGCTTTTTTCTTTTTGAAGCAATGACTTCATAATTTCCTTATTGCTGTATTTAGTAAAATAGTTAGGAAAATATGTGTTCTTGATTTTATTCTAAAACCTGTATTTTAATTGTTTATCCACTCTTTCTGTTTTTATATCTGTAGAACCCTGTGTAAAATGCAGGGTTTCTCATTAAAATTTCAGCAACAATATATTTGTTTGTCTGACATTGAAACTACCAATGAATGTGACGGGCAATTTTTCCAAGCGGCTATCAACTACAAAACGTGCTAAGTGGTTAGTGCGTTGTTGATATTAATATTTCTTGAGCTAAGGTGTAGTGGATCTTTTTTTTTTTTAAAGTCTATTTCATGGGACAACATGAACCTAGAAAATACATTATTTTGAATAATGACCAAAGGTTGCTATGTTGTCATCTTTTTATGATTTTACTCAATATGAAACCACTGAGTGCTAATTTTGTAGGTCCTGCTATCAAGTAAGTTCTAAAGACATTAAGAATTTTCAGTATGAGTTACCATACTGTATCAGTTATATGGCACATTTAAATCTTAATGTATTGTTTATTAGTTTTATTGGGGAGTTTATGTAATTCATTGGTTATGAAATCATTCCTGGCATCTACTGTTGCTGAAAAGAGGATATGTCAGTTCTGCACCATGCTGGTTTTGAGTAGCTTTCTTAGAGCCGGACAGAGTACTATGTGGGATGGAGTCCTTCCTGGGCATTGAAATCACTCTGCAGAACACGTATTCGGATCCCTGGTAGCAAAGGAAGGTGCGTGCATCGGCTGTGAGACAAACTTTCTGTTTTAACTCTGTGAGGAGATGTACAGATGTTTCTTAAAAATCAGATTAAAAGTACATATTTTTTTCTAAAAACAAAGACCTTTTTAGTACTATTAGCCACATTTTCTTTAGGCAATGACTGCAATTTGGAAAATAATAGTGCAGCTATGGTGACCTCTTTTAATATTATGGACTTCATTGAGAAAAGTATTGACTCCTTATTCTCGCTGAAATACTGTAATGATCACAGATGAGATCTGTATTATGTATTCTGATTCTCTAATGCCTGCAGCTGTCAAAATAGTTGGTGTTTGTGGTGCTAACCAGTGTTTGAAAATGAGGTGGCGTGTGATTTTTATTTTTTTTTTTTTATTCATTGGTTTTCAGGACTTAGAGTGTGTAACTACCTAATTGTGTTTCAGCATATCCTAATGAGCCTATCTGGATCATATGCTCTGTTGTGTTGTTAGTGAGTTAACCTACATTATGCTAGCCTTTCAGTAATGTAGCTTAGGTAAATGAAATGGGAATCAAAGGTACAGTGCTGTTAAAGAGTTTAAAGTCAGGGTGCTTTATTTGATAATTAGGTTTGGCTTTGTTAGTGCTATCCCATTTCTTGTTCCTGCCTGATACAGTGGTTTGTTAATCATGAAACTGTCTACAGAAATGAATGTTGCTGTTTCTTTTCATTTACTAAACTTTAAATTGAGAGGGAATGCTGTTACTGTTTTCCTCTCTTCTTATCTTGAAATGTAAGCAAGTGTCTAAAAGGCAATAGTCTTTTATCACTGTGGTTCCTTTTGGTGTTCTAGCTGGTGTTTCTGGCTTTCATGCATTACTATGTCCTCTTATGAAAGGCTTCCTTCCCTCTTAAAATATTCCGTATTAGTTGAATTTTTACCTGCAGTCTCCAAAAGCTTACCAGCTGCAGGCATCGTCATGGGGGATACTTAAATAATGAATAGGCTTCTAAAAATATAAGATGTATGACTCTTAAAGTCCTTTTAAAAAATTATTTTCAGTTGAAACAATGTGTTGTGAATGCATCGCAAATACAGACCGAATGAAAAATAAACTTTCAATGGTACTGTAGCGTCCTTGTATGGAATTCCGTTACAAAATCAAACTCTTTGTCAAATGAGTGTATGAGAATACCAAAAGCGGTATGTTTTAAAATTATGAATGAATCTACTTATTTTTTTACTAAGAAGGAGGGCTGAAAAATTAATGAGGCTTTTAAAATGAATACGCTAATGTTAAAGATTATGTTTTTCTGTTAGCCACAACTTTATTATTTACGTATTTCTAGTAAAGTTGGTTGTCAATCGTAACAACACTTCTCTTTTCTCACACATGCTACGTATACCTGTATTTTGGAAACTTAAAGAGCAGTACATGTACTGATTTGTCCAAATCTAGTTTGTTAAGGACAGATGGCTGATTTAAACAGGTGTCACTTTCATTTCTTGTGCATTGTGTTGAGACTTCCAGAGGTTTACAAAAGCTGACTGAAGCAGGTGGTGATCTGTCCTTTTGTGATTAGCAAAATGTACTTTTGTAAGAAATTATTTTCCCAGTGACTAGGTGGTTTTTAATAATTAACATGTCATATCAGAGTTTGAAGTGTTCCATATAGTACAATCATGTTATTATTTAATTCTTTTCTCGTTGGACTTTAAAAGGAGGTGTGAAATTTATCAGTTTATGACTGTGTGGATAGCTGTAGCCCTACTCATTTTCATTCTTGCAAGACCAAGAGCAGATATATTGCTTCATGTAACATTTCGTTTCACTGAATTACTTTACTTTTTTTTCTTAAAGGATATTTCACTTAAGAATATTTTTTTAATAAAAATGACCTATCATTAAGAAAACAGTGTTATTTTCAGACTTCTCCCGTCTTTTTTTTCTGGAACTCTTCTGTAGTAGCACACCTGCAGTTTTCTTTCTTTTTCTTTTATTATTTTAATAGTTATAATTTTTCTCAATTAGATTTTAATATGAAAGCATGAAATTGAAATTTAATTTCTAATGATTCCTGGGCATTTTTTGTTTCTAAGGGTTTCTTTTTTCCTTTTATTTTTTTTTTTAACATTGTCTTTTTTATAACAATGACTGCTGTTTATTCTTAGTTATTTTCTTTCTAGTAGGTGCACCAGAGGGTGCTATGCTATTTGAAATACAAAAAGGATAGGAAATCCTAAAAATTTTTTCATTGAAGTACACTGATAGTGTATATGGGATTTAAATAAATCTTGCTGAAAGTTTTCTACTTTTTTCTGTGCATTGCAGTATAGCACACTTAGTATTTTGGTAATATTATGCTAAAAATCATGGAACAAATTGTCTAGTCTGTATCTGAGTACGTCTATGTGTGTATACACACATACACACACTTAAAATACAGTTTCTGTTCATTGAAAGAGACCAAATAGATATATGTAAATTATATCTGGATAGCATATAGCTGAAAGAGTTTATACTTAATGTAAGTAAATTATTGCTCATCTAAAAAAATAGATGAACTTACCTGATACATGCATGCATTTTGGAGTGATGTTTCTTGTATGTTACATTTTTTGTTTGTAAGTCTATATTTCTATTTTATGTAAATTGTTCATTTATAGCTGAGTTCTTCTTAAAACATGTATTGCTGTATATAGATATTTTTCTTTCTCGATGAAACTCTTCCTGGATGAAACTGAGGTTGAAACTTACCTGCTTGCTTGTGAATTGCAAGAGAGACAGGAGCTTTAGTTGATTAGGATAGATACCTTTCTCCATCAATCATTAGTTTCGAGAAAGACACTTCCCTCCCCAACCCCAAAAAAATCCCAATGCTCCCCAAAACAAAAAAACCACCACTGTGAAATTAGTATCCTCTATATATTTGTGAGTACCACTGTGTTTCATTTCAAAAGTTTCTCTATGTGTATATATGAACCCGACAGATTAGAATTTCATTGTTGTAACTTCTTTTAGTTTAATGGTATCTATGTTTTTTCCATACACTGTGAGATTAATTAGGCAATGCTTTTTTGTGCGTGTGGATGGATAATGATGTCTACTTCAGTATAATTTCCCTTTGGAAGCATACGCAAAGGTGCAGACTGGAGCTGGGATAGTACACCTTAAATTGCTTGGTTTTGCACACTGTGTTTAGTTGTTTTTCCTGTTCCACTATGGTAAGTCTTTGGTCCCCTAACTTCAGATTTAGTAGCCCAAAATAAAGAGGTGGTGGTTGGACTATATTGTAAGATGTATTTAATAAAGGAACTTACTGTTTTACAATACAAATTTTAATGATGATTGGAAGTTTAAATTCTAGCAATTCAGACTTCCTCTGTAAATTCTTGGCTTATTTCTAACCTGTCTTGGTTAAATTCTTACATGACATCCATAACAATGCTATGGGAACACCAAAGATTGTGTATTAATAACTAAATTTGAGTGTAATTGTAACATTTGTGACGTGTTCATTCTTTAATGAGAGGAAAAAAATATCTAGCACTATTTTTAAAGGTCATTTTGTCCACCCATGCATCCAGTACATTGAGTATATCTCAGCTTCTTAGACCTCCTCTGAGTAAACAATTTCTTTAATTCTTTCATTTTCTTCTTATTGAAGTCTCATTTCAAATAAGTTTATAAGGTCTTTAAGGCAAGAACCATCTCTTTGGATTTTGTTCAGGCTTTGGATGCTGCCATTACAACTAATGACTCAAAGCTGTGTTTACTGTTTATCTACCAAGTAAATGGGTTCTCTTTTCTGTTTTATTACCTCCTAATAATTAGTCTGTGTTTTCTCTTACATACTGCCTCTGGGATGTTTTCTAAACACTAAAACTCGGTGTAGTTAAATCATGCAACGTTGCAAAGTAGAAATAGAAACAAGCAAACCTGTTAAAAGGTGTGGTGTGTCAGTTTGTAAGTGCCATTGAGTCAGTTTATTCTACTGCAGTTAAGGTGTTCTGTTTTCTTGTCCGATTACTTCTTTTTCTGTGTTGTTAACTACACTTCCCTTACAAAGAATTGAAAAACTGTAATAGGATTCTGATCCAGAACTACTTACAACACAGTTATTTAGGATTATAGGAAGCTATTCATTATGCTTCTGTGGAGGTAAAATTCGAAAATATGTAAGTGCATTTTTAGCTCCAATGAGTTAGTTCATGTCTGCTGAATTTTCAGGTGATGTATTGTACATTGTTTCTGAAGTGCCTGTGGTCTGATTTTTTCTCCCCCTGCAAATGTACCTAATCCAGGGTGGAAAAGGGAAAGCAGTCTGCCAATGATACTGGATGTTTGTAGGCTATCTGAAGGGTTTACTTGCTAGTGGATTAGGTGACCGGGCTTGTGAATCTGAGCTGATGTCTTTCGGTGTGACCGGTTACACATTATCCACAGAGCATTTACAGAACTTGCTGTTGGTCTGTGTAGCCTTGTCTAAACAAAATGAGATGCTATTACCTGAGCTTTTTCTTCCTTATCTCTGGGTAGCGTTCTGCACTGTGAACAGCTGAGAGTGCAATTTGACAATGCAAGTCTTAGATCAGTTGAACTAGAAAAAGTAACTAGTATTTACTAAGGAGTACTAAGTCTACTCATTACAGGTAAATGAAAACAAAAATAAGAAAACAATTGTAGTTCTTTTGCCATTTGAAGGAGTGGTGAGGATCAGGATTTCTGTTTTATGTTAAATGTCTCGTAAATGTGAAGATTCACCTTTAACTGTTGCAGAAAACTTTCAGAATTCTCCATCTAGAGCCCTAACTGCTTTTTTTCCAATAAGATGCATGCTGATCCTTACCTCTTTGTTGTTCTGTAGCTTGATATAAGCAGGAGAGACAATAGAGTTACAGATTTAGTGACCGAAGAATATTTCCTACTTCACATGTGGAAGCACATGTGGCTGTACACAAAGGATTATATGCTAGAAATACTAGTTAAGTTTTTACATACCATGTTAATTATAGGGATTCAATGTTAATTGCTTTAGGTCTCTTGGAGAATTTGGAAAGATACAGTAAAGAAAAAAAACAAACTTGCCTTAAAACTACTTGCCTTAATTAAAAACTCATGCTTACTTGTCAAAGTGTTTTTTAGGAATAGAGTTGTTCTATAATCACCATTTAAAAAATAAATTTACTCAATTTATGATTAAAAAATCTAAAATAATTTAATTATCAGATCATACACATTTTATGGTTAGTAAAGTTACAGAAAGTCAATATTTAACTAAGTATCTATAACTCTACAGACCATTAAAGCCATTTATAAAATTAACATATGATTTATGAACACTATCTAGATTACTTCTGCAGAAAAGGTCTGGCTGTATTCAAAGTTATATTAGCCTTCGCTAGTGAGAAGCAGTTGAACTACCAGCCTAGTAGCTGACTGATCAAATTAACCCTTAGCCATGAGGTGAAATTGATATTCTCATCTGTTGACCATGTGGTAGCTAAGGTCACGGCAACATGCAGGTTTCTGCTTGGTGTGTAGTTCACTCCTATTTTATTTGTTCCACTCTGTGTTAAATCACTTCAACTGAGTTGCAATTTGCATGAGATGACAAATAACTCTTGCATTCATTTTATTGTTTTCTATCAGATTTAGTAAATGGAAAAATGTAAAATCCAGTATGTTTTTAACACCTCAGAGTTGATTCTGTGTAATAGTAATAGCAATTCCTGCTGACTTCTAGGAAGGTTATTCTTTGGACTTTCTGAAAGGCATGGAAGTCCTTCTGTGAGCTATACCATCCTTACGGTTTTTTTAGGCAGTGGAACTTGCTTAGCTTTAGAACGGAAGTGTATATATATATAGCAAGAAATATGTCTCCATTCCCTTGTTTTGTGGAAGTCTTTTTGTGCTTTAGGTTTTGAAGTGAGGAAAGTGTCAATGAGCTAAGATGAATGCACAACTCTCCATGGTATTGTCTCTTTCCAGGTGCTTTCTGACTGAAGGTTGTCCGGAGTTGCTCTGTTTTTCTCCAACTCTCTGCAACTCCTTTCTACTACTGTAAGGAGCATAGTGCTGATGGGGTATTTCAGGGAACAATAGTGGGCAGGTAAATTTGTAGAGGTTTTAGTGCACGGGGTCTGTAGTTATGTGGAGGTGAGAGAGGCTTAGGGTTTTCCAAACCTCAGGGTGGTTCACAGAATTAGGGTTTTGTGACTGAAGTACACTTCAGTAGCAAACTTATGTCAAATGAAGGGAACATTTATTTGCAATAGACTGAGAATTAGAAGTGGTCCTACAAAGCAATAGCGTAATTTATCATGCAAGTAGTGACTCTGGTTTATGGAACAGAGCTTCTCCCGGTATTGTAAAGGTTATGTTTGTATGCTGGTTCAGTTGCACTTATTTGCTGTGGGTGTTTTAATGCTGCTGTTTCGGGTCATCCGGATGGTCAGTAGTCAAACAGTATAACCGTATGAACTTGTGCAGCCTGGGATATTCAGATTTCAGTTACCACCTTATATCAATAGTTGTTTGGGGCAGCAGGTCTTACTAACATTTAAATTTCAGAGACTAAAATTACCTGCCATGATCCTGATATGAGCCACTGAGTCAAGTTTCCTGTCTTTAATGGGGCTTGAAAGTGTTCAGTATCTTTACTGTTCTTACTTAAGTGTGTATTTCTCCTGATTGAATTCTGAAGAAACTGTCATTTCTTGACTTGAGGGAAGAGCTAGACACAGAATCATGACTTCAGTGCAGTGAACAACTTTCATGACCTAATGAAGATACATTCTTCATGTGGCCTCGTCACAAGTTGTGTATCACAAACATATTTCAGGCAACTGAGATAAAGGGAAGTTTAGGATTAATTTGCATGTGGAAGACTGCTTTTTAAGGTTTCCCACTGGTTGATTTCAGGATGACATACTACGTCGTATGGTTGGGACTTGGAACAGCTCAGTTCTGTAAATCTCAGTAGCTCTGACTGGTTTATGTCCTCAGCACAGTCATAAGTTTGGGGTATTCAAAAGTTCTTGTGTCAGCATAGTTGTGGTGTTGGTTATATGTTATCATCCAAGGATGGTTACTCTTCAGATACAGCTGAATTTCTTGAAAGCTCAACATCAACAGGCTCACTGTCTGTAACCTACTGAAATAATGTTAACCTGGAGCCAGCAGTTCACTGAAAATAACTCACTGGAGCCAGTAGTGTACTGAAAATAATGTTTTTAATAAAGTGCAAGATTTTCTTCCTACATTTTATAATATGGGAAAAGGTATAATGTCCAAGGCAGAAAAACAGGTGTATCGGGAAGATAGGAAATTGGAAGTTATGTTTTGGTCATCTATGATAAAGGAAGGTGGTGGTTGTGGTGAAGTCTTGATCAGAAATGCTAAAGTACTCGTTCCAAAGTTTGTTTTATAGGAAGGGCAACATAGTAGTGTTTGGCCATTAGAAATGGCTTGAAGATGTAATTGGGTGTTAATAGTGGGGACTGAGATCTTGATTGATAGTATGTTAAATCCTCTAATAAAATTAGCCATGTTATCTCCATAAACCAAGCTGCCTGGTCACAATTGTAACTTTATTTTATAGGTATGCTTCTGAACTCCCACTAATATATATTTATATTTTGTTTTTTAAATATATGTTTATTCTACATGAAGTACTTCAGTCTTTCATGTACTGTTTCAAAAGCTTTTTACATACTCTAGTTACAGCGTTTAACCTGCTAGTATGGAAATAATTAAGTTTGCCATAAAACCAAAGGAACGGAAGATGCCTAGGGCACTCAGTACTATATGGGGTCCTGTTTTTTGATTTATTTTTTTTTTTTCCTCAAAGAACGAAAGAAATGTGGCAGATAATTTCATAGGAGTAAGAATCATCTAGCAGGGCATCATTTTTTAACGTAGGTGGTCTAACCTTGTCAAATGGAGTTACTTGTGTTATGGCAATGGGTAAAACTGGTGGTTTTCACATCACTGACTGTTACCATGTCACATTAAGTGTATTTTCTCAAATAGCCTGTTAACTGTCCTTCACAGTGTCAGAAAGTGCATCTTTTCTTGAACAAATGTATAGATATCTGCTATGAACATGGTATTTTTGTGCTACTTGGTGAAATCTAGTGCAAAAGTGATCACTGAAAAAAAGATTCTCTTTTAAGCTACTGCTACGGTATTATACTGGCCAAAAGGGAGAGGAATACCAGTCCTGTGCAGCTGTCTAGGTCTTCACAGAGCCCACGGGCTAGGCACAGAGTGATTGGGAAGCAGTGCTGTGGAGGAGGACCTGGGGTCTCGATGGGCAGTGAGCCGAACATGAGCCAGCAGTGTGCCTTGGTAGTAGGGAAGATCGACAGTGTCCCTTGGGCTATGTGAACAGGGTATAGGCAGGAAATTGAGGAAAATTATTCTGTTACCCTTCTCTGCACTTGTTAGGCAATAGCTATGTCTATGTCTAGTTTTGCCGTCACCGACCCGCCATTATGGGAAAGACATTGGTAAACTGGAGTAAGTTCAGCAGAGGGCCACTAAAACAGTCAGGAGCTGGGGCAGATACGTCTGCTAGGAGGCACTGAGGGACCTGGGCTTGTTCAGTCTAGAGAAGAGATAGTTTTAGAGGTCCTAACAGCAGCGTTTCCTAATACCTGCAAGGAGGTCATCAAGAAGTTGGAGCCAGGCTTTTCACAGCAATGCGTGGTGGAAGGATGAGAGGCAGTGTTCATAAGTTGAAATGAGAGGTTTAGACTGGAGATAAGGAAAATCATTTCCCCATGACGGAAATGGGGCCAAGCTAGGTTTTGCCATCTCTGTCCTTGGAAGTTTTCAGGCCCTGAGGAGCTGGTCTGATGTCAAGTCTGTGGCTGCTTTGGGAAGGAAGTTGGACTTGAGAGCTCCTGAAATCCCTGGCAGCCTGAGCTATACTATGGTTTTACTTGTGATTCTTGCTCTACAGCAGAAGTTCCTAGACTGTGATCTAGTTTGTCGTCTTTTTCTTGTTGACCAGTTCCATTTCTTAGGACTGCAATTGAATCTTCATCTCCAGAAGTAAAAGAGGAGGGATAGTATCTAGAGCTAAAGTCACAAAACAGTTGTCTTGATATATATGACGAAGACATAATTTGGGTGCCCAAGAGGTATTCTCCCTAACAACAGAGAACTCTTGTGTTCCTTTTTCCTTCAGTGCATTGCTACAGTTACGTTACTTTGGTCCAACTCTGTATTCTTTGGATTTCACAAATTTTGGACTGGACATAGACTGGATTTCATGCATTTACTTATAAAATATTTTACAATGGAACCTTGAGAATTTTCGCAGGAGCCCTGCAGAGGCAAAAATACTATCAGTAGAGAAAACTGCAATAGAAGGAAAACAGATTTGTTAGGTGTCTTCAGGAAAAGGCAACTATGAACAAAGGGATTTAAAAAAACAAGAAGGAAAGACGTTGGTTGAATACATGGCAAAACCAAACCCCAGTTGTTGATTTCTGTGGAATTTTATTTGTGTGTATTTTTTAGGGTCTTAATCTGCAGTTCTTAATCCTTTTACTGCAGTGAAAGAGGAAAATAAAGAAAAAGAGGAAAACCAGAAGAATTTTTAAGTGGAAATTATTTAAAATTTTAAAATAAATTGCAGAGTTTCCTTGCTTTGTTGAGACCAGTTCAAGGGTGTTGATGAAATTTTCTATATATGACTAACGGCCTGGGGATTTGTAAGAGTTATTCAACAAATTTGATTGCTAGGAATCTGAAGAGGTTTTTTTTGTGATGAGGATATCTAAAATATTCTCCTATAACTCATCTGTATTCCTGTTAATTTCAATAAGAACTACATTGTGTCCAAAAAAGGATTTGGGAAGTGAGGGCGATCATTTCTGAGTGTCTGTAAAGAGATGTTTGTTTAGGAAAAATGTTTGCTTTATCATATAGCTGCAAATGTAAAATGAATAGCAATGATGGAGGTGAAGAGCAATGGTCTAAGGAATCGTGTATGGCAGTGACTACTATTGGTAGTTTTGGAATCAATGCTTCTATTGATTGAAGTGGTTTTATTTGGGTTTTTTGCGTTTGTTTGTTTTGGCTGGGGTTTAATCATTGTGGGGCACAGAGACGCTGAAGTCCACAGCAGAATTAATGTATTCTTACTCTTGTTCAACACTGCTTGAGGGATAAGCAAAGACATAGGGACACATTACTAATTGAGATAAATATAGTCTCGATAATCAAGGCAGTAGTAGAAAGCAATCCCTTTATTTAAATGCAGATGTTTCATTGTTAGCTGAATCGAATTCAATGATTAAGGCATAAGCAAGCAAATACATTATTCAGAATCTGCATTTTGACTTTATTTGTAAGTTGTTAAACTTGCCTCCCTCAAATTTCAGAATTTCAGTATTTCAGTGGAAGAGAGAAGTAAGTGTTTGCAGTGCATTTTTTCTTGGGAAAAAATCCTTTTTCTGGTTGAACTAGATAACTTGAATGCATAGTGAAACTTGAAACGTCCTAAAAGGTCTAACACCATAATATATCAAGTACATCTATTCTACTGTGCTTGTCTTTAAGACTGTCATGTGAAGTAAGGTTACATCTCTGACTTATGCAAGTCAGTAATTTAAATGAATACCAAGAAAATTGAAGTGATGTAAATCTCGCTGAGCAAAACAAAGGGCTTCAATAAGAAAAACAAATCAAATAATCTGTAGCATATCTCAAAAGTTAGATAAGTAGTATTCAGTGTTGGTATTTTATGTGTCATAGTTTAGATTTTTTATGTTCCCATGTTACGCATGAGATAGCTAACGATATCTATTTGATAATGTTATTTTACTGTTTCTTGGCTATTATGATTAACAATGAAATGATGTAAGTTACATGGTCTTATGTCTTTATTTTAAAACTTAGAATTCAAATTCAATATCTGCTGTTCATGACATGTACTTTTAATAAATATTGTCACTGAATGTTCTTTATATTTGAATAGTTTTCAGATTCTCTCTATGTGCAGTAGGACAGAGCCTAATAAAACAGATCTTATTAAACAATAATAAAAATTAGTTAATATTACCTTTCATAAAACCAACTTTTGAAAGTAGTAGCATTTATATTATCTGAGCATCAAGCTTTTTGTCAGATAATATGAAAATTTCTCTTAGGAATGTTCTATAACCTTAGCGGCCAGAAAACAAACAAACAAACATGGGATTTGGATCCAATTGTGGAATTCTTGATATTCCATTTGTATTATAAGTACAAGTGCTGTAAACACAGATTTGTTAGCTATTCACTGTTGTACAGTACTAGCTTGATTAATGACATTGTTTTGGTTTTGCAACCAAGGATGAGGAGAAGGCTGAGATGCTTAATGCCTTCTTTGCCTCCGTCTTCAGTAGTCACACCAGCTATCCCCAGGGTGTTCAGCCTCCTGTGCTGGAAGATAAGGATGGAGAGCAGTACAACCCACCCATAATCCAGGAGGAAGTAGTCAATGATCTGCTTCTGCACCCAGATGCACATAAGTCCATGGGGCCGGATGGGATTCACCCAAGAGTACTCGGGGAGCTGGTGGGAGAGCTCACCAAGCCTCTCTCCATCATTTATCAACAATCTTGGTCAACAGGGCAGGTACCAGATGACTGGAGGGTGGCTAATATGATGCCCATCTACAAGAAGGGTCGGAAGGAGGATCCAGGGAACTACAGGGCTGTCAGCCTGACCTCGGTACCAGGAAAGATGATGGAGAGGATCATCTTGAGTGAGCTCTCACGGCAAGTGCAGGGCAGCCACGGAATCAGGGCCAGCCAGCATGGGTTTAGGAAGGGGAAGTCCTGCTTAACCAACCTGATCTCTTTCTATGACCATGTCACCCACCTTCTGGATGCGGGGAAGGCTGTGCACGTTGTCTGTCTGGACTTTGGTGAGGCCTTTGACACCGTCCCCCACAGCATTCTCCTGGAGAAGCTGGCGAATCATGGCATAGACACGTGTGCTCTTCGCTGGGTTAAAAACTGGCTGGATGGCCGTGCCCAGAGAGTTGTGATTAATGGGGTGAAATCCTCTTGGCGGCCGGTCACCAGTGGTGTCCCTTAGGGCTCAGTTTTGGGGCCAGTTTTGTTCAATATCTTTATCGATGATCTGGATGAGGGGAGTGAGTGCACCCTCAGTAAGTTTGCAGATGACACCAAGCTAGGTGGGAGTGTTGATCTGCTTGAGGGTGGGAAGGCTCTACAGAGGGACCTGGACAGGCTGGATCGATGGGCCAAGGCCAACGGTATGAGGTTTGATAAGGCCAAGTGCCAGGTCCTGCATTTCGGTCACAACAACCCCAAGCAGCGCTACAGGCTTAGGGCAGAGTGGCTGGAAAGCTGCCCGGCAGAAAAGGACCTGGGGGTGCTGGTGGACGGCCAGCTTAACACGAGCCAGCAGTGTGCCCAGGTGGCCAAGAAGGCCAGCAGCATTCTGGCTTGTCTCAGGAATAGCGTGGCCAGCAGGAGTAGGGAAGTGATGGTGCCTCTGTACTTGGCACTGGTGAGGCCTCACCTCGAGTACCGTGTTCAGTTCTGGGCCCCTCTGTACAAGAGGGACGTTGAGGTGCTGGAGCGTGTCCAGAGGAGAGCTCCCAGGCTGGTGAGGGGTCTGGAGACCAGGTCATATGAGGAGAGGCTGAGGGAGCTGGGCATGTTTAGCTTGGAGAAGAGGAGGCTGAGGGGAGACCTCCTTGCCCTCTACAACTACCTGAAAGGAGGCTGGAGAGAGGGGGGTGTTGGCCTCTTCTCCCAGGTGAATAATGACAGGACCAGAGGAAATGGTCTGAAGCTGCGGCAGGGGAGGTTTAGATTGGATATTAGGAAGAATTACTTTACTGAAAGAGTGGTCAGGCACTGGAACAGCCTGCCCAGGGAGGTGGTTGAGTCACCATCCCTAGAGGTATTTAAGAAACGTCTAGATGTGGCACTTCAGGGCATACTCTAGTGGCAGAGATTGTAGGGGTTTTTTTGTGTGTGTGTGTATGGTTGGACTCTATGTTCTCAAAGGTCCTTTCCATCCATGAAGATTCTATGATTTTTATAATTAATGAATTTCCCTAATAATTTTTTTTTTATTTCTTTGTGCCTATGTTGTTCAGTATTCATTACTTCATTTGGGTTTTACACTCTATATCTTACTTTTTCTATCTCAGTGGGTTTTCTTTTGAGTGCAAAAAGCCATGCTAGATAATCCTAGCAAATAAGAACCATTATGCACGTTTGTTTTCCACAATTTCGTGTTTTCACATGCTTTCTAGAGTCAGTCTTAGCTAAGAGCTTAGAGAACTGTTTCTCTGAGACAATTGTAGTGATTATATAAGGAAGATTTAATAATTTTAAATATTGTTTATAAACATACGCCTGTAATCTAAAAACAAACGTTGACGTGGTTGGTTTTAAGTCACTCATGGAAGAAAAAGAAAAATATTGTTATCTATCCAGGAAATATAAACTGAGACTTGTTCAAATCACTATGTTTTAAGATGCTGAGTAGTTAGGTTGGAAAAGCAGAACAAAACGCAGTGTTTGGATCTGAGTGTCTTTTACTGCAAGGTGGACAAAAAGCCATGTGGAAGTTTTTTGGCATGTTTGGCTTATGGAGGTTTTTTGTTTATTTCTGTGTATATGAATTTGTGTATATTTTTACATCAAAAATATTTATCATTTCATGAGACACCAAAATCAAGCTTTATTTTTGAAACATTTATGGTAATAACAATGTCTTGTGAATAAATATGTGCTTGTGAGAGAGAAGATACTGGGAAAAGTCACACGAGGAAGGAAATAATGTTAAAATTAATATCTTAAATGTTGTCCAGTGTGAAACTGAATTTCAAGCTTGTTCGGTAAAATAATATTACAGTGACAGTATTTCTTTGTCGTTGCTTCCAACATACATTTTTTGTATGTTTCTGTAGAATTGCTGTCTCTGTATTTGCTCTTAACTTGAATGTATATTTCTTTAAAAAAAAAAAAAAAAAGAACATGGTAAACACGGTGAAATATTAGTCGCCTCATACAACTATACTCAGATGGCAAAGGACACGGATACTTTTATCACCAGCTGCCATCTGTCTTTGTTTTTTTTTCATTTTTTTTTTTTCCAAAGGAGAATGAGATTGATTTCCTTCTGAGCAAACTTCAATACAGTATTAGGAAAACATAATTTAATTTTACAATTACTGTACTTTTTAATGTATGGATACAAAGCAAAGCAGTAGATTTTTAAGGAGATACTTAAAATTCAGACCATGAGGATGAAAGATATTTTGGGGACATAAAGCAGTATTTTAAAATACAGTAGCTTTTTCTAAATGTGTACCCAACTTTGTAGTTTCTCTGTGAATACTTGTTTGAAAGTTTTCTTTCTTTTTCTTTCTTTTTTCCTAGACATGAAATTAAAGTATATACTACTCTTTGAATATTCCTTTATGTCAGCATTTTTTTCTTCCCTTGCAGTTTATGGTTTGATCCTTTTTTTGCTGCCTTATTTATATTATTGTTGATGGCAGTGACACCTGTTTATGTATATTTTGTAATTATAATTATATTTTCACTAATTTTTGGCAATCGTTTTTAGTAACTAAGCTCTGCAGTTCAGTATTCACTGTTGGTTGTGGGTTTTTTTTTTTTGTTGTTCCTTTTGGATGCCTGGCTTGCATGTGGTTTAATATTTAACAGTTTACCTGAGATAGTGGGGTGTGACATGGCTGCTAAGCATCACACATTGCTGACATATATATCCGTCTCGGTTATAGGGGTGGCCTACAGGTACTGATCTCCGCTTCCAGGAACTGCATGATTCTTTGCCAGCAGCCACTTTGCTTTCTTATTTGCTAATCACTAGCTTTCTCTGAGGGTGCTTTAGCCTGCTTCAAGTTACCGTATGCAAAATTGACACTTAAAAAATATATTCTGAGGAACATTCTTCTAGCCAATTTTATGTAATTGAAAAGAACATGTAGTGAGAAGTTCAGAATCTTTCTTTTACTAGCAACCTGAGAATAGGTAAATCTCCAGACTTTGGTGGGAAAAAAAGTCATATTGAGGAGTGGGAAGCCCTGAGGATATCTTAGAGTAAGATCTTGAGTTATTTGGGGTTTTTGTGGTGCGTTTTTTTAGTTTTGGTTTGGTTTGTTGGTGGTGGTTTTTTTTTTTTTTTTTGTGGGTGGTATTTTTCTTGGGTTTTGTTGGGTTTTTTTAATCACTTTGAACTTACAAAAATGTGCCCACTTGACACCTTGACAAGATTTTCTGCAGAGCCTATTGATACCTGCCACCTTTGTAAAATGACAAAGGCAAGCTCCCACACCTGGTAGGGCTGACTGAGGAACTGCTGGTGCTTGCTTGGGTTTTTCAGAATCTGTCCTGGAAAATGTACGTGCAATCCTCCAAGGCAATTAGAGGCTAACTTTTGAAAAAGTTATGTGACTAATTACAAGGTATCATCGATTATTATATTGTTTACTGCCATAATTTTCTACACTTCTTTCCACACATAGTTGTTCCTTGGTCAAAGTTTTGAGCAGTTCATTCACATTAGTTTTCAAATATTTAAGTAAGCCTAACCGTATTGGTCAGCTTTAAGGTACTAGCTCAGTTTTGCTTAGTTCAGGAAAAAATGAGCTTTAGGATTTGAAATGTTCAAACTGGGTGATTGTGTTTCAGTTTGGAACTCTTCTATAATGGGATGAGAAGTTATGTGTGTTTAGAGATCCAGGTTTCTTTAAGAGCTGTTCTAGATTCTCCCAATCCTTTATATTCATATAGTCATATACATGTTCATAATCTTTTATATCCCTTATATGTGATAAATTTTAATCTATGTTTTTATATTTGAGTGCATTATCCATACACAGAGGTATAAAGATTTTTTCCTATCATTTACAGTCATCATTTTTGTTTCATATCAGAGTATATTATTTTAATAACATTATTACGTTGATAACTTAGACTATGACTTTCACTAATAACAAATTCAAGTTTTCAGTGGAACTATAGCAAATTAAAATTAGCTTTCTTTGTTATTGATCATTTATAGAATATACAAGTCTTATTTAAGGCCACCCTTTTATGTTTGGAGATGTGAAGAGAATACTCTCTCCTTTCATATAATTTATTATAATATTGAAAAACTGTTGTAACTTAAATTTTGCCAAAGTTTTTAGTAACAGATACAAATACATTATTTTTACAGCCCCATGTATATACAAAGTGAAAAGAGCATAGTTTTGATTTCTCTGTGGTCACTGTTCCTGTAGCACTTAGTCTTATGTACTCCGAAGTCTGATATTTCTGAATATGAAATTTGTAGCTCTGGTGGTCCTGAAAATTTTAATACTATTGCAAGTGGTAAATGATATGATTGAACAAAATAATGTAGTTTTTATAAATTAAGATATTAAGAATGTATTATGTCTCAGTAAGCATTATAAACAATTTACTGAAACGTATCTAGTCTTGTTTATTTTTAAGTGAAATTTCTCTATATTAGGGGTAATCAAACTTGTGCCGTGAATGTATCTGCTTTTTTCTTGTGTACATGGCACCAGTTTTACAATCATTCTGAGGGTATATGGACAGTGTCTTTAAAAGCGTTTTTGCTTCTTTTTAGCTTTAAAGCAGGAAAGGTGAGATTTTCAGAAAGCTGAGAACCCTTAATTTATATGCATTAATTCCAGCTATTCACTACTAGCTTTCATTTGTGTCTCAGCTAATGGCTGTTCCTCTATATATACTTTACATCTCTTCTCCTGATCACTCTCTCAGGTACTTGGCCTTTTACAGTTACTTATCCTGCCTTTGCTCTTTTCTTTGGCTTCCACTTCTCCTTAATGTTGCTTCTGTATTAGCTGTGGGAGTGTTGGGGATACAGGAACAACAGTTTCTCAATCATTGACTTTAGGGCTAAACACCTTAAGAAATTCGTAGGAAAGCAGTTTGGGAGAAAATTATAGCTTCAGCTAGTGGTGTGTTTACTGATCTGAGGGTATGATGTCAGTAGTCTGAATGTGGAAGATGATTATGTGAGCAATTTATGCATTGTTAAACAGTATCTCCAGAGGAATTTGGCAGTTTAGTTGAGTCACAGCTAAAAGCCTTGTATTGCCAGTTTCTGGTAATGAAGTTTCTTGGCTATGCCACATTTAAATTACTATTGGAATTTCTGCATTTACTAAAACTTAGTATTGAAGTAGTTGGATTTTAAGTATCATAAAATATGTATGTATTTAAATACATACAGGCAAATAACTTTTTTTCCCTGTATCTTATTCTCAGCATTGCTGAGAACTTTAATCTTCTGAAACTGCTTATGGGTGAGAGGAACTGTGTATGAAATTTTTAAATTTTTTTTTAAATATACAATGAAATGAAAACAGTATAATGGGAAAATCTTCAAAAATGTGAAATGGCTAACAATATACATCCAGCCATCCAAACTAAGTGGCATATATGTGTATTATATAAGAATGAAGCAGCTGTTCTGTATGTATAGATATCTGTATGTTTATATATTTGCAAATACAGTTTATATGTATGCAGAGTGACAGTGTCTATGTGTATATATCTTTTATTTATGTATAGAGAGAGTATGTAGAACCAAATATAGGCCATCTACGTTAAGTGATTTGACATCTAGAAGAAGCTACTGGAAAAGACTTTCTGCAGGATCCTTACCCCCATGCATTGCTCCTGAAGGCAGAAACCACCTTTCATAGCAGTTCTGTGTGCATTTTCTCTGGTAAAATTGTGGTGGTAGTGAATTATATCCTAAGAATAGGGGTTCTAGAGTTATAGGAGACAACATTAACTTCTTAAATCAGCTTGGTAATGTGTAACTGTCTCCTAGAGCTAATTTGCTACTTACTGAGGGAACATACAGCTTGCACAGCTTCCTTAAATGGCCAGTCCTGCAGGTGAGATATCTTCTACAATAAAGGATAAGAGGAATGCTAGACTAGGCCTTAAGCTCATTTTGGCCAGGTTCTGGTCAAACTTCTTTTATTGAGCTGTCAATGAAGACAACAAGCGTGTCTCATTAGAATTAATAAATCAAGGCCCTATTCTGTTTTGTGTAAACAAAACATTGATGCCTGCAAGCTTCATTTGCTTCAGTGACATTGAAGGGAATATCATACTTATGAAAGGTCATTTAAGGAAAAAAGGTAGCGGGACATAGCTTTGGATCTCTGCTCTCTTTGTCAAAGTCCTTCCTGTCTCTAATAAATTCTTGAAAAACACAGAAGCACTTAACAAGTTCTATCAAAATGTTGACTGTAAAAACGAGTTCAGAAAATAAATACTTGGTTTTTAGTTGCAAACCAGTATGTAGTTTTACAGCACAACATGTTTAGATTGTTCTAGCTATGCCTCTGTTGATGTTTTCCAAACTGCCTATCATCTTTGAGGTCATGGCCACTAGGGTAACTTAACATTACAGTGATCTTTTCTTTATAAAATTATAAAAAGTAAATTAGCAATGGTGATCATACTCAGTAAGCCTTTAGGTTTAGGGTTTTGGCTGTAGAGATTGATGGAATGTGTTTGATTCTGATATTTGCATGTGGACTGTAGTAGAGTAGTGGCTGCCAACAGGCTAAATCTCCCAGGTATAAGGGATAAGGCAACTTCTTTGTGGTTTGAGTCTTATCCTAACATAGATGAGAAGTTTGGCTTTGCTTTAGGAAAAGATTCTGCAAGCTTACAAATTCTGGACGAGAAGCAAAGTTCTAGTTAGAAGATTTTGTATTAATGAATGCATTCTGATGATGTTTGCTGTCTTACTCCAGCCCTCTGAGATTTTTTTTTTTTTGTCTTCAGAACAGTCTTCATATTTGCTGTTGTTTTCAAGGTTCCTCTAGAAAATCTCTACCACTGAGTAGTATTAAGCGTTTTGGGAAGGACAAACGCTCACCTTACCTCGTCTGACATCTGGAATCCATTTTATGGTACTGGCTGTTGTGGTTATTGTATAGACAATTAATCTTAGCATTTTCAATATCTTTTAGGACAGTGTGTTTCTTTCTTAGCTTTGTACTCTTAAGGAAACTTTTTTTTTTCCTGTTATGGCTATCCATCTTTTTCAAAAGAGGCATCAGAAAAACAGATACCAATAAATTAATTAGTTAGGCAAGGTAAGCAAAAATGTGTACTATCACTGAAGAAAAGGCAGTTGCAACTCATTTTACACTCCCAGCATCCTGTTGAGTCAGTCAGCAAACACTCACAACCTGTACTAGCGTGTTCTAGTATGGATCCATTTAAAGGACCAAGCTGGAGGAAACGTGGCTTTCTTCATTCTGGTGCTGTAGAACAACTTGTTCTTTGGTGCAGGTTGGAACAGTCTCAGATTATTAGAAAGAGTGGAGAAAAGCCATAGTATTCAGCTCTTCTGCATGTCATTTGTTAGCCGTTCTCCAGCAGATTTGCAAAAGTATTGTGGAAGCAAATTAATCTGCAGTGATGTATATAGATGTCTAATATGGTTTGCATAGTCTGTAAAGGTGACAAAGCCATGCAAAGGTTGACAGCCGGCTGAATATGAGCCAGCAGTGTGCCCAGGTGGCCAAGAAGGCCAACAGCATCCTAGCCTGTATCAGGAATAGTGTGGTGAGCCGGACTAGGGAAGTGATCATCCCCCTGTACTCGGCACTGGTGAGGCCCCACCTCGAGTACTGCGTTCAGTTTTGGGCCCCTCGCTACAGGAGGGACATTGAGGTGTTGGAGTGTGTCCAGAGAAGGGCTACAAAGCTGGTGAGGGGCCTGGAGGACAAACCTTATGAGGAACGACTGAGGGAGCTGGGGTTGTTTAGCCTGGAGAAGAGGAGGCTGAGGGGAGACCTTATCACCCTCTACAACTACCTGAAAGGAGGTTGTAGAGAGATGGGGGCTGACCTCTTCTCCCTGGTGACAAGTGATAGGACGAGGGGAAATGGGTTCAAGTTACGTCAGGGGAGGTTTAGATTAGATATTAGGAGACATTTTTACACTGAAAGGGTTATTAAACATTGGAATAGGCTGCCCAGGGAGGTGGTGGATTCACCATCTCTGGAGGTGTTTAAAAAAAGGGTAGATGGGGCACTGAGGGACATGGTTTAGAAGTGGCTCGTGTCAGGGTAGGCTAAAGGTTGGACTCGATGATCTTAAAGGTCCCTTCCAACCTCAACAATTCTATGATTCTATGATTCTAAAGGTAGAACTCAGTTTGACTGCAGAGGCCTAGAACCAAATTAGAGGCCTGTTGGACATCTTTTGACGTAGAGAATAAGTACTAAGTACTGCCATAAGTACTGCCATTGCAAAGTTATTTTTAGGGCTTTTTTTTTTTTTAAGTCCCTGCTTTATGATCTGGAGTATGAAACTTCATGTATTGTTCTGTCTAAGTTTACTATAAAATATCTGTGCCGAGCATGTTCTGCAACTCCATTATACTGGCTGTTGAACATTAAACTTCAAAGGGTTTTGAAGTTTACGGATTTTAACTTTCCTAACTTAAATAATGAATTAGAGAAAATATTGCTCTTTACTTTGCCATAGCACACAGTACAGATCAGATATATGGCTTTTGTGTAATTTTTCTATTTGTTTACATTGTTCAAGTCTGTCATTGTAACTTTTTTTTTAAGGGTATGCCTGCAGTTGGGGGTTGACTGAGGAAAGTGTTAATCTATTTAAATAAACTGATTGGAGCCATAGGAGGAAGCCTGCGGTGTTTTCAACCGCTTCTCAGCCTGAAAGCGCTGCATAACCCTTTTAGGTTGCCTAGCAACAGGCTCCTAGCAACGGTGATAGATTGAATTTCCAATAGTGACCAGGCCGGATGTAATAATAAAGCAAGAGTACAAACTGTTGTCATGGTTTTCTTTTCATAATAAGACAGTCTGAATTTGGCGAGATTCTGTTCATGAAAGTGGCGAGCCTCCTTGCAAAATTAGGGTACTCTTGAAAAGTCGTGGTACTGAAACCCTTACAAAGCTGTTTAGAATGAGCGACTTTGAAGTCTAGTAGTTTGAGACATAGGCGAAAACAAGGAAACTTGAATGAGTTATCAAGGAAAGAGGGTATTTAATACACAGTTTAAATGGCTTGTAAATGTCTACTTCTTTTATAAATTGATCTGTACTGGAACTTCATAGATGTTCCTAGCTCTACAGGTAGATTCATATTACGGAAGGAATATGGTCAGTCACACTTGAATTAATGAAGTTGAAAAGAGACTTCTCTGAAGGAGGTTATTCTGTAACTGCCTACTGTTTGGATTTGCAGTGTCTATCTTTGGAGCATGTGGTATCAGCTACTGCTGGAGAGCGGTTGCTAGTCATAGTCAGGCTTTTCTGAGGTTAGTATTTGCTCTGTTATCTTCTCTTGATTCAGCTGTCAGATACTATGTTCTCATATTTTTGAGACACATGTTGATATAAAAATCCATATACAAAGATCCTGTTTTGTAAGACGCTCAATAAAATAGGTTATTTTAAATCATTAGAATTCTAACATGTAATTTAGAAAAGTTTGGAAATGTCTTGTGATGATACTGTGAAAAGGAATAGTGAATAAAACTGAGTAACTGCCAGACAAGTTTGTTTATTTTATGTCATGCCAATCTGTCAGTATTTCATGTTTTCAAGACCTGTTATGTGTGAAAGGCAGAAATATATGCGCAAGCAGGTGATCTGGGATGAAATACAGAAATTGTCTCACAAAATTGTAATAGATGTAATTCTGAATGATTATGTTTGAGTTTAAATGTTTTGACCTGTCTGAGTTGAAAACTGAAACAGTGGTTGTTGAGTAAAGATCATAGAATCATAGAGTGGTTAGAGTTGGAAGGGACCTTAAAGATCACCTATTTCCAACCCCCCTGCCATGGGCAGGGACACCTCCCACTAGACCCGGTTACTCAAAGCCCCATCCAGCCTGGCCTTGAACACTTCCAGGGATGGGGTATCCACAACTTCTCTGTTGTATATGTTGATATACACTAGGTAAACAGCTATCTTCAGTTCCCGTGTCTGCTTTTGGGAGTGGTGGTTGAAGTATCACTATGGTAAAGGCCAGTTACTTTAAGAGAAAACCCAAGTTAGTTAATTGTAACCTGTTACGTTCCATTAAGGTGGCACTATTTTTTTTTCTCAATCAGTGAAAGCTATTCTAAAAGTATAAAATTTATGTCTTTAAGTACTAATAAAAGGGGCAACTCTAGGGGATACACAGTGTAGAAGAAGAAAATCGTAACATGTAAACAGCTGGATGTTACAGACTTGACTTGGGATGCTTCACTGGGTTCTGCTGTTTCAGTAGATTTAGATCAATAGTGTTCTCTTTTATCACAGGAATTTTAAAAACTGAATTCTGAAAAGGGCTTTCCTTTTACATGGACCTCTTAGGTCTGTCTGTGTACGTAGTATCCTCCAGCTTAACTGTTCATCTCAGAATGTTTTTCCTTCACATCATTTAACACTAGGATCCTCACTGCAAAGAGCTGTTGTATGGTATCAGAGAGATATTTTAGGCATAGTCAGTGAAACAAGGTGGTTTAATATGTTTGTATTTAAAAATTATATTAAAATGTGGCATTTATAAATCCAAATCCAGAAAAATATCTTAAAAAGGTAGTTTGACTCACCTGAGCAGTCTGTAGGCAAACTGCTCATATGGTGCTAAGTTTCAGGTATGTGACTTGTGTTAGTTTCAATGTCAGGTAGGTGCTAGTCTGAAAAATATGCTGAATTTGTATGATTCATAATTCAGAGTATCAACTCATGTAATCTCTGGAATTTTAAAAAACTGATTTAGCAATGTGATCTGGTCTGAGTATGATATCTACTCAAAAGCATTTGGACAGCAGTCGTGTAATGCACAACTAATTTTGTGCATTACAGCACTATTTATGTGGCAAAGTAACTACTTCTGCCACAGCTGGAGAGCTAGGAGAGTTTGAAGACTTAGGAAAACTAGAGGTTTATAATTTAGAAAGAGGTTAAAATCTGATAATGAAATTTGAGCTAGTATATAGAAAGCAGAAATTCAAAAAAGCAAGAAAATACCTTTTACAGTATTCAGATTTGTAGATAATACCCTTTAAAAGGTGTTTTTACTAAGAGATGTTTTATATAGTACAGTTGTGACACTTTCAGAGGAGCATCAATCATTTTAACCTTAAATTATAAGAAATAGTGTCCAGTATTTATTATGGCAAATACATATTCCCAGATCTTGTAGATTACTTTCAGAATTTCTGTAAGGATCTAATTTACTTTCCAGAACTGCAGTTGTTATCTTTGTCAACTCTCCGTGCCCCTTATCCCTAATAGCTGGATTTCTATTGTTTTGGTGCTTATCTTTATTTCTAGACCAGAAGATGTTGCTTAGAATCGTTACTTCCTAATATTTTTCTTATTGGACAAACCTGAATAACTGCATTTGTAGGTTAATCCTTCCATTGCATCCAGACCTAACCTATTTGGCTGCTTTCTTAATGATTTATTAAAAAAACCCAACACCAACAACCAAACAAAACCAAACCAAGATCCACCTTCCCATTCAGAATAAAAAAGCAGAGGTTAGATAATGTCCTGTGCCAAATATGTTAGTAATGAGTGTTTCATTGCTTCCTATGTTTTCAGTGGAGTTCAAGTGAAAATTGGAACTGAATGGATACTTTGTGTTTCTTCAAACTTTACCATTTTTATAAAAGTGAAATTAAAAATATTAGTATTTAAGACAATAACTAAAAACTGAGAGGTCAGAAAACAATTGTGTGTAGGGTTTTGTGGGACATAACAATGGAAGATCTTGGGGACTGAGGAACAAAAAGGAAGGTAAGCAAAAGAGAAAATAAAATATACTTATTCCTGATTTTATTTATTAATTTTTACATTTAACAATATGTAAGTTTAGGAAAATAATTTAAGTGTTCGGAAATGTAGAAAAATAGGCTGGGAGGAAATAGACCGATGAAGTTCAAAGGACAACAGAAAATACGAAGTTTGGCAAAAAAAAAATCTGTGTAGTCTGTTTTCCTGTTCATCTGTCGCTTCAACTGAATTTCCATGCAGCTTAATGTGTTGTGACATTACATTATGTACTTACTCCTTATTTCTTTTTTAATCACCTCTGTTGATATGCAACTTTATTTCCAGAATTTTCCATTTCATGTAAACATGTTTTATTCCCATGTTGATTTAGTGAAAGAACAGTTGTACTGAAGTTGAAATGATTATTTGTCTTTTTTTATTTCATGTCTGTATATTGAAAAGCATAGCTTGAAATAATTTGCCAGACACCAATTCTGAAACAAACTTTTCATCTCCGTTCTGTTTAACTTCTGTAGCTGTCTTCCTTTTAGAATACACTAACCATGACTAAAATAACAAATGCAAAGAATAATGTTAGGTTATGTAGTGTTAGTGAAATGCTGTATAAAATTACAATGTGTTTAATAATACAAGTGGTTTTTTATGGGTAAAGAAAATTTTAAGTAGTGAACATTTTAAAGCAAAAACCTATGTTGGCATTAAATATACTTGTGTGAATGACTACAAGATGTAATTAATTTTCTGGGACCCAGCTGCTATTTATATGCTACTAGAGCATGTATGATATTCTTCTTGAATGAATTTACCAAGATACAATATTCACTGTGGGATCATATACTGTATTTATGGCACAATTATCTGCCAAGAAGAGTGAAGAACATAAATGAGCTGTTTTTCTGCTTAATTAAATACTTAAGACCCAATTTAATGGGCCTACATCGCATAAACATAGCGTTTAATCAGATATAAGTACAGAATGCTGTTTGTGCATTGAAGCTATATTTGTGTATGTCAGTATCTCTCTTCTTGATATGCCCTTGAAGATTTTAAAGTGATTTGCATGGGAAAGGTAGGTGTAGGAAGCTACAGTGCAGTATTCTTGTGAATCAGCTCTGCTTTTATCTAGAGAAGACAAAGGTGTACAAACGTAATCTTTTCTGATGACCTTTTGAAGATGTATGTGGAATTTTCAAGTTAGTTGATTTATATCTGTTAGTTCAAAAACAATAGATAATGTTTCAGGAAATAGGCAAAACAAAATTAATTTCCTTGTGAATCTGGGACAAGTGCAGAAAGGATGCAGAATTTTCAGAACTCCACTGGACATTTGTGTAACTAGAGAACTATTGAAAAAATTATTTGTGAAATTATTTTAGTTTTGCTTTTTAAACTTCAAGGAAGAAGATTCCTTTCCATGTGTGTCCATTGTCTTTTAATGAAATGTGAGCGTTATGTGAGCACTTATGTTTTCTGTACTATGGGTGAAGCCAGGTCATTGTTAGGTTCAAGCCCAGGACAGCATTTTCTGATTAGAAAAGTAACATATATTTAATTGCAAGAACATGTAAGTGTGTTTGTGTGCCTGCTTTCCAATTGTCTGGAAAACAATCTTCTCAATGTTTCTAGCTTCTCAATTGCTAAGAATTTAGACGACATACTTCAAAGACTAATGAAGCCAAAAAGTTCTGTTGGATTATGATATTCATTAAAAAAAAAAGAAAAAAAAAAGTATAAGGAATCTTCAAGTATCACGTGGGTCAATTTTTAACATCATGTGTTTATAGTACTCACCTTGGAAGGGGATCTGGCAGTTTTGCATGTCACTTGTATTATCTGAAAGAGAAATAGTAATTGCAAGAGAGGCCTCCGAAGGATTTGACTGTGTGCACAAGTAGAAATCAGAATAGAGATGGATAAGAGTTCAAAGGTGTAAGTGAAGATCAACATGTACCCAAAAGTTAGAGGTTTTCTTTTGACTTTCCTTTACGTTGAGGAACCTATGTTCCTCACATACATAACACAACACCTTAAGTGTTGTGAAGTTCAATTGTGAATGGTATTTATTCAGATATTTAAACTCGTTTTGAAAACAGTGTTTGGTGTGTATGTTGTACTGGAAACGAACAAAACCTGAACTGAATTCTTGGTCAAGTTTCTTCTAGGAACCAAAAATTATGCAGTCCATTGTGCAGTGCCTGATTGGATATACTAGCTTCCCTTGTGTGCGTTGCAGTTACAGGCTTCTGTTAGATGCATCATCCCTGTTTAGGCCTTTGGCAATGTAAGTCTAAAGTAGACGTGAGCAGCTGCTTTAATTAAGGAGTAGTTGCCATCTTAATTCAATTGTTTCCTTGAGTTTTTGTGCTGAGGAGGGATATTTGTGTTTATGTGCGCATGTGCTTGTTCTTTCCTGCTCTCTGCTCACTCATCATTCAGTGCTTACTCATGATTTCGGCAGTGCTTCCTAATGAACTAGTATATGATCTACTGCTCATACTAAATTATTGTTGTTGGGTTCTCTTCCCTTAAATTCCTGTGGAAAATTCTGAGGTGCCCAAGCTTTACAGATTTTCTTTGGCATTTTCCTCTATTTCTGGCAATTGAGAATCTCTCAGATTTCTTCAGGCTTCAGAGAACGAAAATATTGAAGACATTTGGAAGCAAAATACCAAAGAATACTGTAACAAATAGGAGGATATCTAAGTAATATAGCTAAGTATTTCATATAGCTTCACTTTCTTGAAATCATTCATTGTGTCTCATTTTGTTGATATTTTTATGATGCTTTTTGACAAGTCTGAAAATTCTGGCCATGATTATACAATGTTAAATGTAATTCTCAGGGCAATATAATTTTTGTTGCTACCTATTTTGTATTAGTTTATTGATGAGAAAGTTGTCGTTAAGGAGTTCTCTTTCAGGAATTTTCCAGATACAGGATGTGAATTTCTGTCTCTCAGAATTTGATTTCTGTAGCATACTGGAACAAAAAGTCCTGTGTTTGTAACTTGGGTAATTTGTAGATCTTTTTAGAAGCCCAGAAATTTCCTGTTACAGTGATTGAAGATGCTGACCTATAAGGCAAACTTTATTTTAATTTTCTTTTAGTTAATGATGGGATATAACTACCAAGCCAAAGTCGCAGTCAGTAAGACAAGGTTATTCATGCCTTGAGAAAATATGCCATTCAATTATTCTATGTGTATCAGAATAGCAGCAATACCACCTTACAGTCATTTACATGGTTAAAAAAAAAATTAAACCTGCGATCATTAGATAAATAATACTGTAATTAATCAAAATGTCAGTAGCTAGGGCTGTTTTTTTCTTTCTCTATAGAAGACACAATCTCTTTTGCGCTTGAAGTTTGCATTGACATGACAAATGTGACATTAAAATCAGTGTAGTTCCTTTGAATAATAAGTTGGCATGCCAGTGCTCTTATAAAAAGTTATGAACATACGAAGCATCAGCTGCTATTATTTCAAAATAATGTTATTTTATAACTGCAGTAATGCTCAGTAAAAAAAATAGTGCTGTAGTTTCAGACATATAACTTTTAAACAACTTCTGCTTCCTTAAATTGTTTGGCTAAGCTATTGTATCGAAATATTAACATGACAATTGTGCCATGTGTTTGAGTTTGGGTTTTTTTTCCAAATAAGTTACAATGCTATTTCAGCTTTCTTTGTTATTGCTGTTTCTAGTATCTGAAATGAAACCATTATAGTGTTGAAAAATTATCTTTTACCAGGTAATGATGCCCTGAATCTTTAGTGTTTGGTTCCCAAATTTTGCTGTTAGTCACTTCTGGCTGCATACTGCAGTTCTTTCCTGCACTTGTTGCTTTCATTTTGTATTTCTTCATCGGTATGAGAGACAAATGTGTAATGGGTAAAGTGAGTTATTTAGTTTTGAGTTGAATAAGCAAAATATCATCTAAACAGTAGCTGTATAACTAAAGCAATTGTTATGTCACAATCCTACATACCCTACAATGAATTTGATCACAAAGAAACTGCATATCCTATAAGAAGTTGCTTTAAACAATGTCTCTAGGGACTACTTAAATATCGAAATGTGTGGAAGAGAGAAAGGGGATGAAATGCCCAGAGAGTAATTGAAGATAAGTTTTGGGCAGATTTGGTGGAAAAGGCCAAGTTACCCAATGCATTCTTCACCTAATCTTCATTGGTAAGACCTGCCTTCAGGAGGTACAGATATGTGAGACCAGTGGGAAAGCCTGGGTCAGGGAAAGCTTCTTCTCTGTGGAGGAGGATCAGGTTATGACCGTTTAAACAAGTAGGACATACATTAGTCCATTGGACCTGGTACAATGCACACAGGAACTCTGAGGGAGCTGGCCAGTGTCATTGGGAGGTCACTCTTGATTATGTTTGAAAGGTCATGGTGATCAGGGGAGGTTCATGAGGACTGGATGAAAGCAAAAGTCTCCCGTCTTCAAGAGGAATATCCAGGGAACTACAGACGAGCATCCTCACCTTAATCACAGTGAAGGTGATAGAGTAAATAATCCTGGAAACAATTTCGAAACTGTAAAAAGGAAAAGAAGGTCACTGGGATGTAATCATATCTGACCAACAAATAGCATTCTACAAGGGGATTGCTGACTTGATGGGTTAGGGGAGAGCAGAGGATATTGTTTGTTCTGACTTCAGCAAGGCTTTTGACACTGTCCCATAACATTCTCATAGGTAAAGCTGGTGGGGTATGGGTTGGATGAGTGGACACAGAGGAGAATTGGAAACTGGCTGAACTGCCAGGCTCACAGGGTTGTGATGAGTGACACAAAGGCCAACTTTAAAGCCAGTCATCAGCAATGGGTCCAATACTCTTACATATCTTCATTAACATCCTAGAGAGGGTGGGGCAGAGCATACGCTCAGCAAGATTTTGGGCAATACAGAAATGGTTGATAGATGAGATGGGTACATTGCTATTAACAGGGACCTTGTCAGACTGGAGAAATGGTCTGACAGGAATGGCGTGAAGTTCAACAAATGCCAAGTCCAGCACCTAGGAAGGAATAAACCTGTGCAGCAGGATGTACTGGGGACTAAATAATTTTTCTTACAACCATCCTGAGTTTTGCAATAAAGTTCCTTGAAGATAATACACATATTGATATTCTCACGAATTATCACTGTGTAGTAATAAGACTGTGATATGCTCTGCAAAATTTGTATTTGTTGTCTTCATCAGTACAGCGCCTGTCATTACCAGTGAAGTCAGTGTTGAATTACTCATCCCAGAGAGACTTCATGTCTCAAATTAATTCCAAACCAGTATGTTCTTCAGGGATGGAATCTCGCATCAGTTTTTTAGCATTTTCATACTTGTTCAGATCTTTTAGCAATGTGGTAATCTGTAATGTTTTTACTAATTTTTTTTAGTGCGTTTCGCCTGGTGAGACAGAAACTCTTGTATTAGTTTCTTGTGGTCTATGTAGTATTTTACTGCCAATAGTTTCGTGTTTATAGATGTAACTATTTCATTGGAGATGATCTGGTGTTCTAATGTGAGGATAATATTGTATTTTTTTGAGAGGTAAGTATCTTTCAGACAGTTTTGAAGATACACACTTTGTGTAAGGAAAGAGTTAAGAGGAAAACATTCCCCCTTCAAATGTTGTCAGTAGGGCTTTCTGCATGTTTTAGACTTGGTTGAATCTTGTCAAGCTGTGGTTCTGGAAGCCTTGGAGGCCTCTTAGAAATATAATAGTCTGGGAGATGTGTAGATATGCATCTTGCCTTTCAGGCTTTTGTCCATAAGCACTGCTTGGTAGATAAAATTCTGGAACAGATGCTGTCCTTGAGTTTCCAGTGATTTGAGGCTTCATATTGATCCCTCTCAGTAGGAGCACTTTTGAGGCTTCTGAATGAATAAAACACATACAGTGATCTGAAGAAAAAAATTGCTTATTTTACAGCAGTTTCTCCTTGAGGATGTGTTGTTTATATCATTCCATAGTCTTACCAGTCTCCAGTACAGTCTTGAAGTATTTTCGTTTCAGTTGGCAAAAGGACTGAGGGGGCAGTTGGTTCATTATGTGAAATGCATAAGGGCATTTCCTGCAATCAAAAGGCATAATTTACTCATCAGTTGTACGTAAGTCAATGCTATATTTTGGAGTTTGGCTTTTTGAAGTGTGAGTGTAATGTAATTCTTCCATTTCTACCACTTCTACAGATCTCCTGACAGAGACAGATCTCCTTTCATTGGTGAAAATATTTAGTAACAAAGCATTAATCCTTGATTATTTTTAGTAGTCTTTTTTGGATACTATTTCCCCTTTAGGTGTTCTCCTGATGGCTTCCACATTGGGTGTGGTATTGCAGCTAGCAGCTAGCTTAATATATTCTTCCTTTTGTGTACAAGGGAAAAAGAGAATTTCTAGTCAATTTCATTGCCTGTTATGACTGATTCTTGAATGATTCAGGGTCAACAGAATTCTGTGCTTTTTGTTCACCTGCTTCCTGACAGTAAGTTTGAATATACTAGGTTTGTTGCAGTCCAGACTTCCCTGATGTCTGGACGGTTGAACAACACAGCGCACGCCATTACCATCCTGTGGGAAAGCACGAGGCATTTGGAAGAAATCTTGGTATAGCCTGAAAACTAGAGAGTGGGGTGGGGGGTGAAGACAAACATGCAATTGCGTAAAAATGTTGAGTGTACCTGGGAAACTGCTGAGCTGGGTGCTAACGTTTCAAATCTGTGTCAAATTCTGAATGTCATCTCTTTGATTAATTTGCTTAGGGACATGGTTTAGTGGTGGTTTTGTCAGTGTTAGGTTAATGGTTGGACTCAATGATCTTAAAGATCCTTTCCAGCCTAGACAATTCTATGATGCTGTGGCTGCAAAATTACCTTTATAATGTTGAAAACTAGGAGATTTTTTTATAAATGAAAACTGTTGTTTTGGAGCATACTCTCTAGTGAATGTAAGACTCCTGCCTAAGTGACTCATTTAGGTATATAATGTGAAACAGCTGCAGTTGGTATGAAATAATAACATTTTGTTTGCATCTTCAGGTTGGTCAGTTCACAAAACATGCAGTGTAAGGATGTGAGTATGTGTTTTCACTGCATTTTTGATCCACGCTGCTGTTCATGTTCATTTATCACAGAGGCGTAATTGTTTTGTGTATGTTCTCATTAAAAGTAACTACACCTTCTTCCGCATATCTTATTCCATTGTATTAAACTTTTTTTTTTTTTCCGATTAAGAGATATCTATCTAGTGTTCACTTTTGCTTAGGACCATGTTTACTTTTCTGGTACCATACTTACTACAGACAGGTACTGGTATTCTTCACTGTTTCTCTGTTTCATTTTACTCCATGCTATTCTAGCATTGGATAATTGAGCTATTCAGTTATCAGAGTTTCAGAAAATTGAAGTTCATTCTGAATGCAGCATGGTATGATTTAGTCAAAGTGCTTTCAAAGCTGTTTTGCTATTTGGTTCTGATTTATTAAAGCTGCTTTATGATAGTTTAGTCTCTGCTAGTAAAAGACTAATATAAGGAAGTAAACAAAGCAATAGAATTGTCCACAGTGGGTTGGATTTCATGAATATAGTCAGTTAAATAACTTAACCAATTTTAAAACCTATTGGGCTAAATCTGGTTAAATGCCAGAGTCAAAGCAGAGCACAGTGATAGTCTAGATAAAAGTAAGTTGTGTAGAACTAGTCCTTGGTTTTCATTTGTGCTGTTTTGATGAAAAAGATCACTGAACTTGTAAACATACTTGAGGCATTGTCACTGCATATCTTACAACATGATCTACTGTTCAGCAATTAGTTTATTCTTCTTGCTTTTAAATTGGAAATATAAGTTCTACAGATTATATAATTCTGTCAGTGTCTTGTATCCATCTGGGGCTATTTGAATTTAAGTGACAAGGAATTGATTTATTGGTCATGAGCATTAACCAGAACCTATTTAAATAGGAAATATCTGTCAGGACTCAATTTTTCCAGTCAACAGTTTCAGTCCTAGAAATCTGAGAATAATTTATTTTGAGCTGTATACTGCCATTTCTTTACTACTGGACCTCAGTGGATCAGAGATGTCAGTGTATGTCCTCTTCTGACTTGTCTGTGAGACAGAGAAATACAGCTCTCTCCATTTCATATATGGGAAGGTTTAGACTCAGGCAGGCAAAGTAACATGCCGAAGACTGTGAAAAGGAATGTGGGAAAGCAGGGTACTGAATTTAAAGATCCCAGCTCTTAGGCAAGGATCTTCACTGCATGGATCAGGACTCTCGGGAGAGTTATTTTGGCCTTTTGAATGAAACGTGCTGTCTCCTGGATATATTTAGAATTCCTTGTCTACCCTATATAGCGTTATATAAACCAATAAATGGTTTATGGAGAAAGGTGGTCATTGTTGTGTATATTATTAGAGTCTAAATAAATGGGTTAAAATAATCTAAATCTTTATTAATGATTTAGGTATTTATTTTTATCATATTGTCCAGTGTACCCCTTCTGTAATGACCTTGCAGTTGTCTAAATCGGCAAATCTACTGAAACAGCATAAGAAGCCACCACAGCTTGTCCTAAAATGGAGTCAGTAAGCAGCCAAAATAGTTTCCATGGACTACAACTTCCAGGATTAACTGCAGCTTAGCTACATTGTTAGTGTATTTAGGTCTGTGTAATTTACATGTTCATAATTAAATTTCAGAAGCTAACATTATTAATACAATTTCTAAATTTACCTTTGTGCGTGATGGTAACATAATATGGGAAGAACTGCATTGGTTTATCAGCTTGTCTTCAGTGATACTACTGGAGTTGACCTATTACCATCTTCAGTAACTGAATTTAAGAAATGAGTTTCACGTGTTTAGCCACTTTAGGCTAACATTTAATGTAGTAGTTTTTCTTTATGTCCAGATAACTGAGTTATCAGTGTGATCTAGTGTGAGAGAGATATCTACTCCAAAGCATTTATAATGATATTCAGATAAGAAAAAGGACAGTGAGTACTGGGGTTTTTTTAAATTAATTTCCCATCATATTTCATTAATAGCAAATCTTTCATACTTTAAAGAAATTTCTGCATACTGCTCCAAGGGACAATCCAAGTTAAATATTTGTCATTTGGCTTCAAATTCTGTATGGGTATCAGTCTGTCTCTACCAGTAATCGTGAGAAGCTGGGAAAGAAAAGAGGTGTTTGCTAGATTTCACACAGGCATGCATGTGGAATTAAAAAACACTAGGTGTGTGTAGTATTTCTAACAAGTTCTAGACTTAAAAATAAGAATTGGTGTACCAGCCTACTATCTCTCCACTAGCCTATTATATTTTTGTGCACTTGGTGTTTAAGGTTTCAGGGAGTTTAAAGACTGCTGTTGAGCTTTTTTGCCATAAACTGTTTAGGGATGCTTGCCTCAATAACTGTTTTGCTTTCTTTGTGCTGCTTCTGTAGTTATATCATCTAGATACTATGAGGATAGTGGTGATGGGCATTTTAATTAGGAAATGTTAAGTTCTATGTTATTTTGGGTGGTTTTTGACTTTGCTTGAGAATGTCTAGACCCCAGTCCTGATTATTTTTTTTAGGCTGAACTGGAATACCATTATACCAATGCTAAACTAAAGCTATACAGTGCTCACTGTAATCAAGATTTATTAGAAACCCTAGAGTTTAGCAACCAATGTTTTTATTTTAAGGGTAAGACAGAACACACTTCTGGGAACAGCTGTGCTTACTAGACTGCATGTAGAGATACTACTCTATGTAGAAACTGCACAAGAAGTATTCTTAAATTGTGTGGTTACTATGTTATAATATACTACTGACCTAGTTTTCCACACTATAATGAATGTGTAAGTAAGCCATATGAATAAATTGATACCTTACCTCATTTTTATCCCTAACCATCTTTTTTTGTCTGTCTACTAGATGAAGTTCTACTAAGACTAGGTATTTTTCTTCCAATGTGATTCAGGAATTGTTCTTGTGGGGTTTGTGTGTGTTTTTTTTGGGGGGGTGGGGGGGGTGGGTGGTGCTCGTGCGTGTGTGCATGTGCAGCGCTCTCGCTCTCTCTCTCTCTTCTGCCACCCTGTGGGCCAATTTATTTTATTTCTAGAATGGATTATTCCTCTGTGTCCTGGAAAAGAATAGTTCTGTTTTTTCTTACGTGGATACTGCAGTTTTCAGAGATGAAATTTAACAAAACTCCTCCTAGTATTTTAAATCTTGCACTAATTGTCTTGGGGAGCTGATCAGTTCAATTTCTTTTAATTGCCTCATCTCTATCCTTTTTTTTCCTGAATTTTTGTAAGCAGATCAACAAGAATAAAAGATATAATTTCTAATTATTGTTCTTACAATATACACTTCAAGATAGCAGAACAGTTCATTTATAGAGTACAATATGGCAGTACAAGATAGCAGTACAATTTATTTATAATAATAATGTTACTTTTAACTTCTTCCCATAAAGCAAGCCAAGCAGAAGTCTTTGCCTAAGGTATACAAGTTTTACCAGAAGAATATGTAGACTTAATACAGGAATGAATTTTGACTTCCTGCTGGGAATATTCTGTAGTCATAAAATTCTTAGATACGAAAAAAAATTTTAGAGCGCTTTTAGCATTTGCCTCCCTTTCATCCTGTGTAGAATTAAACATTTTAGTATGTGTTCCTCTTGATTCTCATGAAGACTGAGTGTTTCAGCAGGAATTAATCCAGTCAATTTAAAGAATGTATGTAATTTTAGAAGGTAAAAATGCATGGGTGTTTATTTTCAGCTATCTATTCTGGAATCAAGTTATCGTCCTGCAGAAGCACTGACCTTTTTTTTCAGTATCTGTTCAAGTGGGACTCCTCACTCTATTACATTTGCGTTTGATGCAACTTAACCTGCTTTCCATCTACTGATGTAAACTAATCTACAATATATTAGCCTACAATATATCTAATAATCATCTAGTTATTAATTTTAGATTCCCCCCGATAATCAAGATTTTAATTAACTTTCCCCATTTATGCAAGTCAGAAGTTTTCAGAATTCCTCACATACTTGGGTGTTTAAAATATCTTTGAATTTGATGTCTGTATATGCCATTGGAAGGACAGTTCACGGTAATCCAACTGTGAGGTTTCTGGAGAGTGTTACTGATGAGCTGGCTAAAAAAATGTATCATGAATATTTTAGCACAACGGTGTCAAGCAAAAGACCTTTAGTCAACATTTCTTGGCTGTGGTAAGACACCTGATTGCCAGAAGGGGTCATTTTAAAGCTAGAACTGAGGAAGTCTGCTGTATTTCTCATTCGTGCCATGTTTGCATCTGAGATAATAGGACAGTATCAGTGGCTGGAATTTTGAAGGATTCTAGCTGCATGGAGGATGAAATGTGTTGTCTACTGGATATACTTAGAATTTCCTGTCTACCCTTAAGTCCATGAAATATATAACATTATGTAAGTCAATAAAAGATTTATGGAGTAGGTGGTCATTGTTGTTTATATTATTAGAGTCTATAGCTGAAGGGACTCACTTCTGCTGTTAGTTCAGAATTCCGCTGTCTAATAAGATGAATATAATCTCTTTTGTATCAGCCATTAGAGGGCTGAATTCTAAACTTTCTAAGAAGTGTTTTTTGTTCTTCAGCTAACTTAGTAGCAAATGGTGTCAATTTAAGAATGAAGGTTTAAAAGTGGCCAAGTGTTCAGATTTTCAGAAGATTATCTGACAAAGTGGTATGTTCATTTGTTGTGCAGTCCTTGGACAACTTTCTCTATGGATAGTTGACCGACTGTAACAGTGGTTTGTAAAGGGAAGATCTTATTGGAAAATCAGGTTTTGTACAAGAGAATCAATGAGTTTGTGGAAGCAGAAACATGGGAAGGTGAGGCCAGTTGGTCAGACTTTGAGTACAGCATGGAGATTTGAGAAAGCATGTTTTGATAAGTACATGCTATAGATCAAAGTGCAAAAGAATCAAGACATTCAGTGTAAAAGTAGGGAAAGAAAAGTTTGAGAGCTGTTGAGGAATGGATGTGCTCTTACAAAGTATAGTAATTTTATTTTTTTGACAAATATATAGGGGAAAAAAAAATAAGATTACCTGAAAGCTCTAGATGCAGACTTCTGTAGTTTGACCAGTTAGAAAAGTGAGGACAGAGAGTATACTTTTTGTCCTTCTTTCTTCCACCCTTTCCTTTCTCCTCTTTCCTGCTTTTTTTGCTTTCTTATACTTCACTAGATGGGAAATTGTGGTAGAAGGCAGTAAAAGAAGAGAGTTTTGAAAGTTCATGCCTTAAACTATGTTCACAGTTTATTTCATAGTATAACAAGACGTTCATTTCATAGTTAAACAAGACGTTACGTTTCACTTTGAAGTTTGAATTGAAATACAAATTGTAGCATTATCCATTTTTATGAGATACCCAACCTTTCTAGTCTAAAAATTGAACACTGCGACATAAAGTTTAAATTTGCAACCGTGACTCTTTCTGTGATACATAGAGGTTCTTTACAACTGTCAAAATTCTAGATGTGATAATGAAAAAATGAATATTCTCTTTCTATATGACATGCATCTTCAAAATAATATAGGGAATTGTTTATGAAAAATGAAATCCTTATAGAACTTATGTCTGATATGTCTTTGTTCAGTCTTGTGTAGCTAGTACTTATGTTATAATAAAATCCTACTTTCCAGAAAGGGGGGGTGGAAATGGAGTTTAAATGTGAAAAATATTATAGCTTGTCCAAGGCTTACGTTGACTTAAATAGGTCTAGGTCTTCATGGTTGACAGCTGCAGATAATAAGCTTTTTCTTCCTTAACAAAGAAAGCAAATGGAGCTGCAAGACATTCATTGTCTTCTTTGTCATCATCATCATAATTTATGTATTTGACTTCTGCAGTTTATTAAATTGTTTTACTGCTAAGTTGACTACATTACATGCAATGGGAGTGAGAAGTAAAAGCCGCAAAGCATATTTGTGTTGCAGTGGAAGAAATGATTGACAGCTACATTCCTGTCTACAAGAAAAAGCTTGTGTTGCAGAGCCTAAAAAATGTCCTAATTGTATAATCCTTAACACATCAGACTTCAGAAGTTAATTTCGAAAAGTGATTACCACTTTGGTTGCTTTTAGTATGGAAGAAACAATGGTTAAAATATTACTTTGAAAATGAGTTCTTTTTAGAAATTTGTCAGAATTATCAGTAATGGAAATTACAGAGAAAATAATGTGTATTTTATACTGTGGAATAACATTTTACCCCATTTGAAAGAAACCAAATAATAATGTCAAAACTAGTTTAAATATGTACTCTGGAAGGCATAGGGACATAAACCGATACCGTTTTGATATGAAATGATGTAGGACTTGTGGTTTTATTTTGTGAGAGATGGTTAGGATTTACGTGAATGTATTTTTGTAAATTGTAAGTTTAGCTCTAGTATGTGTCAGGTCTAGTTGAAGATGAAAGAAGATCCAGAAATAAGGGTGTTAATGTAGAAAGCTGCAGTCTGTTCTCTGTGTTGCTGGTTTTCTGTGTGTTGTCCAGAACAAATTGTTTAGGCCTACGTACCCAAAGGTATTTAGGAATCTTAATTCCTCTTAGCTAATCCTTAGTTGGAATTTTTAAGTATTAGTTTAATTGTTTGGTTTTGTTCTTTTTTTTTTAAAAGTGTTCAAGTGTTTTTAAGTTTGTCAATACACTTGATGTAATTTTGTATTGTGATTTAGTATCTCACATATGTTGCTTAATTTAGAAGGAAATGGCTAGGATTTAAGAGATACGAGTCTTGGCTCAGCATTTTTTCTTTCTTCAGTACTTATTCCATGGGGTGTTTTTCCAATCAGATTGAAGAGCTTCCATTTGAGGAAAATAATATATTGGTACAAAATTGACAGTATCCTAATCAACAAAGAAGAAGTGAGACTAAATTGAGGGCTAAAATTGTTTAGCATATATCAGTCTCCAGAATTTTTTTGGAACTTGAGTATCAGTGGTTTTTTTACCTGTTTATTTCACAAAGATTGATCCTTATCATTGTTTGTCAATGTTAGAACATAAATTTTAAAACTCATTCAAAAGCAGATTGATTGTATCTTGGCTTTTAGTCATTCTCAGCCACTATTTATAAACCAGTCCTTGCAGTTTTGTATCACCTGCAAGCTGGCTGAGGTGTGCTCTGTTCCGCCATCAAGGTCATTACCCAGTGTCAATCCTCGTGGGTACCCCAGCTGGACTTTGTGCCACTGATGACAACCCTCCCTTCTTGTTAAAATCCATTCAGAGCTCTTCTTTCAAGATATGTGTACCACCTAATACGTCTTTCAGAATGTTGCAGCCTTGAAGACGCACACTGTGTAGTTGTAAGAGGTCATTAGTGGTGCAGGATTCTCTCACGGGCCTTACTGTTGCACCTGTATGCTTATACACAATACCTGTCACTCACAGGAGATACTTGATGGTGTGTATACCCTGGTTCCGTGACTGGTTCAAAAGGATCGCATGACAGGCATCTCTGTCAAATTCATACAACGTGCGTTAGGCTGATTATGCTAACAAAATCCTTTTAGCTTCCAGTGGCATAAAACAGTATTCTGCTGAACCATTAGGGACTGTAGCATGAGGGGCTTCAAGCAGATTTAGGACTACTTAGTAAAGAAACATGGCAGTTATGATATGATGAATATCTGAAACTTACTTGTAAATTGTAACAAAAGTTTCTGAGCTACAACTCAAAAATTAGTCTCATCTTATCATAAAATCTCTTAAATGCCACAGATTTGTTTATTCATACCGATTCTGAACCTGTCATGCTTTTGATCCAAACAAATTTTCTTTGATCTATGCAACACAATTGTTGAAACAGCTTTATAATCTTCATTGCTCTCTTTTCGCCAATCTCATATTTTAACACTTTTTTCTTTTCCCATAATGATGGCTGTGCTACTGTGTTTCTGATGACAGTGGTACCAAGTTTCAGGTGTTTCACCAAAGTAACTCTGTTTTGGTTTTGGGCAGGAAAGGAGGGGAGGGTCCTAAATCTTTATTTGACACAACAGACAGTAATTATCCAAATCCATTTCCTAATCGGATTAGATGCAATCCTTTCATTAAGTCACTTTCCTTGCTTGTGCTCTCATCAGTAGTAGGTTTTTTTTCCCTTTGCTTTTTATTGTTTTATTAATTTATTAGCTAATTTTCTCATTTACTTAAAAATCATGAGTGGAATTACATAAATCTTTCTCAACTTTCCTTTTTTATTTCTTATTTTGAAGCTTTCGCTACATCATGTTGGAGTGAATCACAAGTTCAGATGGGATCTAAGCTTTGAGAAGAGCCCAGTCTCAATGAAGTGCTGGTAGTGACTGAACATACTAGAAACTTGATGGTAGAATCAGCTCTTAGGCTATTATATTTTATTGTGCTTTTGTTCTTCCTCTACAAGCTGGAAGAATCTGAGTAAAGTTCACTTCGTGTTCTCTAGTACATGAGATACACTGCAGAGGGTACAGTTGCTCCTTGACAGCTTCAGAGTCTGTGTTTGTTGTCAGTTATTTACTATCTTCTTCCATTCTCTCAGTCTGCTTTCTGGCTCTAATACAGAAATGCTTCAAATAATGTACTTATCATAAACTAATATGCAACAGAAGTTTTTAATCATTTGATAATCATAAAGATACATTGATTTTCATACAAAAGTTAGACAATAACTCTCAAATATTGAAATGATAAAATGTTAACATATTGTGACTTTGGTGTAATATTTTAACTCCTGAATGTATTCTTATCTGACATTTATTGCAGAGTACAATAACAGTAACTATATAATTTATGATAGCTTACTAAAGGAAGTATACACCTATTTGCTTGAAGTTAGATTCTACTTTTGTATTTTGTATACTACTTGTGTACTTCCTGTTAAAATCACTCACTTCCTCACGATTTATCTCTTTTTTTTTTTTCTCCATGCTTAGATATACCTAGAAACTTGTTAGCGTTTGTTGGAAACTTGCTAAAATAGAAAACAACAAAATTTGTCTAACTGCTTTTTAAACTGTGCAATTTATCTACATACAGTGATCTAACAGAAAGCAAGGAATTTATTTTTTTTTTTAAAGAATTAAATTTGTCATTTAAGTGCTATTTGTTTCAGTATCTGGAGTCCATAGGAGGTTCTTTTCAGACAGAAAGACAGACTGAAATTCTTATCAAAGATTAATATGCCCGCTAAAAATTATCATACTGTTTTACCCCACCCCTCCTTGTTGCCCCTTGGAGCCACCATTTTGTCCTCGCTGTCTCCCCACACATTACAGAGAGTGCCCTGGGACCAGCTGGAGCAGCTGCCCCCAAAGCAGAGTGGAACTGGAGGTTCCCTCCCGATACAGGGTGAGGGCCACCACTTTGCTTCAGCCATCATCTCACGGCAGGAAGCCATCATGTCTGGCCACCTGGTAACCCACATGCTTACGTATTGCCCTGCAGCGGGCTGCCAGTGCTGACAGCATCAAAGGCGTGTGACCTCTGCATCCTCTCTGGTTGGCTGCTTATTTCCTTTGGGCCAGAGAGATCCCAGATATAAATATATATCCATTTATATGTATTATAGATTCACAGTAAATTGGGATATGAAATATTTTACAAAGATGAAAAAATACATATCTTACTTTGAAGTACCTTATCTATAGTCTTATAGAAGTATTATATGCAATATAGGTGTATATATACTTTATACAGTGTAAAGATATGTAAATTAAATATATATCTCTATATAACAGTGTATGCATAAAATGTGTAAAAATATTTGTTAGAGCTAATGAAATGAATGAATTAAAGTTTAAAAGTGAATGGAAAGTTATTCAATACCAGCATAAAGTAGGTTGGGGCCCCCCACTTCACAAGTCTAGTAAACAAATCTTGATGTGTTTGGGGTGGAGGGAGGTACAAAAAGACGAGGAGCAGAAATTCCATCTCAACATGAAGAAAAACACCTTTACTTTAAGGGTGACAGCACTGGAACAGACTGACCGGAGGGGTTGTGGAGTCTCCTTCTCTGGAGATAGTCAAAACCCACCTGGACGCGTTCCTGGCCAACCTGCCCTAGGTGAACCTGCTTTGGCAGGGGGGTTGGACTAGATGATCTCCAAAGGTCCCTTCCATCCCCTACCATTCTGTGATAGGAGGGCAGGGTGGGGAGAGGGGCGTGATCAAGTGGGAACATGCCCAGGGGCTACAGACCTGTCCTCAGAGATGGCCCACCAAGGGGCCCCACGCATCCCTTGCAATGTGCGAAGAGGAACCCAGTCCTGGAGCCTCACATCTGGCACCAGACTGACTGCCAGGATGTCCATGCACTGTTAATTACTGGGACAGGTTTGAGGCTTTGCTCTGTGTTGCAAGGTGCAGGCATGACTATCCAGTAGCTCCATGGTGATTTGGGGTTTGGAGTTTTACTGTCCTGACAGAGACCAAGCCAAGGCATGCAGATCAACAGATGGTTCTCATTCCTCTGCAATGGCTTTTGTGAAACAGGCAGCTTGTCCCCGGAAGAGAAGAGCAAACCCGTCCTGCCTCCCAGCCGTGGCCATGGGGTTTGGGGTGGAGGAGTCAGGCTGCAGTTGTAGGGAAGTGTGGGAAAAAGGCTTGGAGGGCTGTGACTGGAGGATGACAGGAGCCTTTTGGGTATGGAGGCAGCAGCAGGAGGCAGCAGCAGGGAAAGGGCTGTCAGCATGGCGTCTGTCCATGGCACCTGGCTTTGCTTCAGGACGGGCAGACTGGCTGATGGACAAGGGGCTTGGAGACAGCCTGGCTCCAGTGTTCGGAAGGGGGATGCTGGGAGACTGTAAGTGAAAGGGGCTCTGTTGCAGCACGTACATTAAAGAAGTTCACGGCATACTCCAAGGTGTTTGCCCCTTTTGCTTTCTTACACTGTTGAGACCCTACTAGAAAGCATGGCCTGCTGTGGTTTGTGCTTTGATTTTGAAAGATACGTGCTCTGAAAATCCCTGAATCTCTATGCAAGGTCCATGAACGCCATCAGCCGTGCTCTCAGCGCCAGTATGTTGGAGTGGAGGACGGGTCCATCCGCAGGGCTGGCCGGGCGCTCCCCTGCAGCCTGCTGGGTGGAGGCGTTGGAGGTCCTTGGAGCCGCTCGGTGCCTCCCCGCAGGCCCCCTTCTCCCAGCGTTGGGCTCGTTGTTGGGCCTTGGGCGCAGGTTGTAGCGCCGCTGCGGGGACCCGCTGCGCACCCTCTGCCTGGCCGCCGTCCTCTGCCGGCGGGCGGACGAGCCGACCACGTATTCCTGGTAGTCGTCGTCCACCCTCACCGTGCGCAGGACGCGGCTGAAAGGCTGCCTGCAGAGTGGGCACGCCGCTCTCGAGGCAGCCCACTGCTGGATGCAGGCGAGGCAGAAGGTGTGGAGGCAGGTGTCAATGTAGGCCGCGTGGTGCACGATGTCCAGGCAGATGGAGCACCATCCGTCCGCCGCTGCCTCCTGCTGCCCTGCCCGCTGCGGCTGGCTCGTGCTGGCCGTCGCGGCAGAGCCACTGCCCTGCAGAGGCCCCTTGGTGCCCGACGCCATGTCCTGCCAAGAGATGTGCAAAGCACCTGAGTTCTTCTGGTGGCAGTAGCGAAACAGCAACAAAAGCCCTAGAAAGTGGTAAGAGAGGGGAGGTGAGAGCGTCTCCTTGCAGGCTGGAAAGTGGCCAGCCAGCCCCACAGGCTGCCCTCCCCATGTGCTGGCCCCTTTGACTCCCCCCAAGCATGCTCACCCTCCATTGCAAGAACCCCCCACCCCCTGCCCTGCCCCATGGACAGCCAGTGTGAGCCGAGCTAGCACAGGGTACCTGCAGGAGGTGTTCAGGGGAGGCGAAGGAACTGTTTGGGAGCCTTCAGAGGCCCCCGCGTCCTTCTCAAGTGCGCAGCCCTGGGACAGCCTGCACAAAGGCAGCTCTCCAAGCGGAGGTCCACAGTCCTGCTGGAGGTTGCACACTGTGTGTGTGCACTGGCAGGAGATCTGGACCAAATGCACCAGGACAGCGCCTGCAGCTACGGAAGGGCAGTGAGGTTGGGGCCATCACAAATGCCCCTTGGTGACATCACGGGAGTCTCTGGTGTTGTGCACCCTAACCATCGTCCAGCAAAGATGGCAGACACTCCAAAGGGGGAAAGCCCCTGCTTCGTATTGGACATGTTTTGGTGCCCTTTTCAGCGGGTGTTAACCTCAGGTTTGTCAGATCCTGAGTTGAGAGTCTGGTGCCCCTGAGCGCAAGGGCCTAGCAATGCTCAGGACAGCAGTGCAGTGGGGAGCTCTGGTGAACTCCTTGGTGCCAGTGGAGCACCCTGACTTAGCTTCTCCAAGAGCTGTGAGAGAGAAGGACTTGCCCCTTGCCTGTGGTGGGAAATTGCCAGAGGTGGAAGGTGACCTCTGGAGGACATCTCTTCCAACTCCCCTGCTCAAACAGGGCTACCTAGAGTCAGTTGCCCAAGTCAATGCCCAGATGGCTTTTGATAATCTCTAAGGATGGAGGTGCCACAAGCTCTGCCAGTGCTTTTTCACCCTCACAGTAAGAAAGTGTTTCCTGATGTTCAGCGAGAACCTCTTGTTTTTTAGTCACAGGCTGTAGAATGGGTACGTGCTCCACTGTGGACCTCTATGGGCTGCAGGGGGACAACCTGCATCACCGTGGTCTTCCACCACAAGCTGCAGGAGAATCTCTTCTGCAGCACTTGCAGCATCTCTTCCTCCTCCTTCTTCACTGACCTTGGTGTCTGCATAGTTGTTTCTCTCATATTTTCTTACTCTCTCTCAGCTGCTGTTGCATACCTTTTTTTACCCTTTCTTGAATATGTTTTCACAGAGGTGCTGGCACTGTTGCCGATTAGCTCAGCTTTGGCCAGCAGTGGGTCTGTCTTGGAGCTGCTGGAAATGGCTGTCTCTGACATGGCAGCTTCTACAGCTTCTGGCATCTTCTTACAGGAACCACTCTTGTAGCGCCCCCCCCCCCCCACCCTTCCCAAAACCTTGCCATGTAAACCTAATACAGGAGCCCAGAACTGGACACAGCACTCCAAGTATGGCCTCACCAATGCTGCGTAGAGGGCAAGGATCACCTCCCTCAACCTGCTGTCAGTACTTTGTGTAACGCAGTTGAGAATTTTTGTTACAAAATACAATGTATAAGAGAGCTTGCACTGGGGGTATTTCATAAATTCAGGGTGGAATCTGTGGTACATATGCACATGCATGTCAATAGTTAAAACACAGAAGTGCTTCCTTTGCACACTAAGAGCCCAGGTTATCTGGCATCCAGATCTACCGGTGTTTAGTTTAAATAGTCAGTGTTGTATAGATAGAGATGGTTCTATTCGGAATACCTGGATTATTTTAGAATTTGTTTTAATTTAGTTGGAGGAGACAACTTTTAAAATAACTTTATAAATTATTACTTTTTTTTAGGTTATAGGATAACAAATATATAATGTTCCTGTTTATTTTTCTATCTTGTAGTTCAGAAACATATTTTTATTATTTCTGCATAGAACTTCATATTGTTTTTTATGTTTTAGTATTCTGTGTAGCAACTGATTATGATATGTAAAATAGATGCAATTTATTTATATTTTAAAGCATATTTCTGGTCCTACAGCAAAGCTTGAGAGAAAGATTTTAACTGTCGCGTACACCTTGCACTGAGTACTTCAGAGACCTTCTTTCATCTTAGTGTGCTCTATCTGCTTAGGTGATAATTGCATGATAGTTTCTTTGTGTGGACCATCTGTAAATGGATACCATAGAAATGCTGAATTTTCTGTGCTGATACAAGATGTGGCACATTTCAGATACCAAGAGGGAAAATATACAATGGATTTTTTTTTTTCTTTCAAAGTGCAAAACTACTGTATTTTCAAAGGTTTGAGTTAGATAGGAGTAACGTGCAGGTAGTTTTCTGCAGGGTAGAGAACTTTTGCCCAGGAACTTGGGAATCTTGGGAAGGTGTGAGGAGAGATGGGAAGGAAAAGAAGTGAAAAACACTGATTCTTGTGAATATTACAAAACTCCAATAAGGATATTATTGTGGCTTTCTCTTATTCTAGGAGATGCACCATATTTCTCCTAGTAAATAAATTAAGGGAAGAAAATTTCATTGGTATTTTGTTAGTGTATTTTCTTGCAGTGTGTGATAAGTGTGCAGTTCATCCTGGTGCTCTAGATTCATGTAATTTGCACATCATATGGAAATTTCTGTTCTACCTGATGTGCTTAAATACAGTAACTGGAAAAGTAGCAAATATGACTGTCTGCTTCTTTGATTAATAAGCAGCCCTGACATTTCAAATGTGAATAAACCACTTAGATTTGGCTTATTTGCAAACATATTAATTGTGAAAATATAACGGATGCAATAGGAACCAGACCATGAATCTGTCCATGTTTAAACTCCTGTAGGTATTGTTTCTGAACTTAATTTTATATTTAGTGTCAGTTGAACTACATTTCTTTCTCCTGCCTTCGCAAAACAATTGAGGTAGTTGTGTCATTATCTTGATTCACAAAAATGGAGAATCACTTGGGAACATACTACATTCTGACATTTTAACTGACTGTGATTATTTTAATTATGGTTGCAGAGTTCTGTGGGGTTTTTTGTTTGGTTGTTTTGTTTTGTTTTTTCTTGGAATAGAAAAGGGAATTCTGTTTGCTTGACATTATCAAAATCAAAACTGTTTAGTTTTTCACTTGGAAAATCAGATGGAAGACAAAATAAGTATTTGGTATGGGGGCAGTGTTATTTACTTAAGAATAACACAATACAACATAGCAAATCAATGTTGACTCACTTAAGCTGAAAATAAATCTTGCAGTAGCTTGGCACTTTATTCTACTTCGTGGCAGAAACTTGATTCACAATCCACAGAATTAAAGGAAAGTTGCTCTTCACCAGAAGAAAAATAAGCACTTTTCTTGCCATGATGTAGTCAGTGTGCTACCTGTCAACTGATCTCAGATATTAAAATGCAAATATAATAACTGCATTGGCATATATGCTGTGAGCAGTAACACTTCAACAGACTTGTTTAAAACACATAGCTAATTATGTGGGGTCTGACAGTTAGGCAAGTTTTCTTTTGCAGTCAAGGAACTCCCCATATAATGATGGATAGTTTTTTCATGCTTTGTTGAACCTCAGTAGAACTGCCTGTAGTGTTTATCTCTATGTGCTGTATGAGTGAACAGCTGAGAGGGGTTGGGGCTTTCAGCTCTTCATGTTACAGTTGTCCTCCTAAAGTTACAAAATAATCCATATTGATTTATGTTGCAGGTAAAGTACAAACTATTTGCTGGCTATAGGAAAATAAAGTAGTTAGCTCCCTGATATAGAAGTGAAATCAGAGACTTGAAATTTTAGCTCTGTAACAATAAAACTATTTTTTGTACTGAAAGTCCATATGCGTTCATTTATACTGTGCAAGTTCCAAATGTCGGTATCAGGCTGTTTGCTGTCTTTCTGTGTGAAAAAGAAATCAGTGTCGTAGCATTGGTGTCATTTTTGGAAAGTAAGGAAGACACAAAATGAGGGATGAAGCCTTCTTATGGAACAAAAGCTGGGAGAAAAAATGCAGTGGGAATCAAATAGTTGTTTTCAGCAGGGACAACAGGCCCGCTGCTGTAACACTGCAAGTTTCTGAGCAGTGAAAGAACAAATAATTCTCATGTCTCTTTTAGGAGACAGAAAAAAAACATGCTATAATCCAAGCAAGATGAATGAAAATATAGTGGATGGCGAACTTCATTATTATTAAGGCAAAGTGACATGAAATGGGAAGTGGGCTAAGTTATTCCTTACACTTTACCATCTGTTTTTGAACTAGCTCTTATTGGTTTCACCTGTCAGATCATGGAGAAATTTGAGATATCTTTCTGGTTTTATCTAAGAGCTTTTAATCTTTTATTTGTGAAGATTATGTACAGATCCAAATTCACTTTTTACTGGAAATTTTCTTGCCTTAGAAACTTAGATCTTTTTCTTCTTACGTGTAGTGTTTCAGACTTAACCTTCCAAACTACTTGCATCATTTTTGTGTCCTGCTATTCTTTTTTGTACAGCCACAGTGCATCAGATGCAGACAATGTTTTTAACTCTTGAAGCCCCATAGAATCTGGAGCTAAACTGTCAGTAGCTTCTTTTATTTTGATTTTGAGTGCATTCTCTCCTTAACCAATCTTGTCAGCTGCTGCAGCCAGTCAGCGTGTTTTTTCACTTTCCTTATATGGACTTCTTAAATGTAAGTGAAACTAGCTATAAGAAATTAGAACAGTCCAGATTTTCTGATAAAATCTCTGTTCTTTTCATGCCTAGACAAAAGCAATGGCTAAGCATCAGAGTGGCTAGTTAAACTGAATATATGTTAATGTATTATTCAGTAGCTACTGATTTATTTGTTTTTTCCCTAAGATGTTAGATGAGTTAAGAAGAGATAAAGGAGTTATGGAAAGAACGTTGTTAGCATTTTTAGGTTGGATTAAGAAATCTAGGCACTCTGCTTAAGCGTCTCTGCCTTTTTTCAATTAAGGTCTAGATTTTCTTAGCAAAACTACTGGAATTAGAGTCACTGTGCTACAGAATAAGCATCATATTCAGCATTTAGAATACACGTCATCTGGAAATTGGTACCTTTTAAGACTGAGTATGTGGTGAATCTATCTCAGAGAAACTCTGGTAACCAGAAAATAATCTTATTTACCACTAAATGTACTTTGATGCACCTTTTCTGAAGTTATAATGGTATGTCATGAAATTTAGGAAACAAGCAATTTACCTGTGCATCTTTGCTTAAGTAAATTGTATATATGTGGACTTCTTTTCTCAAGGCTGTACAAACCCAGTTTGGTCAACCTGTCCTCTGATATCAAATATGCTTGCCCCCTGACCATCTTGGTGACCCTCAGCTAGACTTAATTGTATTTTATTTTTTTACTGGGGAGTCCAAAACTCAACAGAGCATTCCAGATGCAGTCTCAAGTGTGGAACTGAGACACTTGCTGGCTGCACCCTTCCGAATACAGTCAAGGCTGCTGTTGGTCTCCTTTGCTGCAAGGATATACCTATCTTTTAAATTCCTGTTTTATTTACAGAGTGCCAGTTGTGTCTAAATACTTAGTTTTTAATGTGTCAACACTTAATACATCTTACAATGAGGTTTTTTAGGGAAATCAGAAAGACTTCAATGTGTATGTTTCAGTGAAGCAAGTTAATGTCATGCATAATTACAACTACCAGCACAAATAAAACATATGAGAATTTTTCTATTATTTTCAGTAGAACAAACAGCACATAATATTCTGAGATTTGTAGGTTTTGAAGTTGACAGAAATAATATATATTCCACTGTCCATCCATTAAATAGTTCCGTCTTTGCAAATTCTTTCGCAATATAATGTAAACCTTTCAAAGTTTTGAATCTTGAGAGACAAATGTTCAACTACAGCAAATGCTCTCAAGCCAGGGACAGTTTTAAGTAGTGTTAAGAAGAGAGAGGGACGCTGTTCATTGATACATAAAGTATATCAGATTATGGCTTAAACACATACAAGCCTCCAATTTCTGGTTGGTTTAGGACCTGAAGTTATTAAAAATATGAATTTTTAAAAAGTCTTCCATTGTAAGTTCATACTTTCGGGTTCCTGACCTTCATGTGAATCATTTGGTCAGCTCTTCGTACCAGAAAGTTTTCATACAGCACAGGCAGAGGTGAGCAAGATATGCCAGTGTTCAACTATGCTGACTGAAGCTCCAAGGCTGACTTAATTACTGTGGTGCCAAGAAGGAGTTTCTGTGCCCTGCCCAGAGTACTCCAGATAATTCACGTCTGAATGTGATAAGTAAAGAAGCTTTGCACGAAGTGATTTCAATTCACAAAACTTTGGCGCATTCTTTACCTCATCTAAGATAATTTCTACTTTATTTCTGGTGCTTTTTATTCTTTGTAGTCAGTTCTTCTAAGCAGAATGCACTTCTACCCCTTGGAATATTTTTTAACTTCAACTATTACATAACTTTAACTTTCTTTTCTTTTTTTCATATGCTCTTTCAGCAGAATCATAAGCAAGGGTAAGGGTAAATCGGGATATAAGGGTAAATTAGGACGAAGGTATAAGGTTAAGCAAGGCTTGTTTGGCTGCCGGGTGCAGAATGAGAGAAGATGTACACGAGTATGATGAAGTTGCATCTGGACACAACTAACTATGTGTCCTTGTTCCCTTCCACACTGTCTGCCTGTTGATATCTTAAGTCACGGAATCACAGAATCTTCAGAGTTGGAAGGGACCTCTAGAGATCATCTAGTCCAACTCCCCTGCTAGAGCAGGATTGCCTAAAGCACATCCCTCAGGGCTGCATCCAGGCGGGTCTTGAAGATCTCCAGAGAAGGGGACTCCACAACCTCCCTGGGCAGCCTGTTCCAGTGCTCTGTCACCCTCACCATAAAGAAGTTTTTCCGTGTATTTGAACGGAACTTCCTATGTTCTAGCTTGTGCCCATTGCCCCTTGTCCTGTCGCTGGGAACCATTGAAAAGAGCCTGGCTCCATCCTCCTTAAACCCACCCTTTAGATACTTGTAAACATTAATCAGGTCCCCCCTCAACCTTCTCTTCTCCAGGCTAAAGAGTCCCAGCTCTTTCAGCCTTTCCTCATAAGGGAGATGCTCCAGTCCCATAATCATCTTGGTTGCCCTTCGCTGGACTCACTCCAGTAGTTCCCTGTCTCTCTTAAACTGGGGAGCCCAAAACTGGACACAATACTCCAGTTGTGGCCTCACCAGTGCAGAGTAGAGGGGGAGAACGACCTCTCTCGACCTACTGGCCACAGTCTTTCCTATGCAGCCCAGGATGCCATTGGCCTTCTTGGCGACAAGGGCACACTGCTGGCTCATGGATAATTTGCTGTCTACCAGGACCCCCAGGTCCTTCTCCTCAGAGCTGCTTCCCAGCATGTCCGCCCCTAACCTATACTGGTGTTTGGCATTCTTCCTTCCCAGGTGCAGGACCCTACACTTGTTTTTGTTGAACCTCATTAGGTTCTTCTCTGCCCAGCTCTCCAGCCTGTCCAGGTCACGCTGGATGGCAGCACGGCCCTCTGGAGTGTCGGCCACCCCTCCCAGCTTGGTATCATCAGCAAACTTGCTGAGGATACACTCTGTCCCCTCATCTAGGTCATTAATGAATATATTGAACAAAATTGGACCAAGTATTGACCCCTGCGGGACACCACTGGTTACACCACAAGTCTGTTTTAGTTACGCTGTAGTTCAGAATTGTCTTGCATTCCCAGTGCTTTCCTCTCCATTTTGCAGTGAGTTGGCACCCTACCAAGCAGATTTCCAGGTGCAGTTGTGGTGTGAATTGTTGGAACTGTTATTGCTGGGTAACTGGGGACTGCTGTGATAGGAATATTGTGAGAGACACCAGCCAAATAGTCAAATTTCAGGCAAGCATTTATTTATGCTCAACTACTAGCCATTTAGTCTGTTAAAAGTGAAGAATCAAGCATTAATCAAATACATTAGTTAAGTCATATAGTTTTACAGTACCATAAGTCTTATTGTTTGTGCTAACGGCTGTAGTCTTTGATGGCTCTTAGTTTCTGAGGTCAAGATGACTTAAGCTGGTGTGCTCTTTGGCACGGAAAGCTGGAACAAAACTGGGCATTTTTTCTCTTTCCCCAGGCTCCACTGGGTGGCACTGGCATTTAAAAATTTATCTGTGAGCCAAGACCCACCTGGTTCAAAGGCAGCCTCATAGGTGTTGGCCTGTTCTGGTTTCTTCAGGGAGGTATTACCTATTTGCAGACTGCTTTCCAGTTATCTGTTTCCTTCAAACAGTTGTAGACAGTGCAAGCAAGCAGATATGACAAAATATTGTACTTCCGATTCTAATTAAAACAGTCTTTTTAGGTTTCTGGATGTAAGGCAAACAAGATTTTTTCATTTTTCTGTTTTGAAGCAAGCAGTGTTATGTCTCGGAGCAAGAATAAAAGGACAAGTGTTGTGGGTTTGGCGAAATGGGCAACAAATGCCCCTCTCCATGGGCCGGGCCGTGGACTGTACCGGGGCCGGTGCTAGGACCGGTGCGGTGGCTTTCGCCGGGGCTGGTGCCGGTGCCGTGGCTTTTGCCGGGGCCTGTGGTGGGGCAGCCGCTGGCGCCCGTGTCGGTACGGCCGGAGCCGCGGCTTCGGCCGGCAGGGGCGGAGGCGTGCATTTCGCCGGAGCCGGCGGGGGGAGCAGCCGATATGGGCCGGGCCGGGCCGGGGCCTGGGGGGGGCCGATGCCGCTGGGGCAGGTGTCGGGGCCGGTGGCGTTGTTTGTGTGGTGGCTTGGGCAGTCATCTGAGTTGTTTGAGTTTCTGCTGTAGCTATCAGTGTGTGTGTGTGTGTGGGGTTGTCTGAATTCCTACTGCAGCTTTCAGTGGCAAGATTGTGTGAATTTCTGCTGTGGCTTTTGGAGGCGGGGCTGTCTGAATCTCTGCTGTGGCTTTTAGTGGTGGAATTGTCTGAATTTCGGCAATCTTTGACTTTGGCCGTGGGGTTTGGGTAGCAACATCAGGTGTCACATAATACTCACTCCTGCACCGACACTTATCTCTAAACCACCCCTGCAACACGTTCAGGAAAACCGACAACAGAATCACATACGAATGAATGTAACATTCACTCTCTAAACAGATGGAAGGTTTCTCATCCCCTCATTCTGTTACTGTCACTTTGGCGTAATCATCAAAGGGCAAAGTAAACTTTCCCCGGGTAAGACCAAGAGTGTAATTAGTAAAAGAATCCATCCTGAAAGTGCAATTAGTAATAAGACTCCATCACAAGATACCCAAGATATGCAGGTAGAACAGTTATCCAAGCAATTGTTTTATACATCTGAAGGCAAATCCACACCAACATAGCACCCTTAGACCACCGCATCCAAACACAAAGAAATAGGCCATGCAATGTATTCGACCAGTTAAAGCCCATTGCATCAATCAATTTCATACAAAGCTCTCTAAAAACATGATCCAAGATTTCACGTAAAAACAACATGATGTGAGCTGTCCATTCTCCCTGAACAAGTTGGAATTCAAACTATTCAGGCAATCTATCAGAGCTCCGTTCGTGCCCCACGTTGGGCACCAATAAATCTGTCATGGTTTTGGCCAAATTGGCCAATGGCCATTGACAAATGCTCCCCCCCAGCCTCTCGTACACCAAGAGGAGGAGGCGAGATAAAGAGATTTAGGAGTTTAGAAGAAACTAAACTACTTTAATGAAGTAGTACTAATAAAATAGAAAGGAAATAATGAAATAGATACAGTATATACAAAACCGTATTAAGTTCCCAGGATGATGCCACAGGCAGGAACTGGGGAAGTCCCAGACTGGACTCAGCGTCGGGCGGGAACTGGATTCCACAGATGGAGTCAGGAACACATGAATCGGGATCAAAGATGCATGAACAGGCAGGGTCCTCCTCGGACATCGGCCATTGAAGGAAGAGAGTTAATCCCTCAGCTTTTTATACTGGGCATGGGCTAGATGGGATGGAATACCCCTGTTGGTCAGTTTCGGGTCACCTGTCCTGTCCGCTCCTCCCCGCAGGTGGGATCCCTCTTTCTGTTTCCTTTTCTGTTTTGGACCCTTCAATGGGGCAAATAATGAAATGAGCTGACCTTGGTTGTTATAGCAATAAGTATAAGCAAGAGCCTTTCTGCATACCATTCCTTGGCACAAACTGTAAACATCGGTCTTATCACTCTGAAAACAAACTGTTTTCGACACAACATGCCGTTAATTTCAGAGAGTTAGACGAGGCCTATCTAAGAAATAAAATCACTGAACAGAAAGTTGGTTCTGTTTTACCTCAAACCAGGACAATAAGTTTCACAAATAGCCTTCCCAGTGCAAGGAAGGAAGGTTCCTGTGAAAGATAGATTCAGTCCCTCCATTTTTAGTAGGGTCAAGTAATTGCTAACTCATCTGCTGACCCACATGTCATAGATCCTTCTCTTGCAAAATAACATTGCAGATTGAAGAAGATGTGAGTGGGAGAAGCTGGGGAGATTTTATCCAGTCCGTTCATTGTTTAAGCAGATTACATATAGTTATCCCTACAGTAAGCCTACAGTTATCCCGGTAGTAAGCCTATTTGCATGTTTCCCAGTTCAGTAGGGAGAGGATTTGCATTAGCTTGCTTGTTTTAAGCCACTATTTAAGCCAATATTTTTATTTACTGGTGATAGTGTTATTGCATTCTTGTTGAAATCTCTTTCCTTGATATTTCCATAGCGAAAAGACAATTTTAACTTCTGTATTCGGTAACTGATCAGATTTTTCATAATTCTTCATCTTTTCTGTTATATGTTTTCCAAACCCACACCCTCATATGTTTAGAACATTTTCCTCCAAATAACTTTCAGTGTTTCAACAGTGTTTTTAACTAAGATTCTCAAATCTCAAATTTCTATGTCAGGAAAGTCAGGAAAAGAGTATCATGTAGTAGAAGTAGGAACAGTGGAAAGTAAGTGTCCAAAAGTTGGTATAATACTGTCAGAAGGTGTTTTCTTTAAACACTCCTATTTGACATAGACATATTAGTAAAATTTTCTAGCATTGACTTAGTTTTGTTGGTTGCTACTCACTACAGAAACACTGATTTTTTTTTTTTTTTAAAGAGTATAAAATTTCCATTGTACTGTGATGCAATTCTTCCAGCAAGAATGGCAAAAAAGCAATATAAATTTTCACTTACTTTGAAGGTATTGCATACATAGGGTGCCATCACATAGTGATCCAATTACTGGAGTACATACACTAGGTACTTCCATTAATCGTATGGATTAGGGTTACATTATCAATATCAGTGCTGTCTGCATGAAAATCACGTGAACTATGTGTGAGCCTGTAACACTAACTCCAATGTTTTGAACTGCTTCAACTTCTGAGAAAATTAAGAAGTAATGAGATTTATGCACCCCTCATTAGAAGGACCTAAAGCTGTAGCCATTTGGAATCTAATAATTCTATGATGCATGGACTTTGAAGTAATCTTTATGTAGTTCAGAACAAAGAGAAAGGTGTCTCTCTTCCCTTTTTTGCTCAGATGTGGATTTTTAAGTAAGAGCTGTTGTTCTCTTACTTGATGTAGCATAGCAGGAACATGATTTTTTTACTTTTAGCTGTTTAGCCTTTCATTCGGTAGATGTTCCTAAACTTAAAGGAAATGTTTTAATATTGCGTCACTTTCATTCTCTTGAAAGCTCTAAAGAGCTGTGCTTAGAGCCCTTTAGGAACTTTTGTTAGTTTTTATCCTTCTAAGCCCTCTTGACTACCCAGTGATTACAAATTCTAGTTTAGCAAATGGTATTGATGGAACTGGAATCTGGTACGGTGAGGTCATTAGTGGGTGACGAGTGTGTTTCTCTGTCTACTGATACCATGCTGATTTCTTTTTTACTTCCCCCCCATCTTTACTCTTAGGGGAGCCCTGGGCTGTCACCTCTCCAATCATCTGTTTTTTTAATAATGCTGAGATGATAAGTAAAGGAAGAAAGCGCAGAAAACAGCGCAGTCCTTCGGGCAATAATCGAGGCGTGAGGTGTTGCAACTGGTGAGGAAATGGTTAAATGAAGCATTTGGAAGATGTCATAGTGTATTACTGATTTCATATCTTTTAAACATGAGGTGTTAGGTGGCCTTTAGAGGTAATCACAATGTAAGTAATCTGTAATAATAATGGCAATTTATTTAATAACTGTCACAGTATATTTGCAGGTTAGTTATGATGTTGGCTAAAGCTGAGCCAACTCTTTTCAGTGGTACCCAGTCACAGGACAAGAGACAAGAAGCTCAAACTGAAACACGGGAGGTTCCCTCTGAACATGAGCAAAAACTTTTTTACTGTGAGAGTGACCGAGGACAGGCACGGGTTGTCCAGAGAGGTTGTGGAGTCCCAATTCTTGGCTATATTCAAAAGCCATCTGGACATGGACATGGTCCTGGGCAGAAAGAAGGCTGTAGGTAGCCCTGCTTGAGCAGGTCCCTTCCAACTCTGGGGCTGTCCTGTGATTCAGTGAAAGTAAGACAGGAAGCATCACAAATGGAAAATTTGTAACATGGAGGCAACACCCAGAGAAGAGAAAGTATTTCCTATAAATAGTGCTCATTCTTTTAGTAAAGTAGATATCCCAATCTATAATGTTTTGACTTTTTCATTTTATGTTTTTGATCTATTGAGTGATGAAAACAAATACCACCTCCATTTTCACATCAGTTTTTCTCTCTTTGTTTTGTTAGCATCAGGTTCACACTCACTCTTTTGATGAAAGGACTGCAGTGCAATATCGTATTAGGGGAAAGAAAACAATCCAGAACTCATTTCTGAAGCAAAATCTAAATCTACTTTCAGAACTATATAATTGATGCAGAAGTACAGGTCATGCTCCTGCTTTCACGTTCTTCCTCAGAAAGCATTGACTATTAAGTGAAGTGCATTGGGTGGTGAATGTCAGTGCTTGAAGTATTACATATATCCTGTTGCCACCCTGCCCTGGACCAACAGTCAAAACCAAGATGAAATTTCATAAAACTGCATTTTGTTGTCAAGTATTTTGAAAGGTGTGAAGAGGTAGCAGTATACATGTTAGACTTTATAATTAATTCTGCTAGTCTTAGTGGTATAGCAGAGTAAGGTCTTGGCTTAAGCTAGAAATTTTAAGTATCATTCTGCATAGAGGCATTTTTGGGAGATCATGAACGTGCTTATTTCAGCCCATGAAAGTTACGTTAATATATTAAAGATGGGTGCGTCAGTATACAATAAGTACCCAAATACTATTTACGTTAGGTAACACTTGACTAACTGTGACTTAAAAGCTGTCATATACTCAATTTAGCAGTGTAAACATTAACTTAGAAATCACACTAAACTTATAAAAATGTTCTGTAATTTATTTAATTCTTTTATCAAAACTTGTTTCTGGTTAAACACAGCAAAGCACTCATCATCCCAGCAAGGAAGTTCCCATGAACTCTTCATCCTGGTGAAGTTGTTTCCTGGAGACCTTTTAATTTCTAAAAGAAATGAACTATAAAGTCAGATAGCTTCTATCCCTCCATTGCTGCACTCCAGTCATGTGAGCCATCCCACTACATGTCTGTAATCCTGACAAGGTTCTACCCCTGCAGATGCACACAGGTCTCTCATTCCTCATGTTTATTCACCATGCCGTGTGTGAGCCCTTTGTGCACCTTTGTATGCTCTTCAGAGAGGCACCTCAGGATTCTGATTTTCCAGAGAGGTCTGGGTGGTTTGGTCATAAAGATGCCTTGTAGCCACTTCCTTGCTCACATGCAAATGTGTGAGGTGACCCTACTTAAGCCTGATTCAGCATTATGTGCTCCCTTTCGTTCGCATCACCCCAGGCCGTTTTCTTGTCAGTCCTGTCTGCCACTCCTTCACAGGGCTGCTGGTAACTCTTTCCCTCCCCACATTGTTCCTGTTTTAAGTCCCTTCTTACCGGGTCAGCCATCCTGCTGGCAAAGATACCTCTGCCCCACTTAGTGAGGTCGATCCCATGTCTTCTAAGCAGACGTTATCCTCAGAGGGTAAAGAAACCAAAGGCCTGTTGCCAGCATCAGTTCCACAACCAATTGTTGACATGCAGTTTCAGTGCCCTCCTCCTCATACCCTTTCACCCAGAATGAAGGAGAACATCACCTGAGCTTTTCCACTCATAGAATCTTTGGTGGACAAACTAATGCCTTAGAATAGCGTAAATATAATTCTTTGATGATTTGCTGGTTTTGTTTTTTGTAACTGTTGTCCTTGCTAGTCTTGTCACAGCAAAAACCTTTGAGAACTTTAGTTTTGTTTGTGAATGTAATCTTGTTGCTGATGTGTATTGATGTGTAGGGCTGATTTGTAATACTGATATATTGTCCACCAAGAGCAAACACGATTTTCAAGTTTTTGCAGGTAAAATTAGGACGTAGATTGAAGTGAGAGAGTCATGAAGTAGTCATTCAGCTTAAGCATCCGTCTGCTGTCTGTGATCTGCTGGAAATACGGAATTTCATTATGACACCTGTTGACTAATTCTGTTCTTAGGCACTTAATCTGATTGTCAAGACATTGCTTTTTGATCTTATGAACTTTCTTCGAAGGAGTTACCAAGAGTTACCATTTGCATTGGTCTCTTCCATTGTGTATATCTCCATACTTCCCCCTTCTGTTATTCTGCTATTGTAGGGTTTTGCTACTGGAAATTATTTGTGAATCCAGAGAATCAGCTTACGTACTTTATTCTGTGCCATTCAATTAACTATTATTCCTCCCATAAATCCTTGAAAAGCTGGAAAAAGAGTAATGAAATTCGTGTTGCTAACTGAAAATATTTAGCAACTAGTCCTTATGTCAGCAGAGTCCAACTGCCTACTTTGGTATCCCGAAGAACTGTGGGAGATGAGAAACAATCAAATAGTGTTTAGTAGGAAACTGGTGTACTAACATGAAGACATTAGTATCTAAAAATTATTTATATTATTTTTTTCCCCCTGTGAATTGGAGGTATAAACTGCTTTTTGCTTTACTGCTTAACACATATAAATGGTCCCTTCGAATTCATAACATCCCTTGTTTGAAGGCAATTATTCATAAAAATTTTGTTTACACAAAAATTGAAAAGGAATGCTTATCTGAAACTCCAGTGTACTATTGAAACTTATTTCAATTTGTACTATTGTTCAGGAAGCAAGCATTCTGTATGACTTGTTGAAACTTAATGTTATGAGTTTTCCTTTATTGTGGAACACGTTACGTTGCCAGAAATTCTTAATGAGCATATTGGTGATTCATCATTATAAACAGATTAGATTTTAAGATTAGCCTTTTATTCTGACCATTAAAAGCCTGCCATTGCTGCGTGTGATTACGAGATCTAGTTCACTTTACCTTCTGTGATATTTTATTTAGCCTTCTAGAGGAGAAGAAATAAATTTCCTGCTGCACTTGAAAGTAAATTACAGGCTTTCATTTTCTGCATTGAATTAAAGCGTGCTACATTATTTGATCTGGACAATAAATCATATGTAGCTGAAGAAAACTTTGCAAACTCTGGTAGCTTAAAAAAATAACTTAGTTCCGGGTGAAGTAGTCCAGGAACAAAATAAACAGTAATCGTTGGTCTGACACATTTTAACACTCTCATTTGATAAGTAATTGATCAAGTTAGATTCTTAAACGATTCAGTCTTGATATTTCAAGTCTAGAAAACAGAAGGATTACAACTGAGAATTTGAGTGTATTAAAAAGTCTTTAGGGAACTTAAAATTGCAACATGAAATTGCACAGAATATACAGGAAAGGGGTAATTTTCAGCATAGTAGCTTTGCCTGAGTTTTGCCAATTAGATTGAAGAAATACTAATCTTGTCACATTCAGCAGCTGGCCTTGGGCAATATCTTTTTCCCACTTGGAGGGGTTAATTAGCCTTCTTTCAGAATGTGGCCTGTTTAGCTTACATTCACATGATGCAACAAGCACTGGCTATTCAAATCAAGACAATTAACAGACGGGATGTGTCCAACTGTTTAATTAGCCAGAATAAAAAGGATCTTTGTCAAACATTTATCTGTTGCTTGTGATACACCTGACAGTCCCATTGGGCAAGAATGACGTCTTTTCTGCTGTAATATGCAGTTCTTTACTTATGTGCAGTATCAGTGAAAAATAGAGAGACTTAATTTAGATTATAAAAATGTTTTTATGTAACTACTCAGTGTTGATGCAACATAAAAGAGCTACACTGACTGCCTCACTAACGTGGTGCTAGAAAAACTTCCAGTGGATAGGAAGATGATAAAGGTTGACTGTCAAACATACTGTATGGCATCTACATGGAAAAATCTGTACTCTGTAGTGAGCTACAGTAAAGAATTGCATTTGGGATAGAGACTTAGAGCAGAATAATGGAAGCAACCTAACCACTTTTGAATAAATTGATATTAAGTCATTAGGTTTATTTCTGCTTAGGCAAAAATGATGGCAAAGTTTATATTCCACAACCATGCTTTGGCTATCCTAGTTTACGTACTGATCAGTCAGTCTGTAGAGCAACAGTTAGCCTATCAGATAATTAACAAAAATATATTACAGTTCTGAGGTAGAGAATTGTAGCATCAAACTGTATGCTTAAATCTCGGGCTGTCACCAAATTGACGGCGTGGAGATAAAATGGACTAAGTTCCCAGAACACTGTAATAAAAAAATATACGTGCTTCACTGTCCTGTGGATGGGACAACATAGTCTGAGGTTTGGTAGGTCAGTGTAGCAGTGCCAGATCTATGGTGGGTAGGCCTAGGCTGGGCCGTGGGGTCCTCTGGGGTCTCTCAAGTTCCCTCTGGGTGTCCTCTCCCACCTAGCCCTGGATTCTCTCTCATGTGTCCCAGTATGTCTCTGGACATCGTCATTGCCCGGTCCTATCAGAACTAGACAGAGAACTGTGTTTGACTATAGTGGCGTTACTCCTCCCTTGCAGCGATTGACATGTTTGTATACTGTAACCACAAAACCAATACTTAGTCAAGTAAAGCTAAGGGCTGCTATAGAATAATGCCTTTTAACTCTTTTCAGCTGTTCACTTTTGCTTCCCATTGGAGCTGCAGTATCTTAAATGATCATTTGTTGGAATTGGTGGCTTAAACTTACCTGTTTAATTGTGTTCTGAAGCTGAGCGGAAGTGCTTTTGTAGCAGAGAGTGGTTTAGGAAATTACTCAGTGTTTAGCTTTTTATTTCCACTATTCTGCCAACTTGCCAATGTTTTTGTCTGGGTTACGTATAAGAGTGAGTGCAGGCTTGCTCAGACAAACTGGCTCCTTTTTTACTTCAATTTTGAAGGAATTTTCCAAGTCTAAAGTAATGGGCTGAGAAAAAAGTACAGGTGATTAATGAGTTAATGTGGAAGTACATGCCGAAGTGAGTAGACATATCCATAGGATTATTCTGATGCTTCTGAAAAATTTAAAATTCTTAATTAAGAACTTTTGTTTTGACAAAACAGCACTGTGTCTACACTACACTTCTTTTTTCCTCTTTATTTTTCAATATTTATGCATAAAACATTGCCCAATTACTTTTATGTATGATTGTGGAAAACAGCAATCACTAAAAGGGATTGTTTTCTAAATAATTCCAATATAAAGAAATTAGTCTTTGATAAGTAATAGTTGGCTTTGCTTTCTAAATAGTAAGAATATTTATTTATTAAAATATCTGCCTTCATTAAGTGAAAGATCATTTACAAATAAGTTAAATGTAGTTTGAAGTTCATAATTTCACTTAAAAGCCAGTTTCATTGCATTTTTTCCTTGAAGAACATTGATCTTTTTACAACTCAGGTTCATTTTTGTTAGCAGTGACTTTGTTCGTGCTGCACAAGGACTGAGTAAAACATGAATTACTCAAATTTAGAAAATTATACCAGTGTTCCAGTATAAAACTAAAATGCTCAACTCATTAGTATACTATTAAGAATGTTGCCATTGCCTATGTCATTTGTTATGTTTTGCAAACCCCACAAAGTGTTTGGTATCTCGTTGTGCTGTGCCTCTGTTCAAAAGGTGTAATAGTGACTGCGATGGTTATTATTTCCATATATATGTTTAGGCATATGGCTAATATAGGCAAATAAAGACATAGGCTTTATGTAAAAGCATAAGTTCCCTTTTTTCCTTTGTTTGCAAAAAATAGTTTTCTAAATCTCTGACTTGATTTATTTAAGCTTACACATTTACATTGCGGATCAGTTTGGTTTAGCGCACTTAAGGATGTCTTACATGGCACAATGTCTTGTTAATTTATCTGCAGAAACTTTTAAGGTGATTGCATATGGGAAAGTATAGAAAACTTTCTTCCTGGATGTTATTACTTGAAGTTGAATGTTCTCATTAATATTGGGGTTAAGGGAAAAATGATTGATTTTCAGCTAGGGTGGGCTGTTGCTGGATTTTAGAGTTAAATAACTTTATTATGGATTTTGTACAGCATTTTCTGTAGGCAAAAAAAGGTATGAAATTTAGTGTTCTACAGTAAACATGGAATCACAGAATCATAGAATAGTTTGGGTTGGAAGGGACCTTTAAAGGTCATCTAGTCCAACCGCCCTGCAGGGAGCAGGGACATCTTCAACTAGATCAAGTTGCTGACAGCCCTGTCCGACCTGACCTTGACTGTTTCCAGGGATGGGGTATTCCATCCCTCTGATCATTCTTGCGGCCCTCCTCTAGACCTGCTCCAACAGGTCCATGTCTTTCCTCTTGTGACGACTCCAGAGTTGGATGCAGCATTCCAGGTGGGGTCTCACCAGAACAGAGTAGAGGGGCAGAATCACCTCTCTCGACCTGCTGACCACGTCTTTTTTGATGCAGCCTGGGATATGGTTGGTCTTCTGGCCTGTGAGTGCACATTGTTAGCTCATGTTCTGTTTTTCATCCACCGGTACCCCAAAGTCCTTCTCGACAGGGCTGCCCTCCTTTTCTTTATCCCCCAGCCTGTATTGATACTTGGGGTTGCCCCGACGCAGATGCAGGACGCACTTCTTGGCCTTGTTGAACCTTATGAGACTCACAGGGGTCCACTTCGTAAGCCTGTCCAGGTCCTTCTGGATGGCTTCCCGCCCCTCAGGCATGTCAACCCCACAGCTTAGTGTAGTTCATAAACTTGCTGAGGGTGCATTTGATCCCACTGCCACTATCATTGATGAAGATACTAAACTGTACTGGTCCCAATATAAACCCATACCACTAATCACTGGTTTCCATTCAGACATTGAACTGTTGGCCACTACCCTCTGGATGCAACTATCCAGCCAACTGCTCATCCACTGAACAGTCCACCCATCAAATCCATATCTTTCCAGTTTAGAGAGAAGGATGTTGTGGGGGACCATGTCAAAGGCCTTTCAGAAGTCCAGGTAGATGACATCTGTAGCTCTTCCCTTGTCCGCTGTGGTAGTCACTCCATCATAGAAGGCCACGAGGTTGGTCAGGCAAGATTGCCCTTGGTGATTGCCCTTGGTGAAGCTATGCTGGCTGTGTCCTCCCCATCCTCCCCGTGCCTTAGCATGGGTTCTAGGAGGATCTGTTCCATGATCTTCCCAGGCACAGAGGTGAGGCTGAAAGGTCAGTAGCTCCCAGGGTCCTCCTTTCTAACCTTTTTTAAAATGGGTGCAGTGTTTCCCTTTTTCTAGTCACCAGGGACTCCACCAGACTGCCATGACTTTTCAAATATCATGGAGAGTGGCTTGGCAACTACATCAGCCAGTTCCCTCAGGACTCTGGGAGGCATCTCATCAGGTCCCATAGACTTATGTATGTTCATTTTTCCTCAAGTGGTCTCAGACCTGATCTTCTCATACAGTGGGAGGGACTTTGCTTCCTAAGTTCCCGTCTTATGGTCCATCCACTCGAGAGGTGTGGGAAGAGGCTTCGCCAGTGAAGACTGAGGCAAACAGGTTATTGAGTACCTCAGACTTCTCCTTGTCCGTTGTTACCAGTTTGCCAGTTGTCTTTCTTTGACCTTCCTTTTCTGTCTGACACGCCTGTAGAAGCCCTTCTTAGTATTCCTTGTGTCCCTTGCCAAGTTCAGTCCAGCTGTGCCTTGGCCTTCCCGACCTCATCCCTACACAACAGGGCAGCGTCCCTATACTCTTCCAGGATACCTGTCCCTGCTTCCTCTGCCTGTGCATTTCCTTCTTGCCCTTTAGTTTGACCAGCAGGTCTCAACTCATCCATGCTGGTCTCTTGCCTTCCTCTCCTGATTTCTTACACCTGGGGATCGAGAGCTCTTGCACTTGACAGAAAGTGTCCTTAAAGATCTGCCAGCTCTGTTCTGCTGCCTTGTCCCAGAGGGCAGTTTCCCAGGGTGTCCTGTTGAGTACTCTTTGAAGAGCTGGAAGTTTGCTTTCCTAAAATTCAGGGTCCTGACTTTACCCTTCTCCTGACCCGTGTACCTGAGGACTGTGAGCTCCACCAGTACATGATCACTGCAGTCCAGGCTGCCTCCACTCTTGGCGTCACCGATTAGCTTGCTTGCATTGGTGGCCATCAGGTCCAGTATCACATCCCCTTTGGTAGCGCTGTCTATTACCTGCCTTAAGAAGTTATCCTCGATGCATTCCAGGAGTCGCCTGGGTTGCCTACAGCTCACGTGCTACTTTTCCAGCAGATGTTGGTGTGGCTGAATATACAATGGTAAGAGCCTGTGAACGCGATGTTTTCTGTAGCTGGAGTAAGGCATCTTCGTTAGTTAGGCTCCCCTTGGTCTGGTAGTAGACACCAACCACAAGGCTCCCTTTGTTGCCTCAGTCTCTAGTTATCCATAAGCTTTCAGCCTGCTCATGGCTATTCTTCAGAAGCAGGTCTTCACACTCCATCCATTTCTTGACGTTGAGGGCAAGCCTTCTGTTCTTTCTTCCTCGCCTGTCCCTTCTGAACATAGTGTAGCCATCGATAGCAGCGCTCCAGTCATGGGATTCATCCCACCAACTTTCAGGAATTGTGACTACATCATAGGTTTGTAGCAGCACGGTGGCTTCCAGCTCCTCCATATTTATCCTGTGGACATCTATTTTCATTGATAGGATTTTAAACATTTCAATAGTCATCTGTGAAGTTCTATTGCTTTTTTCTTTTGGTTTTGTATCCTGATTTTGGGCAGGCATGCTGGAAAGTAGAGTGTTCAGACGACATGATAACTCTGAGCCTCTCTTGATGAATCTCAAGTATGTTTGATCAACAATTTATCAGTCGTTCTGAATATTTTAGAAGCAGTTAAATCTGTCAGATACCATAGGCATGGTCCCATGGAGTTTAACCAATGATGGTCCCAGTTGTCAAGGTCCTACCCCCGTTCCCCATCCCATATTTATGTACCTGTTTCCTGCTTTTCATTGACTACATTTGAATGCAAAGTGAGTCAGAGGTAGTTGGAGGGAGGGACTACAGAAACCCAACTTTAAATCAGTTTAAACTAAGGGTGGGGATTAAAGTCTAGTTCCTTTGCTGTTAGCCATCTGGGTCTGTTCAGTTAAACTAAAAAATCACCTTGATAGGACATTCTAATTATTTGTAGATTTTTTTCATACAAACCTCTTGGTAAGCATAATAATGTTACTCCTTTTTAGTGACGTTGGTCCTCAGTTTGCCAAATATTTTGTAGCTAATGTAGATTAATAGAGATTAAGGGCAGTAAAATTTTTAGATCACAGAATATTTGGTTTACAGACTAGTAATTTGTATTTCTTTACTGTAATTCTTAACAGAAGCATGCAGTCTTCTCTTTTGAAGGTACTGGGTGAAGAAGAATGTGCCCCTCTGGTTATTTTCATGAGTTAATCATCCACTGCTTAAAAGAAATAATAAATTTTAAAAAAAATCTAATTCCTGATTATGAATTAGTTTTGGTTTGTCACCCAATCAATAGTATTGTCATTTCTGCTGAGCAAAATTGAGGAATCCTGTAATTCCCAGTCATGTTTCCTATGATGGTGTAAGTTATCCTTGGTTTTCGTTCTGATAAGTTTTCTTTGTAAGGCATTTTCTTTGATACTTGAAGCGTTTCTGTATTCTATCCAAATTTCCATTTTTTTCCTTAAAATGTCAGGGCCACAATCTTAGGCTCTTTTCTACCGCATATGCATTTCTGTTTATTTTTGGTGTCAAAAAGTTTCTTCTTCTCTTATTTTAACTACAGTGGTTGCTTTAATGCTTTCTACTGAAGAAAGTTATTTGAGTTGCTTTTTCACTGTGACTCATTAAATGCTTCTCAGAGTTTGCTTTCCAGATGACAGCCCTTCATTCTGTGGACTGCTAGAATTTTGACTTTGAAATTGAATGTATAGAGATTTTAGTGTAATTCAGTAAGCCAGAAAAAAACAGCTTTGAATGATAACCAGTTATTTACAAGCTGAGAGATTGCTACTAATTTTTCTGAGTTATTTCTAAAGTGACAAGAGTCAGAGAAGCAATACATGTTTCTGCACATGTAAATAAAGGTATTTTCAATATAAGTAAGATAAAAACCCATTTCTACTAACTCATATGCTAGTAGGGGGAAGAACCTTTTGGCTCATACCAAGATTTGTATTAACTAATTTTAAGATCCAACTAGAGATAAGCAACAAATTAGTGTAGCTTTTTTTTATTTTTAAATATTTAATAATTTTTAATTTAATTTTAATAATTAAATTTTTAATATTTAATATTTAAACCTTTTAATTTTACATCTTAATTTTATTCAGATATCACAATGCAGACATCAGAGACTGGTTCGGATACAGGTTCGACTGTGACTTTACAGACATCTGTGGCTGGCCAAGCAGCAGTGCCCACACAGGTCGTACAGCAAGTACCAGTTCAGCAACAGGTATGTGGCTGTTAGTTTTGGGAAGATGAAAAAAAAGTTTCAGGAAGCATAGTTCTTCAAAATGTAGTGAAGAACTTGATTTTGTACAAGGCTGCTAAATGAACTCTTTTGCTCTGCTTTTATCAATTTTATTTTGCTGGAATTAAAATAGCCAGAGAAAAGACAAGCTGTTTTCTGGATCTGTTCCTTAATTAGAGCATCTGACAAGCAGCAGTAGTATACATGCATGATTCTAACTGTAGGTTATTAAAAAATTCATGTAATAGCTCATAGAAATTTTCTTTAATTTATGTTACATTTTTTTCTTTAAATAATGAATATATTTATGATATTATTGACTATATCATTTCTCCTTTCATTTGGACATCCAAGTAAGTGTAATACAAATCTAAAAATGAAAAGCACTGTCCTTTGCATCTCTAGACTTGACTCCCTACAGATCTTTGCACACTATCATTAAAGTATTTGTGGTATGACAATAGGTAATTTATGACGTGCATTTGCCAAGGAAGTACGAAGACTTTTGTGTCAGCCAGCACAGCCACACACCTCTGTTAACATGAGACAGTCATTCACCTGTGCAGCACCCACAAGCTTTGGAAGGAGTGGTTGCTGAAGAAAATGGGGAGGGAAAAAAGGAAAAGTATGGAGGGGGAAAACAGGGACTGAAATGTGAAAGCCATGACAGTGGTGCGAGACTTTTCTAGAATACACATAAATTATCTGTCCATCTGATGTTGTTTTTAATCAAAAACTGACTTCACACTTTCAGAATCAATAATATGAGAACCAGACATAGTTTATTGAATAGTGTAATTTGTTTCTGTGCCAGTGGCACACTTTCCCCTAACTTAAATTATTCAGCATTTGTTAAGTTTAGTTCTAGAATTCCAGGTGGTATGTTTTTATATTTGTGTTCCACAGTCTCATGTCTCATATATTTCATTAACTATTTTTTCCTCATGTACAGACTCAGAATCACAGAATGGTAGGGGTTGGAAGGGACCTTCGGAGATCATCTAGTCCAACCCCCCTGTCAAAGCAGGGTCACCTAGAGCAGGTTGCACATGAATGTATCCAGGTGGGTTTTGAATGTCTCCAGAGACGGAGACTCCACCACCTCTCTGGGCAGCCTGTTCCAGTGCTCTGCCACCTTCAAAGTAAAGAAGTTTTCCCTCCTGTTCAGATGGAATTTCCTGTGATCCAGCTTGTGTCTGTTAACCCTTGTCCTATCACCAGGCACCACTGAGAAGAGTTTGACCCCATCCTCTTGACACTGCCCTTTAGATATTTATAGGCTTTGATAAGACTGAATTTGTAATGCCTCATAGTTCCACTACTACAGTTGCTACTTATATCTTCATGTATCTTTTAGGATGCAAGCTTGTTTTTAAAAAAAATTGATTCAGAAAAGCATTGAATTTGGACTTACAAAAATTTATTGAAATGCTTGTATTTGTGTATTTGCTCAGAATTCACCACTAGTGAATCAATAATTGTTTTAAATACTTTTTCCTGAGTTCAGCTGTTAAATAGCTCACTCTTTCTTCGCTTCAGTGTTTACTAGGATAGAGACTTTTGAGTACTATGTTCAGGTTTTAATTGAAGCCTCCATGATGCCTGAATTTAGCTAACCTTTGTAGGAGATTTTTTCTGGTTAACTTTTTTAAGGTTTGTGAACTGCAAGAATACTTTTCTTTATGGAAAAAGATCTAGCTAATTTGTCTGATTTTTGTGTTCTTTCATGATGACAGATATTTAATAGATGTAGTTTATGTGATTTGTTCTTTCTTATTCCTGTTTCAGCTTTTCAGATAGAAGATGGCAATTTGGTAGTGCTTGTTGTTGTTTTAAGCATATTATATATATGATGGTCTAATATTACATACTGAATTTTATCCACGTGAAGTACTGATCAGTGTGAGGAATTGAAGATCGGTAGCCTGTTAGTGGCATATACAATACTTTTTAGTGTTGTAGTTCCAATCATTGGGTTGATTGAACTGTGAGGATAGGATCTTCTATGCATTTCCGTTCTCTCTCTGTCACATGCAAATGAAGAATGAACAGGGCTTTGGTGTTTATAAACTTCCTTAATGCAAAATTTCTACCTTTCTGAGGACTACTACGATAGAATTGGCTTCTTATTTCCCCCCATAAATAATGCATTAATCTGTGTCACTAACTGTTTGTATCTTTTCCGAAGTTACTCCAGTTGCCCTTTATTAATTTAATACTCGTGTCAAAACCCAGAATCCCAGGACAGGATTGCTTTTTTCTTGCTTGATTATACCTTAATGAGAACAGGAAACTGAATTTTTTTATTACACTACATAAGTATGTAAAACTGTCCCTGATCAACCTTACATACATCTCCTTTAGGGCTTCTGCTTCTGAGTATTCCCTTTCATTGAATACTCCATCATTATTTTGGATTATTTTTCCCTGTGGGGGTATTACGTTATCTTTTTATATCCGACTCTTAACACTGACTGTAGGAATCAGTATAATGTTTCAGAAAGGAAAGCTAAGGGATAATCCAGCCAAGGAGGAGGAGTTTCTTAAAAATTTTGCAGGGATTGCAGATGCAACAAGAATGTTGGGAAATCCAATACAGACGGTATCACAGTGATTAAAACAGGGTATGTGTGTGAGATCTGTATAGAGAGAGAGGCTAGATTACAGAAGTGGATGTGTAGTGAGGAGAAGAGTGAAGAATGTGAATGTGTATGCTAGCAGGAAATGTGATGAAGAATGCAGGTGGGATAGGTAATTTCAATTGTAGAGGTAAAAAGAAATATTAAACATCGAAACAATCACTGTGTTTAGGAGATTGTAGGTGTGATTTTCCCTGAGGAATTATCTGTGCATAGGTCGCATTTGCCTGAAGTTAATACTGCCTTTATGTACGTATGATAGGAATGGGCCAATTTGCCTAAAGAAAATGAGGAGAAAGAGTGCTGATTTCATAAAGTCATTGTTTTGATGGCAGAGGGAGGGGTTATTATTTCTTCACATTCAAAGTTACCAATATTAAAGTTGGAGGGCAAGTTTTAGTGTTTTTTGGGTTTTGGTTTTTTTTTTTGGTTTATAAGACACATATTTATAATGTCAGCTGTATCCAAAATATGTGTGAATATTCATATTTGGATTATATTTTCTTGTGAATATAATTCACTTAAACAATAGGGCACTTCTTGAATTTTGTTAAATTCAAAGATACTGCTGGCATCACACCGAGGAAGGAAGACCGTGTGGCCTTCCTCAGAGCCAGGCAGAGGAGCTCGATACACCTATCATGGTGGGGCTGCTTGAGCTCTTCCCCATCCCAAACTGAGCTTCTCCTCATTGTGGAGCCACGACCATCTGATCTTTGAAGACGCTCAATGCACACATGTCAGCCAGGAGATTTTCCTTCACATCCTTGCAGCTGCTAGTGTGCACAGAGCTGTGAGTGCACAGCAGGTAGGCAGGTATCTCATGGCCACACAAGCCAGATAGATCCACACCATCAGCATTGCTCCACCTCTCCCATCGGCAGGATCCTCTCCAGAAGCGCTTTCAGAGTGTGATAAATTCAGTGTCCTGCTTTCCTATGGGGAGGGGGACAGGTATTGCACCATCTCCCCATTTCTCCAGCAGCCCAGTGGTAGGGTATGCACCAGTATTTGGAGAGCTACTCATGACGCCCCATCCCTGGAAGCGTTCAAGGCCAGGTTGGATGGGGCTTTGAGCAGCCTGGTCTAGTGGGAGGTGTCCCTGTGCAGGGCAGGGGGGTTGGAACTAGGTGGTCGTTAGGGTCCTTTCCAACCCAAATCATTCTGCGATTCTGTGTATATGCAACAATTTGGCATAAGCTGAAACTTCTATATTATCATGTTTACAGTAATTTATTAGTATTTTTAGTTGATAATGCCATTTTCAATTACTTTGTTTTTTATTAATTTTAAAGCAGTGTATAGTATTTCATTTTTTCCTAGTGGAGTCGTTGTTTCCCATGTTTCCGTTCCTATATATATACCATACTTAAATGATATCTCATGCATGCATTAATTTGGAGTTGTTTTCATGGCATCAGTGTTTCATTTATGCTTACAAAATGTATGATATCTTCTTCAAAATGAAACATTTTTGCCCTGAAGAAGAGCAAGTTGAATAAGTGGAAGGGTGGACTAAGAGCCTTTTACCTATAGCTGTGTTTGTACTGAAGCATCCTGTCTTTTGAGCAAACAGCGAAAGAGTAACTTCTGATGTTTTCAGCTGAAACAAATCCCTAGTTTGCATATAGCTAGTAAAATATGGAGCTCGTATCTATTGTCATGCTCCAAAAATAGGAAAAAAAAAAAGGTACTGTTAATGAAAACCTGGGCTTCCCCTCTGGTAAAAGTGGCACTGGTGGCAGCTGGTTTCATGCAGCACAGCAGCTGTCACTGTTGAGATGGTATAGAGGGGTATGGTAAGGGAACAGACATGTCCACAGGTAAGCAAAAAGCAATAAGAGTGAGACCAAAAAGGTAGGAGTGTAACTAAATTCCATTTTAATAGCCTGAGGAATTTTCTTAGTCTTTTGTTTCCTCAGATGTGGGGATTTTTCATTAATGTATCATTCCTTTTTCAACAGGCATTCTTTAGGACAGTGCAGTAAGCTTCTAAGGATTCAAAATTAGCCCCACTTTGTAGTTTATGTGGAAGCATTGGAGAAATAAAACTAAATATAGTCATATAATCGATTTTATAAAAGTATATCCATGCATCAGAACATAAGCAAAGCATTTCTTCGTATTCACCATGCACTATGGCCATCATGTTCACAAAGCATTGTATCATTAACTGGAGATGCAGGCTTCTGCTAATCAAAATTGCTCTTAATGCAAAATCACGTTTAGCATATGAAAAACATAATCATGAGCTGATATTAGCCATTATATAAATATGAATGTGCTTAGAATATTACAGCGTGTGCTATTTATATGTTGCTTGCCAAAAGTAATCCAGACTAATGAAGGTACAAAAATTATTTTTATCTCTGAGAACAGAAAACGATACACATCCAAGTAATTTGCATAGGCACTGTGGATAATTATATGTTCTTTTTAAAAAGGAGTTTAAAAATCCTTATATATTTTGCTCTATTGTTCTACTCTTTGCTTTGAACATAAGCACTTCTTATTGGAAATCAAAATTCTCTCTTAAATTTTGGTTTTATGCTTCAATGTAATTTTTTAATTTAGTATGCTCTTATGCACTTGATTTTTGTTGACAAACTCTCATAGATACAATGTAACTTAGTCCCTCATTTGTTCCTCTGAGGTAGTATAATTAAGAGTATAATTTTTTTTCTCCTTCAACTAGTAAGTATAATTACTATACATTTACTATTAATTATAATTAATATACACGTGTATATTGAATAGATTTTGATTCACCTCTTGTTCTGCTGGAACGTTTCAACTGCTTACTTCTAATCCTATTCCAGTTATTTATTTCAGGCTAGAATCACTGAAGCAAGAGGAATGAAAGATCTGTCTGACTCTACTTAACTCATTATTTCCTATACGAGTCAGTTAATTTTCTGTTTTCCAGCCAGACAATAACAATTATCATCACTAGCTTACCAGTCCACCGCAGGACATACAATTTTTGAACTTGCATACTGTCAGTTTTTAATAACTATTTCATCAGGTTTTCTATTTTCAGCCCAAATAATTTAATTCTTTATTTTTTTTATACAAGGAGGCCATTTCAGTTTAGATCTCTGTTGAACATTCTCTCTGCGATCTCCAATTTCTGGTCTGCCTTAAAAACTAAAGAACATAGCTGATACAGTTCCTTTAACAGCTTAATAAAGCGTACAAGGAAAATTATAAATAAAACAGAAGAAATTTATTATTTTTTTAAAATTTCCACAAAGTCTGTATCATAACCAGCAACTTTCAAATATTTTTGTGCTCATAGAGAGTAGATATAGGCATTTCATTTCGTCCTGTTGTTGAAGATTAAAAAGACAATCTGGAGGCGCTAGTTTTCATTCTCTGAAAACATTTTTCCCAAAATGAAGTAAAACAGGAAATAAAATTAGTATTGGAAATATCATGTAACAAAGATTTTCAGCATGGCAGAATTTTCATATACAAGGCCACCCTAAAGGCCACTTACTTATTTTAGTTGTCATTGCTTGACAGGAAAAATTTTTACCTCTAACTTTCTCTACCTTAAGGTTGTTATGTACATTGCAATACAATGACTAAGCTTCCTTGGGCACCATAATAGATTTAACGGTAGCAGTACTGAGTTTCAGAGAAGCTGAAACAAAGTAACTTTTTTTTTTTAATAAACTGTCTTTTTTATTACTGTATTGGAAAAAGAAACCTAATTCAGTGGCCCTTTTGTGTTGAACTTCATTCTTAAAATTCAAAGGAAAAGCATTTTAATCTACAAAAGTAGATACAATGTTTTAATAGCACTGTAGTGCTGATTTAAAAATTAAGTCACTTTATTGGCATAAACAGTCATGACATTTCTGGTAGTACTGCATATGAGGTTAATAAAGAATTTAAATAAAAATTGGTGAAAATTTGAAATGAATTAAGATTTTAATTTTAACGTTTTTTGCTATTTTGTTTTATGGTAAATTAATTATTTGTTGTTGTTCCAAATGAAATAAACACATTTTGGAATCTTTCAGTTTCGTGTCCAACAACAGGATTACTAGCTTTGATAAAGTCTGTACCACTTTGTCCCTGCAGTATCTTCTCAGTTCTATCGTAAAGGTCTTGCACTGCGCTGAATCTGTTTTTGAAATGGTAGCAGCTTATATCCAAGTATAATGGGAGAATATAATACTTTGTACAGAATGGGAATGTGACCTTCCTCTACAGATAGGAATTTTTTAATATTGTGTTTGTACGTATTGTAGAGTTACGTTTTATTAGTGTGCAGGTTACAGGGAGAAAATCACACTTCCCTTATTAATAGGAAAATAGTGTGTTTTTTAATAGGGAGTAAGCCGTATCCAATGTGTGTGAATAGGGAAGGAAGTGCGTTTTGGAAGAGGTAGGATAAGAACATGGAATTCATACTGACAACAGCAAAGCATAGTTACCCTTCGTTTCATCCTTATTATGCTTTCGAGTTAGTTCTGTCTTTGGCACTGAAGGTATGTATGCTCCATGAGTGTGCATCTTCAATGACAGGGCTCCATTTACCAGTCGTAAAGCACCATTATTGTGTAAGAACAGTAACTTTATTTGCTGTTGCAATGACAAACCTAGTACATACATAGTAGTTATGAGAACAGAGATGTCCCATATTGTTTAGAAGCCATTAGGTGCACTCAAGCATCGGTCCTTCCTTACAGTATCCCAAATTTCTGGTGTTCTTATTTTCAGGTACAGCAAGTGCAGACTGTGCAACAGGTGCAGCATGTCTACCCAGCCCAGGTTCAGTATGTGGAGGGAAGTGACACAGTCTACACTAACGGAGCTATGTAAGTTGGCAAATGATTGGAATCTGAATGTTTACTAAATATACATTTTTAGTTAGATACTACCAATGAGTATATTTTAAGTTGGAAAGAAGGTCTTTTATTGTCAAAACAGTTTTTTGGATGAAAAGCTGAATTCACACTGTTTGGTTTTATTAAGGCAGAATTTTTCTGTAAACAGAATTCTTGTGACTGTTTTAGTTAGACTTACATGAAATTACGTATACAGCATAGTATTGTTTGAAAAAGTACCTTTCATTTTATGGGTAAGTTCTGGCCATAGGACATCCTGTCTAATTTCTATCCTCAGGACAGAAGGCAGGGCCTTATGTCATCCCAGCTGCAATCCTACTGGCAAATGCATACAAAGGTGCAGCAGCTGTAGTTATTATGTAAAGAAAGTAGTAATGTAATTTCATTGCTGTGTTTAATAAAATTAGATAAGTTGTTTTTTTTTTTTTTCCAAAGAAAAAAAGGAGGAGAGGCAGAGGAAGAAGAGTAGCATTGTCTCCTTTTGCTGTTGCTTTGGCCTCTTTTCTGCACATTATTGTGCATTTCCTGCTTCCCTCTATGCTTTTCCATCATTAAGTTTCTTTCTCTGATACACAAGCTTAGAATCATAGAAAGAATAATCTAGGTTTGATGAGACCTCTGGAGGTTACCTAATCTAATCCCTGATTTATTGCTGCACCAGCTTTGAAATTGTCTCAGATGTTGAAGTAGGATCGTGTTGCTTGGGGAAGGAGCTTCTCTACCTCTTCTTTTCATTTTCCTGCCTTTTGCCATTTTTGCTGTGTTACTGGCTTTACGAAGAAATATGATTTAGAAAGCTACTTTGTTGTCTGCAGGTACTTATTTGGTGGTGGTAATCCAAAAGTGATTCCAAAGTGCAATATTTTTTTTGTTCAGAGACTTCTGATGATAACACTGGCAGCATTCTTTAGTCAACTCTACTAGCATATTTTGCTTGATTAATTTTTCACATACTGTCTTGTCTGTTTTCTTCTTGCTTGTAAAGCCTAAACAATGTATCTTATATATGCATTAGATTTCGCTATTGTACTGGTTTGGGCTGGGATAGAGTTAATTTTCTTCATAGTACCGGGTCTGATAATATGTTTTGGACACGTGTTGCAAACAGCGTTGATAACACAGGGGTGTTTTAGTTCTTGCTGAGCAATGTTTATATAGCATCAAGGCCTTTTCAGCTCCTCACACTGCCCTGCCAGCGAGCAGGCTGGGACAAGAAGCCAGGAGGGCTCGCAGCTGGGACTGCTGACCCCAGCTGATCAAAGGGATATCCCAGACCATCTAATGTTATGCTCAGCAATGAAAGCTGCAGAAGGAGGAAGAGAGAGAGATGTTCAGAGATACGGCATTTGTCTTCCCAAGTAACCATTGCACGTGATAGATCCCTGCTTTCCTGGAGGTGGCTGAACACCTGCCTGCCAATGGGAAGTGGTGAATGAATTCCTTGTTTTGATTTGCTTGTGTGTGCGGCTTTTGCTTTACTTACTAAACTATCTTTATCTCAATGTACGAGTTTTCTCACTTCTACCCTTCTGATTCTTCCCCCCATCCCGCCATGGGAGGAGTGAGCTGTGAGGGGCTTAGTTGCCACCTGTGGTGTAGAGCATTTTTTTTCACATCTTGTCCTCTATCGGACCAGCCCAAATGCTACAGCACGAGCTACCTTCCACGGGGCTGATGTGCCAGGCCATCAAACCCACACAGTCCAGTAAACATGGTTGTCCCTTTCCTACGCCCGGCCACAGGCAGGGCCCTTTTATTCCTGGTCAGAATATTCATTACTTTTATTATTGTAACTGCAAAAGCCAAAACTGGTCTTTAACACGTACAGCAAAAAAGGGAGCATGGCAAATATTAAGGCTGTGTTTCCACCCCTGGGGCGGTTGATTTCAGGTGTACTGGATGCCCCTCCAAGTGAAAACAAACTGTGGCTTGCATGCAGCTGCCAAAAGGGTTGAGAAGAGCATGCTAGGGATACCAATTGTAGCATACCACTTGGCTGCCTTTGACTCTGGTTCATACCGGAATTCTAGCATGTCCTGTACAGCAGCATACAGCGGCAGCATGACTTCATTGTGACCACGATAGATAGGCCACTGTTAGCTTCCAAAAGAGGTCATTCTTAAATAGGCTATTATTCAAGTTTCTCTTTTCATTTATCACTTGTCTTAGGTGAGCTGTTGGCACATGCACATTTGGCAGTATTTGAGGTGTGTGTGACTGTATGACTGCTTACAGTCCTTGGGAAAAACAGAACCAAGTGTTAATGACTGCTTAGTATGAACCTTCAGGTTTTCATGATCTTATTGTATTATTCTGTATCTGAATCCCTTTGTCATTTTCTGCAAAATCAGTCAACGGGATATAAAAGACTTCCTTAACACAGTAAGAAAGCTCTCCTTAGCAGGTAAGCCTCATCCAGATTGTCTTTCCCTCCTATAGAAGAAGAATTTACCCATGTTGTTGTGAATGACAACATTGTGAGCAGCCAATGTGTTGTCTTTTAGGAACATGTACTTTTAGGAACATGAACCTTTCTAAGATTATGGGTTTATTCATGGAGAACGGGAAAAATCTGTGTTTCTACTCAAAATTTTTAAAGACTATAGATTGTGAAACACATTTTCCCATATACTTTTATACTCTAGATTAAGAATGGAAAAATGTCATTTATGTTATTGAATACGTGTATTACATGTTATAATGCCATTTATTTGATAGATGAAGGAGAACAGGGCTCTAGGTTGCTGACGGCTAGCTGCCTTCAGAGATAAAGAATTGTTTTTCTCTTTGCTGTTTTTATGATTACGTAAATCCTGTCGTTTAAAAACAAATTATATTTGTTTCTCCTCTTTTTGTTTTACCACTGGATTAGCTTGTTCAGAGCCATATCAATGTGGGAGTGATGTTTTAGAATTTTTGGAAGTGAACAAAAAGCTTACCATATTCCTAGACTGTGTCGAGTTCTGCTGTGACAGAAAACGCAGAGGGCAGCCTCTCTTGTGCTAAAATATTTAGGCAAGTGTTCAGATTGCAGTTTATCTTTTTATATTCTTTGTACTGAAATCTGTGGAAGATGAGCCTTGTGGATCCTGACAGATTCACAGAATCGTGTTACAGCCAGTTTGTCCAGTTACTCCCACTCCAGAAATTGTGTTTCACTTTCAGAAAATTGGATTAGGTTTGTAAATGATGAGATTGATTAGAATGATGACTGGTTTGTCTTTTGGGTTGTTTTCCTATGATTATGTGTTTGATTTATTTTATGACAATGCTAAATCAAAATCTTAATTCTAACTCAAAATCAGATACAGGATGCTTCCATAATCCCTCAAGTGACAGTACTACTCTGGCAACAGAATAAGAAGTCTGCAACCCATAGTTAGGGTGAAGACATTCATTCAGCATACAGGCATCTCTGGAATAAATTGTACAGCATGTCTGATGAAAGAATTATTATTTATTTCAAAATAAAGCCCTTGTAAACTAGCATTGATTTCAGTTCATATATGATAGCAACAAAGGATGCAGTTAGAATATACATGAGGAAAGAGTTACCTGATTCTTTTGATTCTAAAGGTAAGAAGTTTGTCAGGTTTTACAGTCTTTGTCAAGTGTAATTGTTCTATTCTTAGAACACAATTCTTCCCACACGTTTTATATCATGATTTGTCTACGCTTAAAAGTTATTTGGTTTTATTATAATTGGAGACATAATGATAATACAAGGGGTGTAACCTACAACTTGTCACATACATTGTGTAATATGAGAACATTTGAATTATGTTATCTACATTTGTGTCTGGTTAATAACAATTTTCCTTGTCAAGCATGTCACTCTATCTTGAAACAAAAATGCATGGTTGTTGCGATGGCATGTGCAGTCTTACCTGGCAGTTTAGAATAGATAAAGAATATTATGGGCGTAGCTATATTAAGAAGCCAAGTGAGTCCCCTGTACTAGACATGAACTTTCTTCTTACATAAATTGTAATGTATTAATCAAATGTAGCTGTTAGCCTGATGATTCAAATGTGGCAAAGAGGGTTTTAATTGCTGGGATTGTCCAAGAATTGCTATTATTGTTGCGTCCAGACTGCATTCTTCATCAATTTGTTGTTCTACAATTTGTGTGGTTTATATGGGCAAAACACACTTTGTATGCAAAACCAACAATTTACTATTACTGTAACTGAAATCTTAACTGTCAAATGAAAGAATTCTTATCAATAGAGTTAAAGTTGATATCTTCCTGGTACTACCTAATATACATCCCTTTTTCTGTGGCAATATGCTTACCCTTTAACTACCCCTCTGCATGCTAAGATTAATGGTTGACAAAGGGTTACAGCAAGATACCACCATCCACAGGTGTTATGCCTGGAGAAGTATGATGATTGTTGGGGGGCTCTCTACTCACACTGAGTCCAGTTGCAGCTATTTTTAGTATGCTTTCTAGTACAGTCTACACCTTATTCGTTCTTCATTGGTTTCAATTTCCGTATTACATCTGAATTTACTACATACGGTGTGTTTTACATTTGCTGCGTACTTCTTCAATACTGTCATCCCATGCTCATGATCCTCTTTGCTATATTTTTAATCTATGGTCAGGGATTGTTTATTCTACACAAAACAGCTATTTGATATTACTGTCTGTTAGAGCAATGCATCAGGATTTTAACGATAGCTGTTATGCCACACAATCGTAGAAAGCTAAGCTAAAATGGAAACAGACTAAGGAACATTTATCTGATCGTTTGACAACTACTGTTTCAGCTAAGATAGAACAAAGCTCTAGGCTAGCACAGGCAAGTCTAGACAAAGGGAGCCTGACGAGCCCAAGCCTTGAGGTCTTGTGGATTTAGTACAAACTCTGTGACATATTCCTAATAGTGGCAATACCATATTTCTTGGACTACAGGTCTGCAATACTTCATCAGAATTTTTAGACATCTGTGACTAAGGTTCCCTTATGTGTCTAATTTACAGGTCCTGAGAATATAAGATTTCTCCTCTGTTTTCATTTACTTCGTTCTCTGGTTTACAGGGTTTCCCTGCAGTTGTGCTTTTATTGCTTTATTTCCACGTGGCAAAAGATCTTGGACTGAGTTTTGAAGATCTCAGTTGTTTTTTACTGATAATGAATGCCTGTCAGTAACATATTTAATTTCTGAATGTGGCAAATAAGGATTTCTTTATATGGAATAATGCAACTCTATTTTGGGTAAATTTTATAAAGCTTTTTCTGGATGATATATTTTAAGTTGTCTGTATAGGTAAAATGTGTATGCATAAAGCAGGTCAACTATTCACTGTTACAGAGGAAATTGCTTATTTGAATTTTTGTTCTCTGGTTATAGATGCATTAATTGCCCTTTCATAGTTGTCCTGTTTTGAGCGACATAGGACTAATTTATCTTCTAATGCTTGGAAAAACTGCACTTTTAGGAGACTCTAGTGTTGGAACTCGTGAAAATGTTTACTTTATAGCCATCTAGGCTATGTGGGATTCGAGGTCTCAGTGTTTTTGAGCCTTGCCAGGTGCAGGGATGAGGAGGAGCGAGACCCAGGCTCTTGACCCAGGCTGGACAACAGGATGATTTCATATCACAAACATCACATTCTATATAAATTAGAAGGTTTGCTGTGTAGTCTCTCTCTTCCTTGATGGCGTCAGTTCAGAGAACTTCTTGACCTGCCACTGGACCCCTGAGCCCTTCTCTTCCTCCTGAAGCCGTTGTGCTTGCAGCGTCCGACATTTACTGTCCACTGCTGGGAGTGCACAGCTTCCTGCTGGTAGAGTTGGCTGAGTATAATCCTTGTATATTTTGTATTAGTATTGGGATCAATACTGGTTCTTTAGTGTTATTGTTAATTATTCAGTCTTATCCTGTTAAATCTATTTATGTTTCAACCCTCATATTTTTTTGTTTTCCCCTGATTCACCTTTCCGGGTGGGGAGGGGTCATTGGGTGGTAGAATCATTGCCTAAACGCCAGTAAATTGTTATGGGTTTCTCAAACCATAACAATAGCGCAAGTTTTGATTTTTGGTTTTAGCAATTTCATTTGATAGAGGGGGACTGGTGAAAGGAAAAGATGACTTAGTGTCGTATCAGTTCTTCCATCTCAGGCTTGAGGAGGCTTTTGTGGAAGAAGGTTATTGCTTCATTGGGATTTGATCTGTTATTAAAAAGCCCTGAATCAATATTCTCATTACAGGAGTAGATTTCTTTGTGGGGAGGCAGGAGGTTGTATGAAACAGGGTAAGACAGATGATTTAGCCCTCTCCATTATGATGTGACGGCTTTATCATGTTCTGTTGTGTCAGTATTAGTGTATGTGGCACGTCCCCTTCTCCCCATTGCTTATGATAAGAGTCTGCAGGAATGCATTGGCTGAGATAAGGCCTTCCCTCAGTGTTAGGCAAAGAATTCTGTTCTCTGTAGATTCTGTGAAGCTCACTATCATCTTTAGGACCTCAGGATTATACTACAATCTTAAAGGAGTTTGAGGATATTGTTCTGGCATGGAAGACTTTCCTGACTTTCTTGACTTTCTACCATATTGCAATACCATAGCATTATCATGAGCATTAGCTACTCTGCATAAAATAATAGTGTATCTTGAAATATTTATTTTCATCTAGTGCTTTTCATATTTATATCCCAGGAAATAATACCTTAGTTAATTAAGTACCATAAAAGGCTAACTTTCATTATAGAGATGACAGTGAAAATGCCTGCCTGCTAAACTATTTAGGTAATCCATACCAAAACCCACAAGAGTAATTCTGACGTTATTACTTGATGAGGAAGATAATAATTATATGTTACTTGTTTGAGTTGGAATTACAGATAAATATCAAAATTGACACTGAATGGTGTTCTTGTTTGAGTTAAGATACTGTTCTTGTACAGCCACTGTGAAGGGATGCTAATATTTCAAGTTACAGTATCCATCTTCAAGTAAAAAAAATAGATTTATGTGCATTTGGCCCAAGACTTGAATTTTCCAAGTTGGTGCTAGTGGTAAGAATTCGGTAGTTAATTATTTATTTTGCAAGACACAGAAGTTACTGTTATATAATTTCAAGTTAAAACCTAATTTAAAACAAACACAAACTGCACTTGAGTTAAGTTGTCTGGACATCTAACCTGATTTGAGAATTTGTATTTAAAGACACTTTGCATTTCTTAGTTCCTGGAAAAGGAAATAAATCTGTTTGGGTTTTTTTTTTACTAAAACACAGAGTGATGGAATAATTGTTCAATAAGGCAGGTATTTCTAAGACATGAATAAAACCAGTATAAGTCTGTAAGTGATGTTTTCTAGGCAAATATAAATGTGGGAAAAGTAAGTCTGTCTCATCAGCTACTGGCTTAAAGAAAATTTGGGGCCACGATCAGCCTGTGTAAATTACTGAGACTCTATGGGATGGCAGGAACAGTGATTTATAGTAGTCGATAGATCAGATTCTTGACATTTACATAGAAGCAAATAATAGGTGCTGCTGGGAATGATTATGAATGGAATAAATGATTTCCCATGTGTGCGTGTGCAGACTGAAAACTAAGGGAGGACAACAACAAGGCTTACTCTTTCTGTGCCATTGTTTCTGTTTGTCTCCTTTCTTCAAAGTGTCAGGGTCTTTTGAGGAAATGAAAGTGTCTCTAAAAGTTACGCTCAGTAACATTATATTAGCGTCTGTAATATAGCGCAAGACATTGCACTTAATTTGTGTGGTAATGCTGGGGTTTACTGAATTTAGAAATTAGTTATTTTCTGGTTTCAAGTGCCAAAAAATATAATTTTGTTAACAACTTTATATCACAACTGCATATGTTTTATTTCTAGCATTATATTTTGCAAATCGTTATAAAATGCATGTAAGCAATAAGGCATGATAGGTGATGTCTTGAACTACTGTACCTTGCAATCCTAGTCTAACTCACGCTGGTCTCATTAATTTCCAGTGTGGGATCCCAACAATGAACACATGCTCTGGGCTTAATTAATCTAAATTGAATTCACACAGTGCCTGACTTTGTGTGACTTGCTGTCGGGGTAAACATCATCTAGTTTGCACAGCCTTCTGGAAACTAGGATTCTGCAGCCTAATTACTTAAACTTCAAACTTACTAGTAACTTTGAACTTTCTAATGAAAGGTGATCTTTATATGCAGCTGCTGAAGAAGAGAAGAGCTAGGAGTGCCTTTACAACCTTTGGAATGGAAAAGAACTGGTTATATGATATATGTCAAATTATTTGAGAAAGTATTGCATGTTTGTGCTACAAGTGCTATGGAGGAGAAGGTGATCCCTTCCTTATTTCAAGTTATCCCTTGTGTGTGGATATAACATCATATTTTCCTCTTTGCTACAGTTTTATGTTGAGGCATCATGTTACAGTATGTAATGACCTTAAAACTTTTGAGTCACTGCTTTCCAAAACACCATCTCATCCGGATACATTTTTAATTTCCAGATGAATTAGTTTGTGTTTTTATTAAGTTAAAAGGCTCTTTGCTAAATTGCAATTACTATTGCATGTAATAATAATGGTTTTATCTCACTTTTAATTGCCCTGTTGATCTCTGTTGCTAAAGGTTTGCTTAATCATCTCCAGTAATCAGGTGTTCTAGAAGAACCTGCTGGTTGTTGGAACAAAGGGAAGAGTGTGTTTATCTTGGAGTGTGACCCATTGGTGTACCCCAATGATTGCTCTTGATCCATTGATACAGAGTACTGTTACAAGCAGATGTAGGTGTTCTGATGCAATCAGTCCTTATTTAGGGACTATACATGATATACAGATCTAAAAAAGGTAAAAGCAAACAAGAATTTCCTTTTCTCTCCCTATTCCACACCAAGCCCATGACTTAATTTTCTTGTGAAATTTTGATCACTCTCTAGGGTTTGCATTTCTTCAAAGAATTAACCTCTTCAATACCACTTCTGCAAGTCAGATTTGTTCTCCTAACGTCTTTTGGACAGTCTTTTTCCTCTAGCCGCGTCTATTTTTACTGTCAACAATGGCCTTCGTCCTTTTGTTCCTTTCCTCACTGATAGCTGATACTGTTATCAAGTTTTTATTTCTTCTTTTGGGAGAAATTGCGGTGTTCAGACCTGTGACAATAATTTTAATGAACTGTTTCTCCAGAGCTTCCATTCCTGTATTTTCCTAAATTTTCCTCTGCTGCATAGCACTGTTTACATTCTGTAAATTGTGTGATTCTGAGGCAGATGCAACACCAGCTCTGCTAGCGGTTATCTTCCTTATCACAAGATAAACAATATCACAATGTCGTGACAACAACAGCAGTATCACAAGGTATCACAATGATACCTTGGCTTTACAAAACAGATTAATCGGGACTTGCACAATACCTAAACACATACATATGTTGTTACAATGCAACGATCAAATGATTTTAACTCTCCAAAAGAAATCTTAATAGATTAACTGTCTGCTAGAGCATTAGTCCCTAACAGAACTATTTTGCTTTTTTTAGAGTAGATTGCAAGGCATTTATTTTAGATTAAGTTTCTTGCAGCTGATCTTGAGGCTTTTGAAATACTCAAAAAGGAAAATGTTTAAGTAGTTTAAGGAGGGGTGAGAGCAAATACATAGTATGAGGCTTATGAAACATGTAGGATTTTAAAACTAAAGTTTTGAAGTTTCTGAAACATGATAGAAGGTTTCAGTAGGTGAGTAGTTTGTTAGGGTAAACTGGTTAATGAGGCGTGAATGTTTCATAGTTGAAAGTGATTTTAAAAATGTTACTGTTGCATACCTTTAACTTCTTTGATCTTTTTGACCTTTTTACAAGTCACAGTTCTGTTTTGGTTTTATTTCTTAAATGCATTTTTTTTTATCATAACATGAATTCATGCCCAATTTTGAATTCCTGAAATACCAGTGAACTCAGAATTTCAAGCTTCAACTGAGAGCTTTAGTGAATTTAAAAACAATAGTTAACATAGTAAACTTGAACATCGGACTCTCTTGGCTGACATTTGTATGAATTGTTTGCAAATTTGCAACATGCACATTATCCAAAATGTGTAACATCTGACTAAAATTCAAAATTTTATTGTCAGATTAAAAAAAGTTAAACAGATGGAGCTTTATAGATTGCTTTGCAATATGTTAATAATTGGATGAGCTCTTTCTGCCTTGTTTCCTCCATTTCAGGTAAGACTGACAAATTTTTCTGTAAGGTTTGGTGGGTACTTGGTTTAACATCACTGAATTAGTTATGTAGTGCTTTGGGTTGATTAATTGTTATTCTCTGAGGAGGCAGGGATTGTTTGCCAATCTTACTTAATTTGGTTATAGCTATTGTAGATACATCTCTAGATACATAACATTTCCCTCAGCTAAATGAACAATACAAATAATTTCTTTTCCTTTTGTTTTCTTTTCTTGAAGCCGATCAACAACTTATCCTTACACAGAAACCCAGATGTACAGCCAAAACACTGGGGGAAATTATTTTGATACTCAAGGAAGTTCTGCACAGGTGACAACAGTGGTGTCGTCTCATAGCATGGTGGGCACTGGAGGGATTCAGATGGGTGTCACAGGAGGACAACTCATTAGCAGCTCAGGAGGGACCTATCTGATTGGCAATTCAATGGAAAATTCTGGTCATTCAGTGACTCATACAACGCGGGCCTCCCCAGCGACAGTAAGTATTTCAGACTGATGCAAAATCTTTGAGACTAGTTTTTTGATCACTCAGATGTTCTTGCAGACTGACACCATTTTTGTGACAGAATGTATAGCAATATTATGTTGTCAGCACAAGTACTATGTAGTACTTTTTATAAAATAAGAAATATATATCTAAGTAAGATACAGGAGTAAGAATTCTGTGAAAACTTAAACATGAAGGTAGACCTTTCCCTTGACAGCCTGCAAATAATTACATTTCATAGGTTAAATTTTTGCATTCAAGTAATATTAGGGAATGCTTACATAATAGTTTGTCTGAGCTTAATATTTGTCAGGTTGGGAACTAAACCAGCCTCCTTCAACATTTTGTATTTTTTTCTGAAAAAAAAAGAACACAGTGTTTTTAAGTATAACTATGTTAGACGTAAATGTTAAATAATGTAAGTTACAGATCTTTAACTTCCCTGCGTTTGTTCTGTTTGTTTGCTCAATATGAGTGTAGGTTTGGTAGCTTATTTCAAAATATTTCAAATTGTTCAGAATACTGAGGTTACTACCTTTTAACGTTTTTTTCTTACTTATCTGTGGTATGTCTCCAAAGCCTATGCCAGATTAAAAGCTCATTGTGGAAGTGTCTTACAATGCTATGGGAAGATACATACTTTACAACTGTTATAGATAATAATTGTGGGCTCTTAAACACAGAACTTTCCCTTAAGAGCTTACTCAGTCAGCCTTTATTTCAATTAGGAAAATGGGTTTATACCTAGTTTAGCTTTTCTGCATAGCCTCAGTGAATACTTCTGCCTAATTCTTCTGGGTATTCTTGTCTGGATATAGAGATTTGGAAATAACAGGGATGAGAATTGTGAAACATAGAGTAGGAATAGTTGAAAAATACAGTAAAGGAGAGAAAACATAATTTTTAAGGGGGTTGGTATGGATAAATAGAAAATTTTTGTAACAATGTAAAAAATTAGTATTTATTCCAAAAACTGTGTAGCATTATTTTCTGAGAATAAAAATTCAAAAGAGTCATAATTCATGAACAGTATAAATATCAGTAACATAGTAGTAGCTTTCAGATAGCAACAGAGAATTTTATATTTTAATTACAAAAGAAAAAAGAATGTATATTAACATTTGCCTTTATTTTACGTGACTTTAGTAGAAAAACTGTTTCTGAAAAAAGGAACATTCCTCTTCCAGATTAATTTAATTAAAATCAAGACTTTAAATAGACTATTTTCTTTTTTCCTTTAAAGTGCTCTTTCATTTTACTTATTTGGAAGATATTTCATGGAGCTTTTCACCTGACTTTGTGATCGCCAAGCACAGGCAAAACAATTAGTTTTCTATAGGCCTAAGTAAGGAATAGGTCTTCTAGATGGAAAGAAATTTGAAAAGTAATGTTTCTTTAGATACTTCAATGGCACTGATATTCCTATGTTTTCTTAGTTGTTTTAAATTGTTTTACAATGAAGTACAAATATTGCGTCTTTCAGAGATCATGCTAATTTTCTCCTTAGTGAAATAAGAACAAACGCATTTTTGTGTTTTGCATGTCATGCTGTAAGTTTTGTTTTATTCACTGACAGCGGAATTCAATCAGTGGAAATGCTTAACTGAATGTGGAATCAAATGAGGATTAAGTGCGTCCTTTAGACGCAAATAAAGAATAGTAGACTTACTTTGAAGTTTTATATCCTAGAATTATTTGAACGATATCAAAACTCCATGCTGTATTTTGCAAAGTAAAAAGCGTTTTGATTTTTTTGCCTCAATTAGAAGTAAAATTTGCCAAAATTTAACAAAATCTAAAGTTCACACCTTCAGTAACGTCTTTCTCTGGCTTCACATGTCAATAAAGCAGCCTGGTTTAGTTGCTCCAAGTAACTTCTATACTGCTGTATCATCTAGCCTTTAAGAAGAGAAAAAAATACTGCTAGTTAAATGACAATTATTAAATTGCATTATTAACACTAAAATAGTTTGCTTTGTTTTTTAAGGTGCTATTTATTTTGTGTAGTATCGTTCTGTAAGTGTGAGGTATTAGAATATATTAGAAGTACATTTCTTGCTAAGAAGTGGGACACAACGTGATTTTAGATTTTATAATTTTAGGCTCTTGGTGTGTATGGTTCAGCTGAAATGTTCAAGAGTCAATTGAAACACAAACATTCAGCTTAAACTGTAATTTTAAAGCACAAAATCTATTTTAGTTTTACTAGAGGGCATAATTAAACTATGCAAAATAGAGCAATGTAATATTTCATTTGGATTGCACCTTAGATAGGTAGAGCTTGTTTCACTTGTGATCCTCATTTAATCTTTACCATCATAACTTTTTTCGTCTTTGTATAGAGAATTTATTGAAGTCATCAAAATAACATGTATCCAGGCTGGTTTGCTAGTATAATACTCAGAAAATATTTCCAAATTTTGAATTAGTTTGGAGATTTTTCATATGGAGACAAAGTATATAGACAAATTATATAGAATTTACTTACTAACATATGTGGTCATAACAAGCTCTCTTTACTTTCGCCATAGAGGTACTAGTTCTGTTTACTCTTTTCACTGATAACTTGTTTTGTTGATCACAAATCACTGATCAAATCATTACCTTCTGCAACAATCAAATTAATTGTATTAGTGATGTTATCTATTTCTGATACATTTAGCTTAAGTTAAAAGAAACAAACAAAACAGTTTCAGGTTAAAAATCTAATGTATAGAAGAAGTCCATTTTATTAACTGTGTCTTAGATGAATTAGATTTTTAAGTTTTATTTACTTTTCACCAGGTATGCTATTTGGTTTATACAGAATTCAATAGAAGAGACTCAGAGGCTTTTTGCTTTAAGTCTGTCTTCACTTTATTTTATTTATGGTTTAATGTACTTCTGAGTTCTGCTTCAGGTTTAATAAAGACCTAATCTTTTGCTTGTAACATTTCATTCATTTTTCTGTCAAACATTCATACAAGAAAGCTGTCCTGCTTAAGCTATAGCAGGCAATAGCAGTGTTTTTGTAGCCAAAATATTAAGAATTATGTACTGTGAAAACTATTCCAACATATATACAGTAGTGGTTTATGTTAGTATGCATGAAGAGCATTTGTTAGCATTTTCTGTACTCATTTTATTTCCATTGATTTCATTGCTTCTTCATATTATATCCTTTGCTGGCCTACTTCTCTACCAACTAAAAAGGATCTTTTTCACTAAAACAAAAAGGCATTCAGATTATAAGACCTTCTATATAAAATATTCGGTAGATAAACAGCTTTCCAAAATGACCTTTTATATGTGAATATGCATGGATTGGTCAAGAATAAATTGTGATTGCATTGAACAAGAAGTGATTTACCCTAGCTGGATGTCTTGTTTAAAATATTGAAAACAATTTCAACAAAATGTTGAAACCTGTATGAAAGAGTTGTCTGTTTGGTTTATTGGCAGCTATCATTAAAGAAGGGGCAGCTATATTTAAGAGACTAACTAGAAAATTAGATTGCTGTGATAATAATGAAATCTAAATTGCCTTCCGATTTTTTTTTTTTCATATGTAAATGTCTTAAGGACTGTTCTTGTGATAAAACAGCATTATTGGATTGTCTAATCAATCTATTTCCTAATATCATAAGGTTAAAAAATACATATAGTTTCTAGTAATAAGTGTGTTGTTATGCATGTCAGCCAGTGAGAGGCTCCCATGTATTAGTTTTGTTTTCTAACAAGCTTTATGACAGATCTGCAATTACAGTTGTCATTCATCAGTCATCACCAACCATAGGAGGTCTCCACTCATACTGTTGCAGAAATTTATCCTATTTCATTGCAAATCTAGATGTGCATGAAAATAAAAGCAAAATTAATACGGATGTAATGTATCACCACAAGTTATTATTTCTGGTAGTATGCAAAGTGTGGAAAATTTGCTCTTAACTTGAAAGGAAGGATGGTACCTACCCAAAATATGTCGTAATTAGTGGAGGGAGAAAAACAACAACAAAAGGAAGTAAGAATGACCAGTATAAATTACATATCCCAATAATATAATTTTAGTGGAAGTATTGTAATACTTTTAAGAAGAAAAAGTAACAAATGTTGAAATGGTCCATTAAAGGTGGAGGGGTTAGTATTTGGAGAATGGTTTGAGATGAGTTTTTCTTTATTATTTTCTTTCTTTGTAGAGGATTTTTTTCTTCCTCTATTCCCCAACTTTTCTGGTAATTTTTATTTAGGTGGATCCTTCTTAGCATAAAACAAACTATTTCTGATCAAATCAAAGATGCACAGGTTTTTATGCTACAAAGGATTGTTTGATCACTTTGTCTGACCTCCTATAGAGGCAAGACACTTATTTATGACTTCTTCCACTGAGCACAGTGACATCTTTTGTGAAAAAAGGCATCCATTTCCAAATACAAGAAGGCAGATAATATTTTTTTTTCCTCTTTTAAATGACTCCTAAGAATGGTTAATCACTGCTACTGCTAAAAGACCACTTACGTTGTATGAAGTAACTGGAGGGGTGGGAAGTTTAGAGGGTATGTGGATCTTGTACCTTTATGAACTTCTGCCTTCAAGACTTTTCCTCCTGCTTTGGATTCTTCTTCAGAGCTGTGGAGCATCATGGCTTCTCCCTCTCTCTTCCAGAGGTTTCAGTCTAGCAATTTGCCCAAAATAATTTAGGTCTTTGTCTGTGCCTCTGAGTGCCTTGCTGCTCCACTGTAATGTCTGGAATTGAGACTGCGCCCTTTTCACAAAACAAGGAATGTGGGGAAAAGGGAGACTGGCACTAGCAAGGTCTGGCACACCTACCCTGTCTGCCTTCTGGTTTCACCTGCCTATGCGCCTTGTTTCTCTTCTGATACAGTCTGGCTTCAGCGTTCAGTATTGGCTTTTGTTGTGTTTTCTGCCTAAAAGCCCTGTAGCACCTCATAGGCTGTTTCCAGTTTTGGCAATTGAATATTTATCCTGGTATTTGTGTATCAAAAATCAAGATGTAGTCTTGTTGAAAACTCCATTTATTCCAATGTAGCATTCCAATTACTGGTGAAAAAGTAAGAAACACAATGTTTTTTTGTTTTTATCATAACATATTAAAAATAGGTGTCTTTGAATCTGTGGGAAGAATTTCTGTTAATTCCTAATGCCTAAGCTGGGTGCAAGATGACTTGCCACTGATGTTCTCATAACAGTCTGATTATCAATGGCACAAAGGCATCACCTTTCTAAAGGATTGGATTTTTTTGTTTCTGATTAAATACACATTTATACTAAAATGGCTACTCTGCCTCTCTCTCTAAGGCTGTCTTGCCATAAATATTTTCAATTTGGTTTTAATAATAATATGAACTAAACTTTCTTTTTAGTTTCTCGTTTCTGTTTTCCTGGTGTGAGTAACTCCGATGTGCTTCCATGTGATTTTCAGTGTTAGGTGGAATGTATAAGTTCTAGAAGTCCTTATAATCAGCTAGACAAGGGATTTTTTGGTTTTTTTTTTTCCCTTTAAGTGTTTTTAGCAAATATGGAGAAAATGACCTCAAAGAAAAAAGTTTAGAATCTGTTTGAAGATGTATATAATAGAGATGAGGTATACAATTAACTGGATAATCCAGGGGGAGAGATGGTGAATTGGTCAGTTTGGCCATGTGTTTGAGATCTTCTAGCAGGGAAGATGAACATGGTCAGCAATGTTTCATTTGAAGATTTGTGAAGGAGAAAGTAATCTGACCTAAAATCCAGACATGTTGTATTTTTCTAGCCTGTGGCTGTTGGGTGTGCTTTTTTACCCCTATGTTGACTCCATATATATTCTTTTGTAATCACTGGAGAACATACTATATTCATTAGTCAGTATGCACACCTTATGTACATGCAGACTAGTGGAGGTGTGCTTTTCAGTGGGTATTTTGACCGGTATCTGTTATGTATATTAAATTTGGATGTTATATTTACAAATTATCCAATTTTAGGGAAAAACCCACACCTTTTTTCTAAGTGCTTAAGGTTTATCAGCATTCTTTTAAGGTCAGCATATGTAAAATACCACACTTATTTTACATCTTTTTGTGGTCTGCTTCCCCATATTTACATTTCTATCATTCCAACAGATTTAAAAAACAAGTATCTTTCTTTCTGTATTCCTAGTACTGCTTCATTCTCTTGAACAACATTTCATAGAACCTGTTTACAGGTGCTGCTGCAGCTTTGTCTGTTGCGAGGAATACAAATTGTTTAAATTCAGTTCTTCCAGCTGTGAAGGCTAAACCCAAGTTCTCTTAGTGTGGTCAATACTATTTCATTTTCAGGCTTCTTTTTCCTGGGCAAGCTTCTCTGCTTAACACAACCCTCTAACATAAGTTTCACAAAACAGTACGACATATATGAAATCCTGAAACAGAATTGAAAGCCACCATAAGTAATGCATGTTTGTGGCATCCTAAAAGAGTGAAAGTGTGACATTTTGAAAAGCCCTGAGTTAATTTATCTTCTAGCTGCAGGTTATTTGTGATGTGTATACGCCTTATTTAGGTAAGTATAGTTGTCACCAGTACCCAGGATTTACCTTGCTACACCAAATTAATCTTTCCTGTACACGTATGATGAACTAGTAGTTCCTTCATAATGGAGCATGTGATGAAAGCTCCTTTAGAATTTCACTTCCTTTAATCCCTGAAAGGGCAAACCTTTGGAAGTGGATAAAAGGCCTTGTGAATGGAACGTGCCTGTGCAGATAGAGACAGGAGCTATCTTTTTTGAATATGATGGAACAATGTATTGAATTTTAAGATGCCACCTAAAGTTGCCTGCTTCGCCGCTGGTGGAGAGCGGTCTGCAGGTGCAAACAGGTAAAGAAAATAAATTGAAGGATATCCAGATTAATCGCAAAACCTCAGGGCTTAAACTTCTGCGGACTGTTTTCTTTATGCCCTGACCATCTCAGAACAACTTACTATAAATACTTTGTGTTAATTAGTTGAATCGTTAGTTAATTAGTGAAATCATGAAAAAGTCTATTGCTTCTTCCTAAGAGGAAGGCAGTTTTTTTCAAAGTGGTTTGGGATAGGTATTTGCTGTGTCTATGCTATACGCATCTGAGACTATTATGCATAATTTGTTTATCTAGTAACATGTTAATGAACACTAAGACATAAACTAGCAAGAACAGTTAGTAACGTCCAAATCAGTAGATCACATAAAGAGTGAACATTATAGGATGCAAGTACTGTGATCAGACTGTCGAATTTTTTAACCCCAGAGAAATACCCTTAATCATTAACAACTGTGTCAGAGTATAAGGCCGTATTTTAGTCAGCAGACAAAGTATATTGAAGGAGAATCATAGTTTTCATAGGCTATCATGCTCTAATTTAGGGTCTGCCTATGTTTATGTTCCTATACAAACTGATTGTCATTCCCACCAGTAGTTTAACATGTTTTAACATGTTTTAAACGTGTTTTAAACCCGCAATGTTTAACATGGTTTAGTTGGAGTTGCAATGGGAGTGATAGTGTACATTTCAGTTATTAGTCAGGACATTTTAATAAATAATGGTTTTAGTCTTGTTAAGAGAAGAATAGGAGAAATGTATGACTGCTGACATATTAAAATAAATGAATGTGTAATTCTTGTTGTCATTTAGCATTTCAGATGTATATGTAGTTAGTTGTGCCTGGAATCTCTCACTGCTTATTGCTAAAAAAGCAAGGCTATCAGTCTTTTTTTGTATTCATGCAGAATATAATTTTAAATGTTAAAATTATTTTCCTATTTTTTCCACAGAATATCATAATAAAACCCACTACATTACCTATGTAATTAATTTCTGTATGTGCTTAAATGCTATTTTGAATAGAGATGAAATTACGTTCAGTTTTTCTAGAACCTAAGTAAAAGTCCCTTGTCAAAACGTAGAACTTAAAAGCTTGAAGGAACAGATCCTTCAGATAAACAACTTTTTACTCAGGTAGCTGTTACTCCCTATACACATGGTATTCTGTGTCACAGAGATCATCTTGAAACCTCAAAAGCTTGGAATAAGAGAACAGAATAAACTATTTCAGTTGGAAGGCGCCTACAGCAATAAGCTATCCCAGCCGCCTGACCGCTTCAGGGCTGACCAAAAGTTAAAGCACATTGTTAAGGGCATTGTCCAAATGCCTCTTAAACTCTGACAGGCTTGGGACAGTGTTTGACCACCTTCTCGGTAAAGAAATGCTTCCTAACGTCCAGTCTGAACCTCCCCTGACTGATGCAGCTTTGAACCATTCCCACGTGTCCCATCGCTGGATCCCAGGGAGAAGAGCTCGGCACCTCCCTCCCCTCTCCCCCTCCTCAGGAAGCTGCAGAGAGCAATGAGGTCACCCCTCAGCCTCCTTTTCTCCAAACTAGACAAAGCCTCAGCTGCTCCACATAGGACATGCCTTTCAGCCCTTTCACCAGCTTTGTTGCCCTCCTCTGGACGCATTCAAGGACCTTCACATCCTTCTGAAGTGATGGGGGCCCAGAACGGCACAGAGTACTCCAGGTGAGGCCGCACCAATGCTGAAACGGTGGGACAATCACTTCTCTTGACCATGTTTGATGCACCCCAGGATGCAGTTTGCTCTCTTGGCTGCCAGGACACACTGCTGGCGCCTACTGAGCCTGCTGTCAACCAGCACCCCCAGATCCCCTCTGCAGGGCTGCTCTCCAGCCACTCCTCTCCCAATTCAGGCTTGTGCCTGGCATTTCTCTGTCTGAGCTGCAGAATCCGGCATTTCAGCTTGTTAAATTTCATCCCATTAATCATTGCCCAATGCTCCAATCTATCTAGATCCCTCTGCAAGGCCTCTCATCCCTTGAAAGAGTCAGCAGCACCTCCCAGCTTGGTATCATCAGCAAACTTGCTAATGGTGCATTCAACTTCTGCATGCAGATCATTTATAAAAATACTGAACAGAACTGGCCTAGAACTGGCCCAGAACTGGCCCCTGAGGAACATCAATAGAGGAAAAGAAGAAGTAGCTGGAAGTTTTTGGAAAGGGCAACATGAATGATTTGGTGTCTAGGAAATCTGTCTTCAAATTAAATGTCTTTTTATGCTCAAAAATAGGTAAGAAGTGATTGTACAGCTTACATAGGAGGAAAGTTTCTGTCATTAAAGAGAGATGTATCTGTCAGATAAAGCCTGAAAGTTCATTTTATCAAAATTTAGATGAGAAAAATGAACAAAATAACTAGTAGTAAGAACAATTTCTCTTGAGAAGCTTGCCTTAGTAGAATATGATGAAGACACATTTTAAGTATAGATCACGTATCTTTCTGAGTTTGATGAAGTAATTAACATGTTTTAGTGGTGACCAAGACTGCCTGGCTTATGCTATGCAGTAAAAGTGAACACAGATTCATTGTCTTCAATGGCCATACTGCTGAAATCTAGTTCTAAAAGAAACTCCAGCAACAAAAACCCCCAAAACAACAAAAAAGAAACAGTTGATTTGACTCATTGATTTGACACCGTCCCCCACAGCATTCTCCTGGAGAAGCTGGCGAATCATGGCATAGACACGTGTACTCTTCGCTGGGTTAAAAACTGGCTGGATGGCCATGCCCAGAGAGTTGTGATTAATGGGGTGAAATCCTCTTGGCGGCTGGTCACCAGTGGTGTCTCTCAGGGCTCAGTTTTGGGGCCAGTTTTGTTCAATATCTTTATTGATGATCTGGATGAGGGGAGTGAGTGCACCCTCAGTAAGTTTGCAGATGACACCAAGCTAGGTGGGAGTGTTGATCTGCTTGAGGGTGGGAAGGCTCTACAGAGGGACCTGGACAGGCTGGATCGATGGGCCAAGGCCAACGGTATGAGGTTTAATAAGGCCAAGTGCCGGGTCCTGCATTTCGGTCACAACAACCCCAAGCAGTGCTACAGGCTTAGGGCAGAGTGGCTGGAAAGCTGCCCGGCAGAAAAGGACCTGGGGGTGCTGGTGGACGGCCAGCTTAACATGAGCCAGCAGTGTGCCCAGGTGGCCAAGAAGGCCAGCAGCATTCTGGCTTGTCTCAGGAATAGCGTGGCCAGCAGGAGTAGGGAAGTGATGGTGCCTCTGTACTCGGCACTGGTGAGGCCTCACCTCGAGTACTGTGTTCAGTTCTGGGCCCCTCTGTACAAGAGGGACGTTGAGGTGCTGGAGCGTGTCCAGAGGAGAGCTCCCAGGCTGGTGAGGGGTCTGGAGACCAGGTCATATGAGGAGAGGCTGAGGGAGCTGGGCATGTTTAGCTTGGAGAAGAGGAGGCTGAGGGGAGGCCTCCTTGCCCTCTACAGCTACCTGAAAGGAGGCTGTAGAGAGGTGGGTGTTGGCCTCTTCTCCCAGGTGAATAATGACAGGACCAGAGGAAATGGTCTGAAGTTGCGGCAGGGGAGGTTTAGATTGGATATTAGGAAGAATTCTTTTACTGAAAGAGTGGTCAGGCACTGGAACAGCCTGCCTAGGGAGGTGGTTGAGTCACCATCCCTAGAGGTGTTTAAGAAACGTCTAGATGTGGCACTTCAGGGCATGCTCTAGTGGCAGAGATTGTAGGGGTTTTTTTGTGTGTGTGTGTATGGTTGGACTAGATGATCTCAAAGGTCCTTTCCAAGCATGAAGATTCTATGATTGCATAGCACCAAAAAGCATTGAAGCAATATGTCAGCGAGGGATGGGTGTTATCTGTAATGACACTTTTCTTTTTAAGTGCAATTACTACTGCTTTTTAATAGACTGGTTCTCTGAACAAACAAGACCACAAGTTGCAGGAACAAAATGAGAGAGGTGCAGTAGTGGGAATGAGCAGCAGGAGGTGTAACTTCAGTGCTATAGTGGAAAAAGTAACCCAAGATTCAGAATTAGGATTTAAATGTGTGTATGGTCTTCATTGTTTGATTGTAGCATTATGTTAAGTAGGGAAATTTTATGACTATGTTATATAGTAAGTTGACCTTACTATAATGATGTTTTAGGCTTGTAGTTTTTATCATGCAGCACACTTTTAAAATTTGATCTTTCCTGTGTGATTGAATACTTGACCTCATAGTATTTTCTACTGAAGCAAGAAGAAACCAGAATATTAAAAAAAAAAAATGACTGCCATGTAACAGTATCTTTTCTTACATAGAAAATGAGTATTTTTAATATTGTGTTTTTTATGAAAAGGTTTTTATAGCTGATATGAAACAGTTACAAGAGAAACAAGAAGTAATTCCTCACAGTTGTTACCATAAAATACTTGTCATTTGCCCTGTAAAGAAGGGAGAAGTTAATTTTATATTTACAGTAAATTCAAGTATCAACTATAGTCTTTTTCAGTTGGTGCTATATAAAGAATGAATTCAGCCAATATTGATAAATCATGCCACTAAAATTATGGATAGGACTGTGATATTTGAAGTAGGACAGGGAGGGCTCATTTTAAAATGTCTAGATGGAGAATTATAAGTGTTTTTAAAAGTACAAGTGGTGGTTTCCATTGCTTTCATTTTGGCCATTAAATGTAGCTAATTAATTGCATGCCTTTTCTTACTGTGCATCCCATTATCTTTGTCATTTTCATTGTTGTTTTTGCTCTTCTAGCTTCCCAGTTAAATTACATTTAGGTTCTGGTTTGTTGTTTTTTTTTTCTTTTTCTTTAATGCTGTTGTTATTGAACTGATCAAAATGTCCATTGATATTAAAAAAGAAAAGAATGGAAATGGATGTGAGAGTATTCATACATTTGCATTTGAAGTAATACCACTTTGTATTTTAGGAGTGCTGTGGTTTCTTTTCCTTTTTAAAGGCAAAATTATTGTGAACAAATCTGCTTTTCCAAAGGCTGGATCCTGCAGTCTGTATAACTCCTGACTTTCCATTTACTTTGGCAGCTGGGGATATTCAAAGGGTGCTGGCAGCAGTAAGGGTGGTGTCCTGTCCCAGTGAAGCTAACGGTGGAAAACCTATTCGATTATTTGGGTTTGGGATTTGATTCTGTGATTCCAGAGAGCTGAAGTTTTGTTTCTAATTCAGATCTTAACTGCAAGCTGTGCATATCTCTTTCTGATATAGTTGGAGGGAAAACATATGGAGGCCTTTCTTAAAATTCTGTTTAGGGATTTTAAAATATTTTTATTTTATTGATGACTTTTTTGTTCCATCAGGGTTATTTTTGTTTGAATGCAGCTCACCAGTAATTTTACTCATTTAATTTCCTGAGCAGGTTGGAAGGTAAAAGGGACTTAAAGGCTGTGATCCTGCAATATAAATGCAAGCAAAAATGCCCTTCTGACCTGATTGGGGAGTTTTCTATTCACTGGGACTCTGAAATGAGGCCTTTTAGTAGAAACATAAGCCCTAGCCAGAAATAAAGCAGGCATTTCTATTGATCTGTAAGCAATCTGTCAAAACTTCTCTGATCAGGCTTTTTTACTATCTCGTCTTGAGTCCTTTTTTTTAATGACATCTATTATCAGATTGAAATGGCGATTGAGACACTGCAAAAGTCTGATGGTCTGTCTACTCACAGAAGCTCTCTTCTCAACAGCCATGTAAGTTGTCTCTTCTTCACATACGCTCTCTCTTGCTTGTTCTGCATGCTTAGCCTGCCTCTAAATGTTTGTTTTATTTTATTACTACTTTTTGTTCTTAATCTTCTCATCTTAGTTGCTTGTAATCTTCTACTACATCTCCCATGGCTTTATTTTGTCAGATGAAATGTCTTTATGGTATATTGCAGAGTGTTGCCTGTTTCCTATGCCCTACACCTGTGTTACGATAAGTTAACACATTTTACTGTCTTGAGGATCATAGTGGAAATGTCAAGATAAAGTACAAATAATTCTGAGGCTTCTGAAATTTTAAATGAAGTTGTATACAAAGAAAGGTCTGTGTACCCTATATTAATTTGGGGGCATGTGAAGAGGAAGAGAAGAAACAAACAGCATGCTTAAATGTCTTTAGATTATTTCTAGATGTTTCTTAATTTATTCTGAATAATTACTAACTTAAGAATCCTAAAGATCCTTATGATGAGCTGGAAAAAAAAAAAGAAAGCATTATCTTAATTTGAAGTACACTAAAATGTCTTATTGGTTTGCCCTTTGCTGTGTTGTTACTCTGCAAATCTTACAGTTAAGAACTTTCCATGCACAAAGCTAAAAGATATTTGTCTAAAAACATGGTCTCCAAATATAGTGATAAATCCATTATCTGTAACTTTAAAATAAAGGAAAAAGGCCCAGAGTTAATTTTAAACTTATTGTATAAATAATATTGTTGCTTTGTAAGTTGCTAGTCTTTCTTGAAATGTTTTTTTTTCTGTTGGTATTTGTGTTTTTGTATTTTGCATTTTTGCCATGATGATCAGTTTGTATTCATCTTACCTTTTTTTTTTTTTCTTCTCAGCTTTACTAATTATATAAATTCAAATTCCTTTATTGTTTTACTGAAGAAATTTAAATTTGGTTTGTGGTCTTAATGTAAGAATATGGTGGTAGAGGCTGTTCCTCAGGAATCGAATTAAAAATCTGTTTTAACAGGTTTGGGTTTAGGTTTTGAATTTTTTCTGTTGTGTATGATTATGTCAAAGTCAAAACTAGAATAGTTTTATGGAAATCTTAAGCAAACTTTTTTTTCCTTAGAAAATACTAGAATTGAATGACAAAAATCATATTACAAAAAGTTGTACAAAATGTTATACAGCAATACACCTTGGATGTTTATGAAATAATTGTTTTGAAGATAAGACAGTATCAAAATGATTATTTAAGTCATAATAGATAGTATTAGATAATATCAGAATTATTATTTAAAAATAATTTTTAAAGGAACAATAACTTTTTTTGGCAAAGTGTCAGAAATTTATGTTAAGACTTGAAGTGTTGATACGTTGTGTCCTATTATGAAGTCCAGAATCTTGGTATAAAACCAAGAAGAATTACAAGACAAGCTGCTGTGCCCCAGTAAACTATGTTCCACTCATTCCTGGTGCTATGCACTGTTCACAGTGTGTTCCTAACAATGAGATTTGCATCAACTGTTAAGTGTTATCATGATATTTCTTTCTTGACTGTGAAGGTGTTTTCAAAACTACTCTGATAGGGATATATCTTTGTGGGGAAAAAAAAATAAATCTTTGTGCATATTTTTGTGGCAGTCAGTCTTTCCTAGACTTGGTCATTTTGGACGAAGGTAACAATCTAGATCAAACTTACTGAATGTTTTGCCCATTTTTAAAGCAGTGCTTATTCTCTTTAAACTCAAGTAAGGACAGTATGGAGGAAGTTTAAGTGTCGATTCAGCCTTTGTCTCTTTAAACTGTTCTTGATTTTGACATGTAATGGTTTGGTTTGGCATTTATTAAAATTATTGTGCTTAACAGATTTTAAAACAGAATTCTATATTGTGTGTTTAATTCACTTTGCAGATGATGTATTAATTTGTGGGAAAATACTAGCACTGGGATTGGGACTTTAGCCCTGTGATACCTCCGTGAGGTTTTCTGGGATTTTTTTTTCTTTTTTGCTTAAATTCACATGTGCTCATTTTAGGGAGTTTGTCATTTCTCCTCTGTTTTTTTTTCTTTCCTGATTTATTTCTGTGTGAGGTTGACTTAATTAATTGATAGTTGAATGCTTTATAAACATTGCAGATTGATTGGAGTCACAGTCAATTTAACACGTCTAACTCTGGAAACATTTCAAACCTTTACACATCTTACACATACAACATGGTCAGTACTACGAATTAAAAAGGCAGGATTCAAACCTGAATAGCTTAGTTTTAGAATTGTATTTCATCTCAGTAGGAAAAAAAAAAAAAAAGTTGTTCACAATAGTTTTATAATGTTTTGAGATAATTTTGCTTTTAAAATCATATATTAACTACACTTTTTCTTCCAGACAGTAATCTAGCAAGTAATGACTTCAAGCCTTTGCTACTAAGTAACTCCACCCACGAGCAAAAGTTCTTATATTGCATTTATCTTTTGATACGGGTTTTTTTGGTGTTCAATAATGCAAGTTATGATTGAAGTAACATCTGTTAGAAATTCACATAATTAATGAAGTGCACTTGGAGTGATTCATAATAGGTTAGAAGCCATCTTGAGGAAAATATCTTTAATGTTACATACAGAACTTAATTGGAAAGTAATTATTTTTTGTTTGTCAGTCTTTTGGGATTGACAAAGTTTTTCCCCTTGGGGAAAACAGAAATACTACACATTCCTTATCTCTTCTAATTACATTACAGATTTAATAATACATGACAAATGTTATGTAAATGTCTATAATATAAATATAGATGTAATAATAGATTTTAAATAGAGATAAAATGCAACAATTCAAAGATATAATTACCTTTGTTTCTAAGCCCAGACAGGCTTATGTCAGGTTATTAGCGAAACAAGTATAATACATGCAGATAAAAGTTAATGTTTACAATTATACTTTTTCTTCAGCTTTATTTCAAAATGACAGATCGCTATTTAGAAGCACTTGTGAATGTTAAGATTTTAAAAATAATGATATGATAACTGATATAAGGATGATGAACTGTACTTTTTCATTTTGTCTGTTTGAAATGCAAAAATGACCTGCATACTTCGCTAAAAATTTTATGTCTTGGAAGCATTTACGTCTTCTGTATATTTTTCTATAGCTTATGTCTAAGAAACACAGAAAAATTATGGGTATAATTTCAATAAAAAGCAAATATGGAAATGGTGTTTTAATGTTCTAGAGTAAATTTTGTAGTAACGTGTTTGTATTGGTGAATTTTCACTGTAACTAAAACACAGCTTTAAATTTAATATATGTTATCACCTGTACTTTAGTACCTAATAGTTTTGTGATAAAGAAAAGGCCAGGACCAAAACATTTTATGGCTATTGCGCACTAAAGTTCTTTGCATGATAAGTTATACTGAACATTGATGGAACAGAATTTGTGCACTGCTCTAACAGAAAATAATTCTGCAAAGGAATAAGTAACACATAGACCATGTATATCTTTTATTGTCACTTAATACTTTGTGTTTTGGTTATACTAGTTACTGCTTTGCTGGACTAAATTAAAAATTATTACACATTTGTGTGAATATCTAGCTCATCAGAGTAAACGCTTGTGGAGGTCTTGAAGTCAGTGTCCTCAGTTTGCATTCTCACTGGATAATCAAATTAAATCCTGAGTTTTGGTAAGGTATCTTTAGCCTAGCAAGCTTGAATATTGACACTGTACTGCTTTGGAACAAATACTTAGGAAAACAGAGAACAAAATTCAAACAGAAAATGAAATTTGTGAGTCCTTCAAGCTGTACTTAAAGGACAATTACAGGGAACTGAAACTATGACTGGGGAATGATAAGGAAAATGTTAGCATATCAAAAAACTAAAACAGTGGAATTTAAATGCATCCTCAACCTATATTATTTTTGATCGACTTTGTCATTCTCCTATACTGTTAAATCTAGGGTTATTAAATTGTCCATTTTATTTTTTTATATATTAATGACAGCTAGAGGTGTTTCATGAGTGTGCACTACTTGGGAAGTCCAATGATGTTACATAAAAAGTCTTTTCTTGCATGGGTCTAAAATTACCTACCTTCCACAATTACGTGAAAAGATTAACGCTTTTCCAGGAATCTTGTTCTGTTCCTCCTGGAAGTCAAAGGCAAACAAGCTACAACTGAAGGGCATTGTGCCTGTAATGCTTTATAGATGTACCAGTTATATTTGATGTTTTCTAGGCTGCTTTTTGACTTACATGCAACAGCTTTTTTCTTTTGTGTATCTGAGAGTAAAAAATATCTTGTGGTTTTTAACATTAGGCAAAGAAAAACAGTATAATATTCCAGGTTGACAAGTACATTAACTTAATTGTGTTAACCCAAGGAGTTTGTTTTCTGCAATTTGTGTTAATTACATTCATGATTACTTTATTTCTTTGCAGTACTAACAGTTTGTCTCCAAAGCATAGATACCTTTATCAAGTATTGGTGTGTGGTACTGAATCAAAAATATTGTAAGAAGTGGACACTTATCTGAGGTCACAAGTGCAATGAGTTCTGCTATTTCCTGGTAATTCAGAAGATCCTAAAGCACTATGGTATAGCTAGTATTTAAGGAATCTCTGAAGAAGGAAGTAATTGTTTAATAGACCTGAAGAGTGGTTTCAGAACTGTCATAAGTTAATGTTTTATGGCTAAGATATTTTTTAATATAGTAATAATTTTTTTTTCTATTTTGTATGTGATATAGCTTCAATGGCTTTTAGACAACTATGAAACTGCAGAAGGAGTGAGCCTTCCAAGAAGTACCCTTTACAACCATTACTTACGCCATTGTCAGGAACACAAGTTGGATCCAGTCAATGCCGCCTCCTTTGGAAAACTCATACGGTCAATCTTCATGGGATTACGGACCAGAAGACTTGGAACTAGGTTTGTGTTAATGAAATACTGAACTATAATAGAAAATACAAGTGATAATTATGAGTAAGAAACTTGTCTCCTAGTCAAAAAGTAAGTAAAACCTGTATTTAAATATTACAGTGGTTTTCTGTCAGTTCTGTCTCTTAGTGTTAAATGTTTTTATGCTTTTCCAGGTGTTATTATACTTTTACTTCTGTTTTTGACTGTGTGTCTACATTGTGATAAATACACTGCAAATTTTTATCAGTACAAATAAAACATAGCTTGTTGTTTGGAAATTATTAAGAATTGTATTTCTCTGTAACATAAGTTATGGAGAAACTTATCCACAGATAAGTTGTGTTTATTTGCATTTTATTTCTATTACTCAAGTGGATTACAAGTTAAAATGCTGGATAATACTTGTTTAAGAGAGTAAATTAATTTCTCAAAGGTGTTAAAATGACAGCCATGTAAAACAGGTATGACAGGAGAGTCAGGCCTGATTCATCGGTATTATTTTCCAGTCAGCATAAATTGTAAAGTAAGTGTAATGTGGATGCATAAAACTAGTGTTACTGTTCTTTTAATTCTTGCTCTTTCATGAAGGGGGAACTCCAAATATCATTACTATGGGATTCGCGTCAAGCCAGACTCTCCTCTTAATCGATTACAAGAGGACATGCAATATATGGCTATGAGACAACAGCCCATGCAGCAGAAACAGAGGTAAAGTGTGAAATGAACACAAGTACTTACTGATATTTCTAGTTCATAAAGCTTTTACTTTTCTTTACATGGAAAAGTTGAAATTCAGTGCAACTTTTGTTCAGCTTCTTTGGTGTGAAAAATAAAAGTTTGCTAGATAGCCAGTTGACATCACTGAAGTTAGGTATCAGTCAACATGAAAGAATAGTTACCTAGAAATTGTCATAAATATGCAAAAAGTAGTAACAATAAAGGAAGATATGATATGAACAGATTGTTCTTAACCATCTTGAGTTCTTATCCCATGAGCTGAAGAAAAGCGGTAAGAGCTTGCATTTCAAATTTTGCTGTTTATTTTCATTACTGCATTATTTTATGTATAAGATGCTTGTAAGAGACCTTATGATTAAGTTCAGCTTGGTGTTTATTTCCTCTTCCCATGAAGAATTAATGTGACCATAACAGTTTGCCTGTAAGTCGATTTAAGTATTTTCCCTCAGCATCTTGTTCCTGATGAGTCCCGAAAGCTCAGAAGTATTTGAAAGTAGTGGCACAGTGACCACAAAGGGCTATGCTGGTGATGAAAGAATGTGTGAATATGCATACGAAAAACTATCTTGAACAGAAAATTTTAGGAAAAAAATGGAAATCAGTACATTTCTTCAAAATTAATTTTTATTTGGCTGATGTCACTAGCCTCCCATATTACCTTAAAATGAAATGTCTAAGAGGTGTAAATTCATGAAACTCATAGGTGGAACAGCAGCATATCAAGCAAGACATTTTTAGAGCTATTACCCCTAAAAAATCCAATTGAATGAACAGTTTGGTATATTTTACTAAGCATACTTTGTGGCCTTGGACACAACTGGGATATGGAGAAAACAACTTCAAACTTTAACTTCAAACAGAGGTATTACTTTAATCTGAAGTTATTTTATTGCCTCTTCCAGAAGTAGTTACAGCATTAAATGCATATTCATCGTAAGATATGGGGGACTGGAACTGAGGACGGGGACTGGGATAATGAGGTGCCCCCCACTGTAGGAGAAGATCAGATTCAAGACCAGCTGAGCAACCTGAAGGTGCACAGATCCATGGGACCTCATGAGATGCATCCGCAGGTCTTGAGGGAACTAGCTGATGAAGTTGCTAAGCCACTGTCCATCATACTTGAGAAGTCATGGCACTCTGGTGAAGTTCCTGCTGACTGGAAAAGGGGAAACATAATCCCCATTTTTGAAGAGGGAAAAGAGGAAGACCTGGGGAACTACTTGACCGTCAGTCTCACCTCTGTGCCCAGCAAGATCATGGAGCAGAACCTCCTGGGATCTATACTAAAGCACATGTAAAATAAGCAGGTGATTGGTGACTGCCAGCGTGGCTTCACTAAAGGCAAATCATGTCTGACAAATTTGGTGGCCTTCTGACTGACAAATTTGGTGGTCTTGGTGAATTACAGCATTGGTGGATAAGGGAAAATCACCTGACATCATCTACCTGGCCTTGTGCAAAGCATTTGACACTGTCCTGTACGACGTCCTTGTCTCTAAATTGGAGAGACATGGTGTTGTGGTTTAGCCTCAGACGGCAACAAAGAACCACGTGCCGCTCGCTCGCGCCTTCCTAATACAGGAAGAATCGTAAGAAAAGGCAAGACTCTTGGGTTGAGACAAAGGCAGTTTAACAGGACAGCAAAGGGAACAGGCAAACAACAACACGGATAGGGGAATATTCAAACGCGATTATGGAACCGCCGCTCCCCGCCGCTCGCTGGCCGGACCCGGGACGCCCCAGCCTGCTTTTAAGCAGCAACTTCCTGCCCCCTCCCCCGGCAGCTCAGGGTGGGCGTGGCTCACATGGCATGGAATACCAGGAAAAATTAACCCTATCCCCACCGGAACCAGGACATTATCCACCCCTTATTCCATACCATCTATGCCATGCCCAGCAGGTTCCAATGAATTCCCACCACTTTCCCCTGTTATATATATATATATATGTATACACACATATAATGCCCTTAGTTTATGGGCCATCCCTCCAAAGTGTCCGTTGAGTTCTTTTAATCCACGGCTTTGGGCTCCATCTGTTAGAACAGTCTCTCAGGGCAGGTGAGATGCTGGGTGGTGCTGGTCTGTTGCATGCTGTATTTTTCGGAGCTTGTGGCTGGTGCACCTGGTGTGGCTCATGCACGCAGTCCGTGGGCTGAAGATGTAGATCTTGAGGAAACTGCTGGGCGCCAGCTGCTGAGATCAGTTCTTATCCCATCATCCCTGTGCCTTACTTGTAGTACAACTGATAGCGATTATAGCAATGAGGACATACAGTGACAGTGTTACTTATCAATTAACAGCACACAATCTGATTCATTGGCTATTCTCGTCCAAAATCAGATCCCCATGAGGTACACATCGGACTTCCCCATCCTTCCGCATCACGCACCAAGTGCACCCAGGTCCTTGGGCAAAAGCAATCCCACGGATGGGTTTGCCTTTGCCTGAGGCAGGACTAACCCAGACTGTCTTCCCTAGCATATTCTTCATGTGCACTACGGGGACTTTATCCACTTCTACAGTACGTGGAAGTTTTGATTGGGCAGGGCCAGCCCGATTGTTAGATCCCCTGGTGTTAACTAGCCAGGTAGCTTTTGCTAAATGAGTATCCCAGTGTTTGAAAGTCCCACCACCCATTGCTCTCAGTGTAGTTTTTAACAGTCCATTGTATCGTTCTATCTTCCCAGAGGCTGGTGCGTGATAGGGGATGTGATACACCCACTCGATACCATGCTCTTTGGCCCAGGTGTCTATGAGGCTGTTTCGGAAATGAGTCCCGTTGTCCGACTCAATTCTCTCTGGGGTACCATGTCGCCACAGGACTTGCTTTTCAAGGCCCAGGATAGTGTTCCGGGCAGTGGCATGGGGCACAGGGTATGTTTCCAGCCATCCAGTGGTTGCTTCCACCATTGTGAGCACATAGCGCTTGCCTTGACGGGTTTGTGGCAGTGTGATATAATCAATCTGCCAGGCCTCCCCATATTTGTATTTCAGCCATCGCCCTCCATACCAAAGAGGCTTCAAACGCTTGGCTTGTTTGATCGCAGCGCATGTCTCACATTCATGGATGACCTGTGCAATAGCGTCCATGGTCAAGTCCACCCCTCGGTCACGAGCCCATCTATATGTCGCATCTCTCCCTTGATGGCCTGAGGAGTCATGGGCCCACCGAGCTATGAATAGTTCACCCTTACGTTGCCAGTCCAGATCCACCTGAGCCACTTCAATCCTAGCGGCCCGATCCACCTGCTGGTTGTTCTGATGTTCCTCCGTGGCCCGATTCTTCGGTACGTGGGCATCTACATGGCGTACTTTCACAACCAGATTCTCTATCCGGGCAGCAATATCTTTCCATAGTTCAGCAGCCCAGATGGGTTTGCCTCTGCGCTGCCAGTTGCCCTGCTTCCACTGCTGTAACCACCCCCACAGAGCATTTGCCACCATCCACGAGTCAGTGTAGAGATAAAGTACTGGCCATTTTTCTCGCTCAGCAATGTCCAAAGCCAGCTGAATAGCCTTCACCTCTGCAAACTGGCTCAATTCACCCTGTCCCTCACTGGCTTCTGCAACCCGTCGTGTAGGACTCCACACAGCAGCCTTCCACTTTCGATGCTTTCCCACAATACGGCAGGACCCATCAGTGAACAGGGCATATTTCTTCTCATTTTCTGGCAGTTTATTATATGGTGGGGCCTCTTCTGCACGCGTCACCTCCTCCTCTGGTGACATTCCGAAATCCTTGCCTTCTGGCCAGTCCATGATCACTTCCAGAATTCCTGGGCGACTGGGGTTTCCCATTCGAGTTCACTGCGTGATCAGTGCAATCCACTTACTCCATGTAGCATCGGTTGCATGATGTGTGGTGGGGACCCTTTCTTTGAACATCCAACCCAGCACCGGCAGTCGAGGTGCTAAGAGGAGCTGTGCTTCTGTACCAACTACTTCCGAAGCAGCTCGAACCCCTTCATATGCTGCCAATATCTCTTTTTCTGTTGGAGTGTAGCGGGCTTCAGATCCTCTGTATCCCCGACTCCAAAACCCTAGGGGTCGACCTCGAGTCTCCCCTGGTGCTTTCTGCCAGAGGCTCCAGGTAGGGCCGTTCTCCCCGGCTGCGGTGTAGAGCACATTTTTAACATCTTGTCCTGCCCGAACTGGCCCCAGGGCCACTGCATGGACTATTTCCTGTTTGATTTGTTCAAAAGCTTGTCGTTGCTCAGGACCCCATTTAAAATCATTCTTCTTCCGGGTTACTTGATACAGAGGGCTTGCAATTTGACTGTAACCTGGGATATGCATTCTCCAAAAACCCACAATACCTAAGAAAGCCTGTGTTTCCTTTTTGCTAGTTAGTGGAGACATAGCTGCTATTTTGTTGATCACATCCATTGGGATCTGACGGCGTCCATCTTGCCATTTTATTCCTAAAAACTGGATCTCCTGCACAGGTCCCTTGACCTTACTTCGTTTTATGGCAAAACCAGCGTTCAGAAGGATTTGGACTATTTTACTCCCTTTCTCAAAAACTTCTTCTGCTGTGTTTCCCCATACAATGATGTCATCAATGTATTGCAGATGTTCTGGAGCTTCACCCTGTTCCAGTGCAGTCTGGATCAGTCCATGGCAAATGGTGGGGCTGGGTTTCCACCCCTGGGGCAGTCGATTCCAGGTGTATTGGACGCCCCTCCAAGTGAAAGCAAACTGTGGCCTGCACTCTGCTGCCAAAGGGATTGAGAAGAATGCATTTGCTATATCAATCGTGGCATACCACTTGGCTGCCTTGGACTCCAGTTCGTACTGGAGTTCTAGCATGTCCGGCACGGCAGCACTCAGCGGTGCTGTGACTTCATTCAGACCACGATAGTCTACAGTTAGCCTCCACTCTCCATTAGATTTTCGCACCGGCCATATGGGACTGTTAAAGGGGGAGCGAGTCTTGCTGATCACTCCTTGAACCTCTAGTTGACGAATCAGCTCATGGATGGGAATCAGAGAGTCTCGGTTAGTGCGATACTGCCGCCGATGCACCGTTGTGGTAGCAATCGGCACCTGTTGTTCTTTGACTCTCAACAACCCCACAACAGAAGAATCCTCCGAGAGACCAGGCAAGGCAGACAACTGTTTAACTTCCTCTGTCTCCAAAGCAGCTATGCCAAAGGCCCAGCGGTACCCTTTTGGGTCCTTAAAATACCCTCTCCTGAGGTAATCTATACCAAGGATGCATGGAGCCTCTGGGCCAGTCACAATGGGATGCTTTTGCCACTCATTCCCAGTTAGGCTCACTTCCGCCTCCAGTACAGTCAACTCTTGGGATCCCCCTGTCACCCCAGAAATACAAATGGGTTCTGCCCCTCTATAGCTTGATGGTATTAAAGTACACTGCGCACCCGTGTCCACTAGAGCCTTATACTCCTGTGGGTCTGATGTGCCAGGCCATCGAATCCACACAGTCCAATAAACCCGGTTGTCCCTTTCCTCCACCTGGCTGGAGGCAGGGCCCCCCTAATACTGGTCATAGTATCCATTACTCACTTCTTGCATAAATGACTTGGAAGTTCCTTCAAGAGGATCAGAAGCAAGATCAGGCCTTCTGCTTTGTCTGGGGAACGGCCCTTTTCCTGGAGGGATCCCCTTTTGTGGTTGTCCTTCCTTGCAACTCCTGTACCCGTGTCCGCAGGATCGAAGTAGGTTGTCCATCCCACTTCCTCATGTCCTCTCCGTGGTCCCGCAGGTAGAACCACAGGGTGCCTCGTGGTGTGTACCCTTTGTACTCTCTCTCTTGAGTGGGGAAATGCCTGCTTCTAATAGCTGAGATGCTGGCCCGTGCAGGTGGGGAGTAGAACATATTCTCTTCAAGTTGCTGGACCTTCCGCGACAGTTTCTCCACAGCTGAGACAAGGGGGGAAGAGAGACTTTCTTCATATCGCCGGAGCCGGCCAGCTACCTCATCCACCATTGGTCCCTCTTCACCTTTCCATTCCATTACTGCCAGGGAGTACATAAGCCATATAGGAATTTATGTAACACAGCCATGAGAACAAACCAAGCAACATGATGACCAGTGACTATTTACCTAATAAAATAAATGCATACAAAAAAAAACCCAAACCCGTTTTTTTTCCACGTTCTAGTTGGATTCTGTCGTTATCTCAACCCTTCGAGCCCCACGTTGGGCGCCAAAAAGGACTGTTGTGGTTTAGCCTCAGACGGCAACAAAGAACCACGTGCCGCTCGCTCGCGCCTTCCTAATACAGGAAGAATCGTAAGAAAAGGCAAGACTCTTGGGTTGAGACAAAGGCAGTTTAACAGGACAGCAAAGGGAACAGGCAAACAACAACACGGATAGGGGAATATTCAAACGCGATTATGGAACCGCCGCTCCCCGCTGCTCGCTGGCCGGACCGGGACGCCCCAGCCCGCTTTTAAGCAGCAACTTCCTGCCCCCTCCCCCGGCAGCTCAGGGTGGGCGTGGCTCACATGGCATGGAATACCAGGAAAAATTAACCCTATCCCCACCGGAACCAGGACACATGGATTTGATGGGTGGACTGCTGTGTAGATAAGAAATTGGCTGGATGGTCACACTAAAAGAGTTGTGGTCCAACGGCTCAATGCCCAAGCAAAGACGAGTGATGAGTGGCGTTCGTCAGGGGTCGGTACTGGGATCAGTGCTGTTTAACATCTTTGTCAACAGCATGGACAGTGGGGATTGAGTGAATCCTCAGCAAGTTTGATGACAACACCAAGCTGTGTGTTGCATTCAACATGCTGGAGGGAAGGGATGCCATCCAGAGGGACCTGGACAGGCTTGAGGAGTGGACCTGTGTGAACCTAATGAAATTCAACAAGGCCAAGTGCAAGGTCCTGCATGTGGGTCCGGGCAATCCCAAGCCCAAATACAGGTTGGGTGGAGAATGGCCTGAGAGCAGCCCTGAGGAGAAGGACTTGGGGGTGTTGCTTGATGAGAAGCTCAACATGACCCGTCAATGTGCACTCCCAGCCCACAAAGCCAACCAAATCCTGGGCTGCATCAAAAGAAGTGTGGCCAGCAGGTTGAGGGAGGTGATTTCTACCCCTATACACTGCTCTGGTGAGACCCCATCTGGAGTACTGCATCCAGGTCTGGAGTCCTCAGCACAAGAAGGACATGGACCTGTTGAAGTGAGTCCAGTGGAGGGCCACGAAGATGAGCAGGGGGCTCGAGCACGCTTCCTATGAGGACAGGCTGAGAGAACTGGGGTTCAGCCTGGAGAAGAGAAGGCTCTGGGGAGACCTTATAGTGGCCTTCCAGTATCTGAAGAGGGCCTTACAGGAAAGATGGAGAGGGACTCTTTGTCAGGCAGTGTAGCAATAGGATGAGGGGTAACAGTTTTAAACTGAAAGAGGATAGATTTAGACTGTATGTTATGAAGAAATTTTTCACTATCATGGTGGTGAGACACTGGAACAGGTTGCCCAGAGAAGTTGTGGATACCCCATCCTGGGAATTGTTCAAGACCGGTCTGGATGGGGTTTTGAGTAACTTGGTCTAGTGGGAGGTGTCCCTGCCCATGGCAGGGGGGTTGGAACTCGATCATATTTGAGGTCCCTTCCAACCCAAACCATTCTATGATTCTATGATACATAATCTTAAGTATCTTGTACTGGGCATAACAATGGAAGCATGAAATGTCTCCCAATATGAGCATGTTGGAAATTTTTGTTACAAAACTCATCGCAGGGTTCTATGGTAAGAAAAAGTGATAGACATTTACAAAGTCCTCAAGCAAGTTAATTTTACCCACTCAAGCTCACCCATGCATGCACACACAAGCACACTCCCATTCATACTCAATTCATACAAATCTTAAGCTGTGCTGTGAGAATCTGTAAAGATGTTGATGAAGGATGGGAACTACAAGGCACTGGATAATTATGCTGAGTAGGTAGCTGCTACATGAAAAATACCGTGCTGTAGTAGAAAAGTTGGGTATCTATTATCTTAATTTCAGGCTAGCAGTAAGACAGAGGAGAATAGGAAAAGAAGTGGAAGCCTCTATCACCCATCTGCAATACTGACTGGAGAAAAGACCACCATGTTGTTATATCTTAATAAGAACAAAGTTCTTTGTTATTAAATCCTTAAAAGCAGCTGTCCCAGTATACCTTCCTAGATGAGGCTTTGTCTCTTTGCACAGGAACTTGCATTACTTACTTTCCTGTCTTTTAAGACAAAAGACAGGCTGATCACTTTGTACTCCTAAAATCTTGTGATGTCCTGTTAGGTACCCTAGAAATGGAAGCATTGTTCACATAGTACTACTGGTGTACTATTTATACAGTATAAAGTAGTTCTGAGGATCTTTGTTCATCCCTGTCCTGGTTTGAGATAGAACAAAACCAATTTTCTTTTTAGTAATTTTACTTTTCAGTTAAGTCTCTTCTAACTGGATGCATATACTAAAATTAACAGCATGTTCTTCAGACAGTGTCTGCCTCCAGAGTGATGAGGCCTGATGTTTGTATTAATGCCACAGAATGGTATGCAGAGAGGCTCTTGCTTATACTTATTGCTATAACAACCAAGGTCAGCTAACTTTGTTATGTTACCCCGACCCAAGTCAGAGGGTCTGAAGTGGAAGAGCCTAAAGGGGTCCCAGCTGTAGGGAGGAGCGGACAGGACAGGTGACCCAAAACTGACCAACGGGGTATTCCATCCCATCTGCATCCTGTGCAGTATAAAAGCTGAGAGATCCAGGGGGTCACCCTCTTTTCTTCAGTGGCCAGCATCAAGGAGGACTCTGTCTGTTCTTGTGCCTCTGATCCCGATCTGTGTGTTCCTGAATCCGTTTTCCATCTGCTGCTGAGTCCAGTCTGTGATTTTTCCCAGTGCCTGCCGGCAACGTGATCACCATCCTGGGAGCACAACATTGGTTTTAAATATGTTTGCATATATTTCATTATTTTCTTATTAATATTACATTTTTTCTTTTTATTGTTCATATTTTGTTAAAGCTGTTTTAGTTTTGTTCCAACCCATAAATTTCTCTCACTTACTCTCCCTTCCTTCCTTCTGGAAAGGAAGACTGACTAATAGAGAGCATCTGTCATTCATTTAGTGTCCAGCCCAACCTAAACCTCGATAATCCCTTAGTTTAGGGTACACAGATCTCAGTAAAATAGGTAGTGTCTTTCCAAAATCCCAGCATCCCAAAGAAATAAAATGCAGAGATCAAGGAGCTAATCAGACTTAGACAGTTGCACAGTGAAATATGTATATTGTCTCTGCTTTGCATACCATCAAACATGCTAGCAAACATGCTAGCAATCCAAACTAGGATATAGAAATTTTCAGAATGAAGGTGTTTATCTAACAAAATACAGGAAATTTTCATTGAAAAATGGAAACTCATGAGCTGCTGTTACTTTAAGTTATTTATACATAGTTATCTAAACCAGAAAACTGCAAAATTTTCTAATTGAAACAGGAATTTTTAAAGCCAAGTGTGATGACTCCAGAACATTTTTTGCCTCATTGCAATATGAAGATTATGATAGTCGTTTTAAAAGAAGATTTAACAAATATATTAAATTCTTCCGCAATCTAGCCTGTTTACTTCATTACAGCTAGTGCGCAGCAACCATGAGCTTTGCTCCATTCTCCTCTCTTTGTAGCCTTACTTTTTAATTTTAGAGTAGTCTTTACTAGTACAATGTCAAGCATTATTCCAACTTCTTGAAATAAAAATGTCTATATTTTGCTGGATTAATTTTAATGGAAACTGAGATATGCTTGTGTTTTGTAGCCCTCAGAAGCTAGGGTTGGGGGGAAAAAGGAAATGCTAAATATAAAAATGGCATGGCTTACAATTTTCAGTGCACAATTTAAAAAATGAACTTGTATTTTTGAAATAAGATTTCTTCCACATTTACAGAACATGCTTACTATCTAATGTCAATGTTTGATATGTCTGTATGTATTTTTATCATAGTTACACTAGTGTAATCAAGAATTTTAGCAGGATATATTAAGAGATAACTAAAGGACTGAAAATTATAATTTGCATGATTAGGGTAATGTGTCTCTTTCTCCAGCTTTATTACTATTTCTCATTTTTGTCCTTTAGATCAGTGGTAAATTGCAGTCAATATGCTTTGTCTGTGTAGTTATAATGATTCTACCACCTCTGTCAGACACATCTAATTGGATAAACGTTTCCTGTCCTTTATGGAAAGACTGTAGAGTGAATGTGTGCTACAGATCACTTTTCTTCTTTCCTGTTCTTAATTTGAGGGTCGTGCATCTTTTCTATTTGCATAACTTGAGTATCCCAAAGTGCTCTTGTATGTTCCTCTTCAGAGTTTGCTCTGGGCTTGAATTCAAGGGTCTGAGATTTATCAGACATAAATTTCAGATGGAAGGTTTAGCCTTGGTTGTGATCAGCGTGAGCTATAGGAGTACTCTGTTCCAGTAAGAATTAAAAACAAAGCAACTGCAGATCACAGTCCTATCATCCATCTGAGACAGTGGTTTGGGAACTGAAGAAATGCAGTTAACGACTAGTTTTGGCTGGAAGATAATAGCTAACACTGTGCCTTTCAGCTGGACCTGCGGTATGGCTCAGATTTGCAATGGAAGGCTTGGCTTTCCTGTGTCATTCTGCTCCTAGATGTTTTCCAGGGCAGAAAAAAACAGGATTATTTAAATGGCTGTATTATCCATCAGTGCTGGATCAAACACAGGCCTGACTAACAGTGAATGGATATTAGCCAAAGGCTGTTAGGTAAAAATAAAGTACTATTCAACCTATGTATTATGCCAAATATATTTGCATAGTTTTAAAGTGGCACTAAACACTTGCCACTTTAAAGTACAATCTTAGTGTGAAATCTCTTTTCCATAGGCGTTCATTGTCAGACTACTTATGGGAAACGTATCAGAGATACAATTCCTAAAGTTAAGTTCCATTTTTAGCCTGTTTTTACTCAGCTCTTCCTGAGTAGAAGCTTGTGGCTCATAAGCTGTATTATCTTTATTGCTTAGTCTAGGGAAATTGGTATGGGTATGCTTGCCTTTTCTTTGGGGCATTCATAGCAATGTATGTTTTAAATTCTGTTTCCAGAAGTAAACCTCCAGATTTCCAAGTTAATTTCAAATACATATTGCAGTTCTTACAGTTATACCTTTTTGCTTTCATTTATGGAAGCTGAACGTTCAGCTTTTTTTTTTTTTTAATGAATACAATAACTATATTGTCATCTGCTGTACATTATAACATTCAGCTAACACATATATTATTGTTCTAACCGGGAATCATTAATCACTGCTTCCTATAGATGTTGTTTACCCTGTGTTTTCATTTTATGTAGAAAATAGTCTGTATTTTTCTACTCTTCTCTTCCCTGTGTTCTCATGTTTCCTGGATATACTGTTCAAACATTACTTTAAACCAAGCCATTGTGGGTCCAAAGTGTCAACTACTTAGAGATCTTTTTAAAAGCAGCTTAAAAAGGCTTGTATTTATGGACAACAGAGAAATTATGCATTTTTATAGTGAGATTATTTTTGAAGACAGAGAGCACGGTATCATAGCCCAACAAATACTGACATCTGCAAAACTGGGCTACAAGTTCGATAAGACATAATATCCTAAAATGGTAATAAGAGATCTTATATGATAAACTACTAAACAACTTACTAATGGAGCCGTTCAGAAAAAAAAAAACAGTCTTTTTCTTGAACAAGCGTAGACATTTTCTGTATAATATGGTTATGATACTGAGGTGGTCGTGGCTTAAAAAACTGTGAAGTACTTTTTAGGCTTTGAGATTAGGCATATGTCAACAATGCATATTGGACTGAGGACAGATGTTTTTAAAGCACACACATGAAATCTGCATTCCTTAAATTTCTTTAGTTTTACTACGTTTTATTTCAGATAACCATCCTTTTATTGAAATATAGCCTCCAGATTATTTTTGAAATATAGCCTCCACGTAAGCCTCCGGTTCACGATGTATGACAACAGTATACTTGGAAGAGCTTTTATTTTATTCAAACACTAGAAAGCAACTAGTACAAACTTGATCTACACACCAAAACTGTCTGATAGCATCCAAATGCTTCTCAGGTATTTCTTTGTTACTTGCAGGTTTTGCATCTTCAATAATTTTTTAAAGTATTTGAGTTTCTTCCGTTTTCCTATAGTTAACAGCTTTAGTACGTGTTGCCTGTGGTGTTGCAAGCTGTTTGGATCAATTTTTGCTTTCTGCTAATTTTAAAGGCTGATTTTTTTCCCCTAGTAGCATCAATGTCAACATTTTATTTGCATATAGTAGTAAAATGCTTTTGCATACTTTACACTTTGTTATGCATAAGGTAACCATTTTGTTACATGATTTGGTACATTAACTTACTTCTCACAGACATCAGTGAACTCCTGGTGATAAATCGTAATAACAGATTTAAAATAAAAATAAAATGGAAGCGAATCCTTAGAGCTTAGTTCTGTTTCTTTCTAGAGCCCCTACGTTTTGTTTTTAGCAAGCCAGAAGGATAGAAACGTTAGTTTTTTAACAAAAAGAGAGAATATTACAAATTGCATAAGAGCATGAGTTGGATTTTTCAGAAAAAAAGTGAATTCTAAGACTTAGAGTAAAATACAAATAGTGGCAGCATCGCAACAGTACAAGCAAACAACAAAATCTGCAGAAAATTTAACTGAAAAAATTATCTGTTTTTTGTCTGACTTGCGACTTAGTCAATCCGTTTTGGGTCCTCATGGTTTTGATAGTTTTCAGCTTGTTTCTTTTCCCTACCGAATTTCATATGTGCATTTCAAACCAAGCAGGCATTCAGCTTTCTGCTTTATCTTATTAATGAATATGCGGCTGTTTGCTGCACATGAATTTTAGTCAGGAAGTTACTAATCCGTTCTGCAGTGAGAGAGGAAGTTTCTGTTAATGAAGTTGGCATAGTTGTACTTCGGCAGTCAATGAAGTTGTATTCTAAATTAACTGCAAAGTGAGACCAGCATACCATTCAGTGTCATTTTTGAATTACCTGATTCCATGTTCTGGTTTCAGTGTTGTTGTGTTTTTTTATTTTCATAGCTTTGCACAAATTGAGAAAATGTGTGTTGTTAACTAAAGACTCTGCAAACTTTTACTGTGTTTATGCTAACCTATATAAAATTCAAATGGTGTCCTTTTGGGGTCAAGTATAATTCGAAAGCTGTAATATTCATGTAAGGTCAGTTATTGTTTTCTGCTCCCAGTCTAAGGTATAGGTTAATAGTGATTAAAATAGGGAAATAGAGTAAAAGTCTGGATAATTTTAGAAAATACGACTCTTACCAGTTAGGAAATGTTAACTATTTCTTTCATGCACCAAAAATGGCTCAAATATAACTAGGGAATTCAGGAGAGCTGTTTGGTGCCTAAACCACAAAAGGCAGCAGATCTAAAATGGTTAACCACTGTCTGCTTATGTTTCATCTGAAACTCGTGAAAAATAATTTTGTTCCTTTTTTTCGTTATTTACTTTCATTTTGTAAGTAATTTTCTAATGCTGTTGAAACTGGTTAACTGCTGTGATGAGTTACCTGTCATAGTGCCAGAATTAAGCATTTTGCCCAGCATATTTTGTATAAAGCACAGTGGAGTAAGTAGGTGGATAATCCTGATTCCTAGCACCAAAGGATTAAGTTGGCTTTTATACTTTAATTAAAACTTTTTTTACATAACTGAAAAACTCTTAGAGGAGTATTATATTTATGTCTTCAAACCATTTTGAATCCTATGTCAGGAGCTGAAGGGTCAGTAAAATAATAAATTCTGCAGAAGGTAATGGAACTATCTTAAAGTATAGGTTCAGATTTAGAAATACTTCCAGAAGTTGATCTTCTGCCTGGTATTTGTAATTATAATGTGTAGTGAGAGAGAAGTTAAGAATTCTTCACAGATTAACTGCCTACTGCAGGTAGATTTACCAAGTAATAACAAGCTCATCCAGAAGAGTTCAGTGCTACCATGATACCAGAGATGAAATTTGATTCCTTATTAAAGTTGATTAGAGTTTCACTATCGTCTTCAACAAGTATAGGATTTTACACTGGAGCATTACAGATAGGTGTCTTTTTTCCCAAGCATTGAAATTCGTAAAGTTATAAAACTATTTGTTAATCACGCCAGCAGTCTTTCTGTTGAAGAGTGTACCTTGTGTCTGTCTTCTGTTATTGTATATTTAGATTCATGTCAGGAATGCCTAGAATATTGAATGTATGTCTTTCATGGGAACTTCCTTTTAAAGTAAAATATGAGACAGTGCTGCGTTCTGTTCACTGGAAACAAAATGAAATGTTCCCAACTGATGAAACAGCTTCTCAGAGTAATGCATCAAGAGTGGAATTTCTCATCACATTTCTGAAGTTAGCATGGAATTTTACAGTCTGCACAACAATTCCAATTTGAGTGGTTGTTAAAATACACCTTCCTTAGCTTCAGGGTTTTTCTTATTTTCTTTTCTAGTGGCTACAATTCTTTTTCAAAAGTGCAAAGCATCCAACTTGTTCTCATTGAGACCTGGGAGAGAGTAAATTCTCAGTTGTGTTGGAATTGACAGGCATGATCTTCAGCCTGTCATACTGATTGTCAGGAAAACACTTGACCATCCAAACCAGCATTCCCATTTTATCATTGTGATTTTTGCCCTTTATAAAAGGTTCTGAGAATTGACTTGTGAAGATTCTGTGCTTCCAAGTAGCTTTCTCAGGCGTTCTATGCTTATGAGAGAAATTTGTTGGATTTGAAAAGTCTTCCACTATCCTCAGACAGTAATGTTGTTTTTTCTTAAAGTTAATGAAACGTTATTTTTTAGTTAGATCATTATTGGGAAATCAAGCTATTTTGAATGGGAAAGATTTGATTCCTTTTGGTGTAAATTAGCTGGTCTTATGGTATGTTGTTCCTAAGGTAAATTCCACAAGAAATTGGTAATGGTGATGTAACATCACCTTCAGGAATTCTGTAATGCATTGTTGATGCTCTAGCTTCCCTTAGTAATTGTGTCTTCTGTTATTTACAAAATAAATAGAAATGTGTAAATTCTTTTGCTACTTTTCATCAAAATTTATTTTGAGGTGAAGAAACCAGAGCGAATGTAGATGGTATGATCTTATTTATGAAGAAGTGAACAGAAAGGATGACTTTGTACTTGATATTTTTGTAGGTATAAGCCTATGCAGAAAGTGGATGGAGTTGCAGATGGCTTCACAGGAAGTGGTCAACAGACAGGCACATCTGTTGAACAAACTGTCATTGCCCAAAGCCAGCATCATCAACAGTTTTTAGGTATAAAAACAGGTTTTATACTGCTGTGTAAATAAGATTAACTTCATCATCACTGTGAACATCAAGTCACGCAAGTGCAGTAGTTGCTTCTAAAGTTATCAAGTCCTCTTTAAAATTCTTACTCACAACACAGCAAAAAGGCAGTTAAGTCATGTGTTCTGTGTTGTGAGGTTTATGTAGTATTTAATATGCATCACAGAAGTATAAAAGGAAAAAAATGCAAATTCTGTATTTGTGTGATACATTTAATATTATATAAATCACAGTGTAGTTGCTGTGCAAAGTTATATTAGACATGCATATTGAAATTCTGGCGATTGAAGCTGTTCCCTGCATGTGTATTACAGTGCGTTTCATGTTATAAAAGGTGGGTGGGGAGGGTGGCGGCGTTGCATTACTATTGTAGATTAGACATCCAGTGTGCTGTCGTATTAGAAGTGGAAAAAGCCAAGTAATTTGAACTAGAACCCCAAAGTTCATGTTGAGAAATGTCCTGAGTTGTGGATTCATTGATCCAGCTAAGCATTCTCAGTAATGAAAATAAATGGTAATTTAGTTACTTGTTTATGTAGAAAGAATCTTTGGCTGTGTTGTTGCAGATGATGTAGGCTTATTTGGTTAGGATTTTCAAGCACCAAATTCTTTGGCCTAATTTCGCTTTTATTGAAATCCTTGGAAACATAAGCATAGCATTAAAATGTTTTGAATCTTCCTTCAGTCCAGCATTTTTCCCCTATATTGGCTATCTCTTGGAAACATTTGTGACAAATTGTAAAAGCACTTATTGTCTCTAATTGAAATTCTAGTAAATTTCAAGTAAAAATGTATATTGAGTCTACTAAGCCCCATCATACCTGATTATGTATAAACTCTTCAGTTGAACAAGAAAAAAACTATTCAAGGATTAATCTTTCATACACTGACATAGATATTTTCCTTCATCATATAATATTCTGAAAACGTGTGTGTTAGCTTTTCTATATAGGTGTAGTATGTACCTGACATCTTTTTGATGTCTTCAAAAATAATTTTATATTTCTTTTTGATTAAAAAAGGCAGGCTGAATTTGTTTACGATTTTAACATACAACAGGAATGAAAGACGTCTCTCTTTGAACATTATGACCGTTTGGAATTTACTTCTTTGTGTCATCCTTACATGTTTTCTTAATCATACTGTAACTAGCACTGTTCACAATAGCCCCCTTTCATTATGTTGTCATGGAAACAGATGCATCTCGAGTACTTCCAGAGTTTGGAGAAGTTGAAATATCTTCTCTACCAGATGGTACTACCTTTGAGGACATCAAATCACTGCAGAGTCTTTATCGAGAGCACTGTGAGGTATTTATTATAAACCATTTATTTTTTAAAGTTCATGACTTCTAGTGAAGGTCAGTACAAGACAGTAATGCCAATTATATTGCAGCCATGTTAGTGATATGTGACTTTCCCCCAGGATATTTTGCTTATTTCATTGGAAAGGACATTAGTAAAAAGATTTTTCTGGACGGTCCCCTTTACAGGGGAAGAAACTAATATATGTGAGACACTGAAAGTGAAATGTAGTTATGCGTATGTTTTCAGAATGTTAAAGAAACTAGACTTCAGATTGTACAGGCACAAGTACATGTACATGCGTTTAGTACATGTACTAAAATATGCTTCGTTTTAGTCATATTAGAAATGTAAATTATGGTAATTTCTTTTTTTACATTGAAAGCTGTAACTTTTTTCTCATTTTAAAGAAACATTGAGACATTTAGGCCACATCTGATATCAAACAATGTCTTTTAAAATTCTTTTTGAAGGTGCTTTCAAACCTATAATGAATTATGAAAATGAATAAAATGGCAGGTTTCCTTTGTGTTTGCAGAAGCATTAAATATTTTCCTTGGGTGAATTCCTCTGATATGTTTGCATAGGCCATGCTCATTTCTGGAGGCTTCCGTGCGTGTGCACTTGGCCTTAATCAAGTCCCTGTGCACACCAGTTTATAGGGATGGATAATTGATGGATATTAAAGGTATTAAAACCAATATTATTAGAGAAATGTACAGTATGCCTTTGTTCCACTACATGAAAAAAGCTATAGATCTAGTTGGGGTTGAGAGTGGGGGGAAGCTGGATAAAATACCATCTGTACTTGCGTTTTATTTTCTCAGGCAATACTGGATGTGGTTGTGAATCTTCAATTCAGCCTGATAGAAAAATTGTGGCAAACTTTCTGGCGCTATTCTCCCTCTGCTCCACCTGATGGCACTACTATTACTGAACCAAGGTCAGTAAATGTTTCTCTTTGTTTACTGCTTCTCAAGATATTATAATACAAGTGTAAAAAAAAATCCTATTGTTTTTTCCTGCAGAGTAATATCTTTTTTTCGTATGCTAATTTTTCAAATTAAATTTATGTTGTCTGGCATTTTTGTATAGTCTGGGTGTATGCCAAAGTGCAATCTTGAAACAATTGTGCCATCCATTTTTTTCTTTGCTTGGACAATTACAGTAAAGGTGTCTTTTCCCAGTATTCTATCCAGTTCTTTTAAGCCAAAAGGATCATTTATAGCTCTGCATAATTTACAAGCTGTAGCAGAGCTGTGGAGGCATTTTTAAAATCCCATTTCCATGCGACACAACGTGTAAAGAGGTTCTGTCGGGTGTGGTTGAGACATCTATGACATCTTTAAAAAAATAATACATTTTAACACCCATTGCAGGTTTTTACCTGCTGAAAATGCATTATCATTTATTCATTTGCTACATTTTTTCACACCAGCAATCTGAGTGAAATTGAAAGTCGACTTCCAAAAGCAAAGCTGATTACTCTGTGCAAGAATGAGTCTATTCTGAAATGGATGTGTAACTGTGACCACGTGATGTACCAGGCTTTGGTGGAGATTCTCATTCCTGACGTCCTTAGACCTATTCCTAGTAAGTCGAACACCTGAAACATTTTGTAAGGACTTTTGTGCATGCGTGTGTATGGTGGTGGTGGTCTTGTTACCTCACAGGGCAGCTTTAGGAATGTTTGAAAGTTAGGAAAGTATTGTCTATCATTTATCTTTAATTTCATTGTATAGGAAGTTGTGCTGAGAGTTGATGTATGCTTTGTATTTTAAAAGTAACTGAGGATTTTAGTGCAGTTGGAAGATCCAGTTTTCAAGATACATTTTCATATTTAAGGTACTTCTCTCTGTGTGTTATATTTTGAGATAAAAATGTTTTCCTTTTACCTTGGCTCTAGACTACCTGATAGACTTAGACGTTAAGTCCTGTGGCTCTGAGCCAGCATGCACTAATGTCAGTCAGTCCCTCCACTAAATTCGGCATTTTTTAGTTTAAACATATTAATCTTTGATTAATGTGAAAAAAAAAAATGCATAAGATCTTTGCAATTCCATTTTTGGACAGTTAGTCTTTTGTTCCTTATCAGTGGCTGCTGAAATCAATTTTAATGACTGTTAAGGCAGTGAAAAATTAACTCGACATTTCTTAGACCAATTTACTATTCTAATCTAATGTTCTTTGTGTCATACATCCTGCATGAGAGAGTCAGTAACTGTCTGGCCACTCAGCCATTACCAGGAGTACAGCTTTCTTTTCAAAGTTAATTTTACTAGAATCTATCGTTGCTCCAGAAGTGTGTTTTTATGGCTATTTTTGTTAGAAAATGAATTTATCTGAAGAAAGTTGAACTCCTTTACAAAACTTTCATTGTCTCGCATATACTGTGCTAAATATTATAAAGAAAGTGCATTAGCAGCCTGCTATAAACCTCGTTACTCCTATATCTTATATCTTTTCCATGAAAAAACAGTAGTCGCTTTATAAAGTTGGATTTTTATTTTTTTTTTTAATTACGGCCTTAAGTAGTTTTGCAGCTAACAAAGCAATTTTGTCATGCTGTGAACACCTCTTCTGCTATAGTGACTCCAGCAGTAATAAGCACATAAAAATACCTGCAGGTACTGCCTTGCAGAAAAGTTTTATTGACTTTTTGCTTGTCAGTGAAATAAAATTAGGTTTTATTAAATTATGTATCATACTAAAAAAAATTTTGGAACTGGAGGTGTATAAAATCTGAAGGTCGGCTTTTTACAAAGACAGTTTTACCTTGTGTTTAAGGAAAGAGTAAGTTCTTGGAAGAGATTGACATAATTCATCTTTTAATCTGTGCAGCAGAGTAAAGCAAAAATGTTCTCTCAAATATATGCAATTATTGACAACCATTACTTGTATAAATTATTTTGCATTGGTTTGTATTTGATGTTTTATTTTCCTATCTCATGACAATGCAATAGGTAGGATATTAATTTTTGAGTAATATCACAAAACCACAAGCAAATAGGCAACGATAAAAAACCCCACAAATTTAGTTACAGCACTTAATAGGTTAAATTAGAACTCTCTTCCAAAAGCATATTATTTTATGAATAAAAATGTGGTACAGACATGGTTTTTCATCAAACCTGCTTTTTGCCTTGCTTTTCACTTGCTTCTCCTTCACAGGCTGGCAGTCTCTAGAGAAGTTTTTATATGATACCTTCTTAGCTTGTGGTGTCTTCCTGCCGTGTTTCATAAAATGTAGTGGGCATCACCAGTACAGCGTTACAAGAAAACAGGACACAATCATTTACTATCAGTAACTACAGGCATCAGATCCTTTTCATGCTATTTCTTTCTTCTTAGAATTACCAGTCATATTTGAATAATTGATACCTACTGTGTTTGACATTCGTGTTTTTGGGATGATTATCAGACTTCTTGATGCAAACACATCATCTGATCCCAGGACAAATTCATCGCAGGAGACTTCTGCCTCTATTTTGTGGACAGTCCAGTGATTTTCTGTTCAGAAGTCCACCCACCAAGCTACCTTTGGAAGACTAATGTACTTTCTTATTTTTATCTTTAGGACAAGAAATGGCTTTTTCTAGTCAGCTTTCCTGTAATGATGATCCATACAAGTTCTCTCTTCACTGTTAAATATTTAGAATATTATTAGTTTTTTAACTCCTGCTTTTGAATTAATATATCTCCAGCCATTACAACAGACCAAGAGGAAGGCTTAAAGTTGTGTGTAATGGTTGACTGTGACCGTTGGTGGGTGAAGTAGACAAGTTCATCACTTCCTGTGGGAAAACAGGAGTTTATAGGAAACTTTGGACTCTGTAAAGGAAAGGGGGCTGAAAATGCTTCATCAAAGGCACGTTTATGATTTTTTTTCCTGAATAAATGGGAAGATATTGACAGCAGCTGCTCAAAATAGGGAATTATATTGATTTGGAAAGTGCTTGATGTAACTGTATGATTTTTTTAAGATTTATCTTTTTTCATGTCTAGATTTTTAGTGTTTTTCTTTTAGAAAAGTCTTACTGTGCTACTCAGCTGTGTGTGATACATATTACTTGACTAGAAAAAAAAATACCATTGAGGAAAAAAATGCTTTATTTTTAACCTCTATGTTAAATTTGTCAGCTAAAATGTTTAGCACCCACAGAATGAATGAAGAACTGCTGTATATAAAACAGCAAAATTCCTTTTCCTAAGAGAAGCAAAATGCTGTCTATTTGAGTCAGGAATAAAGACCATAACTATCTAATGTCTTCGCAATAGACCAGAGCTATTGTGTTTTAGAATGGACTTTTTTCACCTTCACAAGTGACAGAATGGACAACAAACTTGCCTGTGAGGTAGTTTCTATAGGTGGAGAATTTATGCTCATCATGTGATTCTTTGAAAGGTTTTTCTTCTTATTCTACAGTAGCCAGATTAACTGAAAAGAAGGCTTTGAGGATGTAGGAACTTAAGGTTTTGGTAATGGCTACATGTGTACTTAAGGATGGAGTATGAGAAAAATTCTGTATTTAATACGATATCTCCAAAGCTCATTAGAAATTCATAGTTGTTCTATACAATACTGATACCTGATTATCTACTTTAGCGATTTTATTTCTTCAGAACTTAGAATTCCTTTCATTTGCTCCTCTTTCTTCCTAGTTAAAGGCCTTTCTTAAGGAGATCAGCATTACAGTGATGCATATAATTTTGTAATATGTAGTTGGGTGAAAAAGAGTAATAAGCAAATTAGTGGTGAAAAAGTAGTAATATTTTCCGTAAATGTCTTAAGTATCATTCATGTAGTATTTACATTATTCATTTCACTTTGCATTTTCTTATTCTATAGGTAAGAAAATGTGAGTGAACACATAGTTAATTAGTAAGTGCACAGAAGTAATTTACAAAGCAGCGCAAGTGAGCTAGTTGGTTGGTAGAATTGAAGAAAAAAGCTTGTTTTTCATGTGGAAACCTCAAGGGTCGGGGCCGGGGGGGAGAACCTGTTACCATAGAAGGTTCAGGTAATACAGATACTTTGTAAGATGAAATTGTGTTCAGCTAAGCATCCTAATGTGTGGTCAGTGATAGAAGTTACTGATACGGATTCTACTCCTTGTCACTGCAAATTTGAAGATATGAAAAAGATGTCATGAGAAATGCATTTTTTCTTTTAGTAAATTTACTTTGCTAGTAGAAAGCTTTATTAAAAAAGGGATCATCAATAATTCAAGCAGTAAAAGACATTTCTCAAAGACAAGTTCTATCAGCATTAATTTCTTACTCTGCCAGAGTATTCAGCCTTATAGACAAAATCTTGTTTCTTCTCACACATAAATAAAATACTTTGAAAATAAATATTATTTCCTCTCTGTAGTTTTTTCCTCTTCACTTTTGTAGTTGCATTCATTCTCTATTAGTCTTTAGAAACCTGTGGGTTTTTTTCTTTTTGTCTCCTCCGTTTTGCAGCCGTTTGAGTGGATGCTATTATGTTGATGAGCAAGTGATAGGTACGGGAAAGCAAGGTTTCTGCTACTCAGGAGATAGGATTTTCTATTTTCCAGGCACACTTCCTTGGGAAAATACTTCCTGTCCTCCTTCTTTGAAAAATTAAAACATGTATTTTGAGTAATGCAGATTGCTGTAAGAGCTTCTTCAATTTTTCTCTTCGACACAACTGCTGCAATTACTGATGTTCTTCTATAGGAGTGCCTGAAACAATACCACTGGTCACAAACTTCTTGAAAGTTTGTTAGATGAGGAAGTCAGAACTGCTTATTAAACAAAAACTAAATTAATTATTGCATAAACTGTGTCTGAATGGGGCATTTTGAACCTAGACTGTACTTTTCTTTTAGAAAGTAAAAGCAACAGACCTGAACGTTGAGTACGTAAGTACTGAGAATGCAAAACATTTCAAGACAGGTACATCGCTTTCTTTTCATTCTGTTTTTATTCTTTAATGCACAGGTGCCTTGACCCAAGCCATTCGCAATTTTGCAAAAAGCCTTGAAGGTTGGCTTTCAAATGCCATGAACAATATTCCACAGAGGATGATACAAACCAAGGTAGACAAAACTGTTGCAGTATTATGCTAGCCATGCCAAATTGAGTGGGCAGTAGCATCTAAAAGCAGTATCTTTTTAACTTTAATGCTAAATTTCATGTTTAGCATCACATATCAAATGATGGGTTAGGAAATAATTTAGTTTTGTCAAAAAATAGTAAGGAAGACATTTGATGTGCTACATGGACATAGTTCATGTACAAGAACTCATTAATAAAGAATATTAAAATGAAGGTAAAGCCTCAATCTGTAGAATTAGTCCACAGATAAAGAGCACAATATTTAAAAATAAATTAATTTCTTCATAGGTTGCCGCTGTAAGTGCCTTTGCCCAGACTCTGCGAAGATACACATCTCTTAATCACCTGGCTCAAGCAGCTCGTGCTGTGCTTCAAAATACTTCTCAAATCAACCAGATGCTCAATGATCTTAACCGTGTTGATTTTGCCAATGTTCAGGTAAAATGTAGTTCTAAATAACAGTCTTTTTTTTAAGTGTTATTTCCTCTGTGATTTTGAAGTTTATTGTTAGCTGTCATTATTCTATCAAGGAAGTGAAGTGAGAACATTTTGCTGATTCATATACGCAGTGATTCAGTCCAAACATGACAGCTTACACTTCAGAAAAGAGCTCAGAACCATTATCTGTTTCCATTTACCATCTTGAAGTGCGCATAATCTTCCAACTTCTATGCAAATGTACAGCAAATACATTCTTAGAACGGGCACCATAGTAATAGCATAAATGATACCTTAGAATTAGATCTCAGATAGCAACGTAGCTTTGGAATGTCTCTAAAAGCTATTAAATGCACAACATTGGTTTTAGTAGAGACTGTTTGATTATTTCAAAGATAATACCAGTAGTATACTTCATCTAAGTGCCTGTGCTTACATTTACAAGATCTCCTGAGTAATTGATTAGATCACTACAGATTAGAACTAGTTTCCAGTTAGCTACAGAATGTAAGTTTATATTTTCACTGGGCTTAATTTCTGCATGTTTCTGCTCCTCTGAGGAGAAGTACTCTTTTCTTTTTGCCCATCAGAGTGAAATGCTCCAGATTACTCATAGCCCTGTTTGTCTCTTTTCCTTGTGAAGAGTGCTTTAATGTACTTGTTAATAATCTTAACAGAAGTCGGTTAAGAGTACTTGACCAAAGATACAGTATATTAAGTATTGTAATACATTAACTTGGATATAGAGTCTGTGAATGAAGTGTTAACTTGGCACATGATAGCTAGAGTTTAAAGACATGGCATGCAGTTAGTGAGTCTTCATTTTTGTCTCTTAGTTTCTGAATTGACCAGCTAGCCTTATTTAAACTTGATAACAATGACAAGATTGCTTATTATTGTAGCAGAATTGTGTTTCTCCCTTTGTGTGCTGTTTATGTTGTACTCTAAGTAATGTGCAATCTATTACTGCTTATAGTCAGCAAACAAAACAACCCTTGTTTACATACAGAGCTTTCTGTTATGATATAACAAATTGTCTTTAAGTCTAACTTCTTCAGAACAAAAGGAACCCTGTACTTGATTTCTTGCTACTTCTTTTCTTACTTAACTGTAGTATTTAACTCCATTTAAGTGTTCTTCCTGCTTGCCCTGCCTTTAGTTACAGAAAAAATTGACAAGTCCTGAATATTTCAGTAGAAAAATGATGAATAAGGAAAGTAGAAGCCTTTTTTTGAAAATGAATGTGAGAAACAATAACGTACTGGGGTCATTTTCATGTCTTTATTTGATGTCTGCTCGTATATGTTACGCTTTTCCCACCCATTTGCTTTCAACAAAATTATGATAGATGTAAAAATAAAAACTGCTTCTTACTTTGTCTAGTAAGTGGGTTTTGTCCTTTTCCTCTGTTGAATTGCTTAATCTTTGAGGGAGAATTACATTCTGTGCTTTGGCTTATGTATTGTTAATGCAAGAGTTGCCATGTGCTGTAACAGGAGCAGGCTTCCTGGGTGTGCCAGTGTGATGACAACATGGTTCAGAGACTAGAAACAGATTTCAAGATGACTCTTCAACAGCAGAGCACTCTGGAGCAGTGGGCTGCCTGGCTTGATAATGTAATGATGCAAGCATTAAAACCATATGAAGGAAGACCCAGCTTTCCTAAAGCAGCACGGCAATTTCTGTTAAAGTGGTCTTTCTACAGGTAGTATTTAATAGACTTCTAAAGCATTGTAACTATTCTGTTATTTGCTGAATTGTTCACTGTAGTGAAGTTGACAGATGTAATATCAAACCGTGGCTTGCTAAGTCATGAAAAACATGTAGAGGGGGGTCAGAAAATTATTGTTGTTGACCTTGAACTCAGGGCGACTTGCAAATTGTCAGGGAATTAAATGATCCTTGTTTATTGTTTTAAAGGCCATGTGCAGATGAACGCAGGTGGAATTTTTTCCTGAGTTAGAAACATAATACGAATTTTTTGGGTGGAATAACTACACAATTATGAAGCCACTGTTCTAAATATTATTTATTAAAATGCTGTGATATCTATGTTTATCAGATAAGGAAGACAAAACCTGTTTTTAATGTGTAAAAATAACATGAAGACAAGCATTCCATCTTAGCTGCGTATTGAAACAGTTATCAGAGTAAACCTCTTTCTTTGAAAATTACTGTAGCAACTAGTTGCTGAAGATACCAGAATTTGTCACTATAATATACACACACAAGCCTATCTTTTTGTAATTTTAAGTTTCAAAGTTTTAAAATCATGGCAATTAAAGCCTTTGTACTGAGAAGGTGGACACAACAGAGACTGTTTAAGCATTAGTGTGTTTAAAATCGAGTCGTTTTCATACCATTTCAGCTCTTTATGTTTTCAACAAAGTTTTCTTTCAAGGTAGGTTTTACACATACTCAAGTATTGCTAGTTATGCATATATTAAAAAAAAAAAAAGAAAACAAAACAATCTGGTTATTTCTTATGTAATCTGGTGTCCAACAATACCTTCAGAGAAAGGAGAGAAGCAAATGATTGTTTTTTTGGACAGCTCTTTCCGAAGACACCATAAATCAGACATTTGTGGGTAAACTTACTTTTTACTTTTGAGAATATTGGTTTTGAGGTGAAATGTCTACATGGATAAGTCTTAAATTTACTATGACATATAATACATAAATATTTTTATTTTTTATTATTTTTGAATAGCTCAATGGTGATTCGAGATTTAACCTTGCGCAGTGCTGCTAGCTTTGGCTCTTTTCATCTGATCCGCTTGCTTTACGATGAATACATGTTTTACTTAGTAGAACATCGTGTTGCTCAGGCAACAGGAGAGACACCTATCGCAGTTATGGGAGAGGTAAGATCATATGTAAGAGACTGGATAGATAGATTTAGTGATGAATTTGGGTATGTGTCTTTGCAAAAAAATTTATGTGGAGCTGTTGGATGTTTGCAATATAACGATAGATTGGGTTACAAATACATACAACAGTTTCAGACTTGTTTATTTGTTCATTGTCAGAGTACTAAAATTACACTGAATTCTAATAACCAATTATATCCAAATGAGCTTGCTGCTTTACAAATCTACATACAGATTAATGTGCACGGTTCGAAAAATGTCGATCAACGTACAACCTTTTCACAGTTTTTGAGAACTGAATATTTTATGTGAAAATTTAAAAAAAAGAACAGTGTAATAGGAAAGCTTTGCTTACATGGATCTGTTTACATGTATTTGCACACATTTTGAATTCCCACACAAATGTTAACACAGGTGAGCTGAGTAGCCCCCGTGACTTGAGAAGGATGGCTTACATGCAGAACTTTGGCTTGTATGGTAGTGCTTACATACATGTAATAAAACCAGCACAGACATACATAGAGGTTTGCAACACAGTTTATTTTCATACATGTGTTTCAAAGCTTATTGGTTTAAAAAACAGGAGTCTCAATTCCTAACTGTTGTCTTTACACTCGCCTATGGCATCTGCAAGGCAAAGTTCATCTCATCTCTCTTTTTTCCAGTAGTTCACCTAATCTTTTATTTTGAGTGAGATGGTGAGGAATGCATGAATTGTCATCAAAGAATTGCACTTCAAAAGTGCTGGAAAACAGATATATTTGAAAATATGCTAGATTAAGTAATGGGACAGATTTGTTACATTTCTACCTCTTGGGAGTCACTGTATCATATTCTATATTACCGATAAATTGCAAGTCATTTTGTGAATTGATTTGGCATCAGGTATCATGCATCCCTCAAGATATGCATTGATAGGCTCATAAAATGCTATAAATAGATGCAGTGCTTTCAAGAGAAATTGGAAATGTCTTAGCTTTATTTGTCAAATGATTTTATATCATGTGGCATGACATGTTTCAGAAAAACTAAATAACAATGTTTCTGCTTAGTGGCCCACCAATACTACATTTGCTTAATCTCTGCCTTATATTTGCAGTAAGGTACTACACAAGTATACAGCTGCTACATTCTTGTCGCCTTAACATAGACTTAAATGTGGTGTAGGGTCTTCTAAAAAGTTTACATAGACTGGAGATAGAGGAAGTAAGTAACCCAAAACTTTTGGAGGTGAGAGGGGCAAAAGAAGTAGTAAATATTCATAAAATGCCTGTCTTTCTATGTTTTTGTGTATTCAATGACTGTGACTGAAATAAAACCGGGAAGTCTAAGACTATAGTCTGACAAACACTGTAAGACAGTATAAACTGTGTTTCAGCTGAGAAAAGCATTCTCAGTTTTTCTCCCTTCCTCTTCTAGCTTTGGACACAGGTATTGGCAAAATTCTTCTGAAATACACTGGTATCATCATGTATGGTTAGAAATTTATTTATCTAAATAATGTACTCCTTTCATTTGAGATACATTGATGGCATTTTGCTCTGCCAGTTCTTATTTAAGAGACACTTAGAGGATTCAGGGAAAGAAAGGGAAGAAGGTTGTATATCCACCTTGTGAGCAACTTCTTTGAAAATGTCTTTTTTCGATGTAAGTAAATCGGTTACCAGATTGTAAACCCTTTCTCAGCAGTGCCTTTCATCTGCCCTACAGCTAGATTTGAAATGCTCTGACGCACCTTTATTTTTGTTTCAGCACAATTAAAATTGTCTCGGGGAAATTTTAAAAAGAGCTTTTTGTTAAAATATTGGCAGTTCAGAATGGATATCCACCGTAATTTACGGCTTTATACAACACAGAAACAAGTCACTTCAAGCAGCAAAGGCCCTGATGAAGTAATCTTTAGAAAGTCCGTACTTCCCCACGTTAATTTTGAGGGTTTACTTAGTGATAATTGTCTTAATAAGCACAAGACTAGGATAGAATGGAGAATGAACTGCTGTACTATGGATGTGGCTGCAGCCATGATCGCGCGTTTGAATGCTAGCCTCAAACCAGTGGAGCACATCACAGATACTCTTAAGTTCACGTTTGCTTAAGACTGTGTCCAGTTATTTTGTTGTTTATTTTGCAGTTTGGTGATTTAAATGCTGTGTCCCCTGGAAATATGGATAAAGGTAAGCATTTTCATCTCTCCGGGGTATCATTCTGTATAGAACTAATGTGAGCAAAATAAGTCAGTATGCTTTAAAAATACAGTAAAACAGAATTTAGAGCTGTATCACACTTTAAAGTGCATATACATGTTACATGGATACAATAAGCTATCTGTGTAATATGCAGCATGTAATAATGACTAGAATATTGCAGTTTTGTTTTACAATAAGAATATATTGTAAACATTTTTAATGAAAGAAATATTCCAACTTTTACACAGAATTTATTTGTATCTGATAGCACAGAGGGTAACAGCTATGGGGAGAAAGACAGGAGTAACTCACGTATGTTTATCTGTAGTAAATGTTTTGCTGAGTGAAGAAAGCAGAATTGCTTGCAAGTAGTTGTCAGATAACTTGTCAGCGAAGAGTACAGAAATAAATGAGTTCCTTATAACCTTTGTGCCATATTTTGACATACATTCTTATAATGACTAGTTGAGTGATTTGGTGTGACTTGACCCGAGGTCACTCAACTAGCATAAGAATGTATGTCAAAACTTGGGGTCAGGTCACCCCAAATCTCTTCACCTTAGTTTCCGTATCTGTAACATGAGAGGCATTTTGCAACATGGAGATTGATTGTGACAGATTGTTTTTGAGATTGCAATTGTTTTTTCCACATATTGTATCAACAGTGTGTAACGCAAGTGATCAAAGCCGAGAGTCTGTTTACCTATTTAATAATTTTAAATTTCCAGTTTGTCCTTTATCAGATTGCTAGTCTTCCCTATATTTTTTGTATTTCAACTGTTATTTGCAAAATGTATTAGAATTGTTTTCCCTGTGTGCTAGTTTCATGGTCGTTTGTTTGTTTGTTTGTGCAGATGAGGGCAGCGAAGTCGAAAGTGAAATAGATGAAGAGCTGGATGAAAATGGAGAGCCACAAGCCAAGAGGGAGAAAACCGAGCTAAACCAGGCATTCCAGGTGGGCTGCATGCAGCCAGTGCTTGAGAGTGGAGTACAGCAGAACCTCCTGAACCCAATTCATAATGAGCACATAGTTGCAACTACTCAGACTATCAGACAATGCAGTGCTACTGGAAATACCTATACTGCAGTCTAATATGAAACCTCTCCCCCCCTGCCCCCGACACACACCCCATTACATTAACCCTTTGGGTTTAATATGAAAAAAAAAAAAAATAAAGAGAATAAGTCTGAAGGTCGACTGTTGTCAAATTTTAGCTGTGATGAACATTATTTTATTGGAGTTGTTAAATGGAATGGGTGTATGTATTTTGCCAGATCTGTTTAAAAAAAAAAAGAGATTTTTTTGTAAACAGAATCATTTTACATTGGCCGCTCAATATGAAGAGTTTTCTTAGTATCAAATGCAAGGAAGATTTTTGCAAAGCTTAATGTTAATGTTTTTGTCCTCTTATAATAATTTAATTTTTTTCATAGTTTTTAAAAAATATTTTAATGTTAATTATTAGTTATGATGATGATTTCATATAGATAGGTTTTTAATTAGATGCACTTCTGTGAAATATCAAAAGAACTATTTTCTTTGATTTACACTGGAGGCATGCTTATTTGACAGCAGATGTATCAAATTTGTTATAAAAGGTGCTTTTCATTGGACAACAAGAAGACACTATTTTGATAAAATTGTGAGCATTCAAGGGGATTTTTTCTAATAATGCTGGAGGGCTGGGAAGATCTAGTTTCTTTCTGTGAGCAAGAAGCGAGTTTAAATGACGGAATTGTAACAGAAGGCGGTAATGTGTACGTCATAAACGTACCTAATTATCTGACCATCATGTAATCAATGCAAGCTTCCTTTAAAATCAACAGTTCCAGATATTATTTGCTTACCAATTCCTCTATTTTGAAGACTACTGATTCTATATGTGGGGCCACTGAACAGATGCTTTTGGCTGTTGAGTGGTACTATAGTTTTTAGAAACTGAAGCTAAAAAAGAAGTGACTTGATTATTATTATTATTAAGTGTACGTGCTACTTATGCTGAACTGGACATACAGGAAAACATTCCATTTGGATGACTTTCTTCTATTCCAGGTCTTTTCCTACTAGTGGTTCAATCTGCTGCTCTTAGAAAAGATAATTTATAGAATGCAAGGAATGTAGCAACCTGCATCATTTTCCTTTCAAAAATATTTCCTTGTTGCTAAAGTGGATTTAAATTTTTACAAAATTAGATAAGGCAGTGTAACTGGCACACCTCACTTGTACTTATTCCCAATTGTGTAGAATTTGAATAGGTGGCTAGATGGACCATTGCCATTTAAGAATGTACATCAGGGATCATTGTACCTCGGCTATTACATGGTGCCTTAAACAGAACTGAAGCTAAGACTTAGTACTTTTTGTTATTCTTAACTCTTTAATTAATTCAACAAGGTGTGCCTGTCATTTTCAAATTCCCTAAGTAGTAAGGACAGGTTACATAGCCTTCAAAAGAATAAAAGGATTTTTTTATTATTAAATGATTTTAATATCCCACTTAGAATGACAATAAACCTATTTTTTCTTGTTTCTAGCTGGATTTCACTTTATTACAAATAAAATTTGCTTGGGAATTTGGAAAGCAAAACTAGCTTTAATACCAACTTCAAATGTCAAAATAGATTGACCATAGTCCCAAGCATGATTATATATTTTCTAAACCCTTGCCTACTTTTAATTTTAAAAACTAAAAAGAAATAAATGAGCAGGTACATAATGCAGTGCATGTTTTCAATGTCTATATTTTGTGGGGTATCAGCCAGATATTACATTTTAATGGTTAAATAATGACAGTTTATAGAGACCATATTAATTGACATTAAACAACTCAAATTTTTCTTCTTAAACATTTCATTATGCAGACACATGAATTTGCTACACTAAAATAGTGGAACTAAATAAGCAAAAAAGAAAAAACCAAAAAAGTGAAGGAGAGCACAAAAAGATCAACTTTACAGAAAAGACTGTGTAACAGAATTAGGGATTCTTTTATTTTGGTTTATCCAGTGTGTCTGAAAATGACTTGTAAAGTCATACATACCAAATGGGAGAAGAGCATGTAAAATGAACAGCGTATTTATAGCAAAAAAGTTTGTTGCTGCAGTTTACACATGCTCCAAATACAGCTGCACATCAACTAAAATGTCCTAACGTTACTGGTGTACAAAATCAAATTTTAATTCCTTTGCAGAATTAGGAGGTGAACCCATCCTGCTCTTTCTATGTAGGCATAATTCCTACTAATGTCAGTAGATGGCTTTTGCCTCAGTAAAAAGTGAAAGTGAGGTTTATATTCATTATTTCTAAACTCATAGATGCACTGAATCTCATTATATATTTTGTTCTCACATATATCACTCAGTGTGTCCTGATTTTTCCTTGGAAATCAGCACATCTGTACCCTTCACCAAAAATGCTAAAACTAAGCTGTGATAAATATTTACTCCCCTTCATTGTGCATTATAAGATGTTTACAAGTAAAATAAAGTGAAATAATTGAACATTTTTTTCATTTTCAGCTTTTTTTAATACTGTAGTACTTGTTTCAATTTTTGTGTTGACGGACCTATAATGTTTTCTTATTATTGTCCTTTCTTGGTTTAATGTTGGATTTGTTGTTGCTGAGAAAAGAGTACGATTGTAATAGGTAAATCTAGATTGCTTAAAAAGGTGGGACCTGAGTATCTTTCATTATTTAGCTCCCCGCTCCACTCAGTTGTTCACTGTTCACAAAGTGCAAAACAAAACTGAACAAAAATCTGAATACAGAAATGGAATGTATTTAATAGCTTCTAAAAAGAATGAGTTATCAAAACAAATTGGAACTATTCCAAGTTCAGAAAACTGAATGGAGTCTGTATTCTTACGCTTAAATTCTAAAGATTTTACCAGACATTTTAGAAAAAGTATATTACTGTAAACTGCATTGTATACTTACAGGTTTGGGGGTCTTCGGGTTTGTTTTTACATTTACTGAAATTTTAATCAAACACTTAGATAAAACATTTTGCACACTCTTGCTATTTAATAGATGGGGTTTAGTAATCATTAAACTACAGAGATACAAATACCTCAGTCCATATTCTGTAATGTGTAGCATGCGGTTGCACTGCCACACCAGCTCTGAAGTCTATTGCTAGTGCTCTGGAGAGGTGTAGAGCGTATCCACAGGACGGACATAATATGAGAGTTGACATGGTTTATGTGTTTTATCTAGTCTTGACATGGAATCCAAAATAATTATTTCAGAGGCATTTCCCCCATTAGCACAAACAGCACAGTGAGCACTGTGGGGGAATGGGTATTGTTGAACTACCTTTTCAAAACACAGGGCCCAATTTTCAAAAGTTTTATTAAAATGTATTGGTACATTTTCATCTTTTTCATGGTAAATCAGTTTTAAAGCTTTTTTTTTCTGTTTTCAGTTATTATTTCTGTGTTTTGCTCTTGTACTGTAGCATGCTCTAAGCACCTTCTTTAAAAAAAAAAAAAGTTCCATAAAAATTTGGAAAACAGATTTTAAATTATTTACCTGTAAAGTGATGATTTACAGCATTACTGCCTTTAGTTCAAAAATAAGAAAATAGATAATGTTCTGTCATTCAGGAATGTATAGGTCTATGTACAAATTTAATTTAAAGCGAGGTATTTTTAAATATCTAAACCACTTCTTTTGTTCACCTTGTTTTCCCTAGGAGAAATGATCTGAGATCTTTGTCATTCTCACCAATTGACATCTGCACTGTGTAGAAAAAAATTTATATTGGAGATGCACTGCATTCCAATTTAATTTAGAATTTTTTTACAAAATAAATACAACCATGGATAGCCATAAAAGTGCTGACGAAAAATAGATTTATTAGTAATATAAGCATGATTTGGTACTGATACACAACAATAATTGTGGAGTTTAAAACAGTCATTTGAGACCACAGTATGAATTTCTGAAAATTGGGCCCTTGTCTCTCTAACAGGACATCCTCTTTGTATATGGTTTAAAACAAATCAATAAATGGAATTCTAGTATCTCTGCTAATTTGTTTGGTGATTTAAGACAAACAAACAATAAAAACTGGAATAGAAGCATAAACACACAGTGCTTAGTTCTAGTATTAGAATATTAATTTGATATAATGCCTTGCATTAACCCTTTGAGCATTGTAAGTGACATGATGGGAACAAAGCTTTTTAGATAATTTAATTAGCCCATTGAGCATATACTTTGAAATAGCTGATAGTGTTGTAGAATTTGTTTTTATTATTTCTAAACAAAATACTTGCATACTACACGGGAATGGTTTTGTTGTAGGAGGCTCAAAAGATGTAGGCAAAATATTCACTGCCATTGATGTGTACTGTCTAATAGAAGAACAGTACTTCAGCTCCCTTGTTTGTTAATCATAATTGCGTATATATTGCAAATATATAAAGAAAATCAAACATGTTTCTACAGATATTAAGTTGTCTACTTTAAGATGCCTTTAGAACATAAAGGTTTAGAAAATATATTCAGACTATTCTGAAAATCTCCTGAGGTAGGTTAGTATTGGAATACTCTGGTACAGTAAAAGAGAATCTTTAGGATTAAAAGAAGGCTTAGTGAAGAAGAATAAATTTTGCGGAATACTCGGTATGTTTGCATTGAAATTTTTGGCAGTGGTTTTGATAAACTAGAACAAAAAATGCATGATTGTATCGGTATTTCTTTTAAAACCCAGTCACCGCAATAATGACTACCTAAAAGATGAACGTGTTTCATTCATCTTCATCTACAGGGGTAGAGTTTGGATGGCCCTTATTGAATGTCAGCATTTTAAAAGCAACCTAGAAATTGCACAAGCCTTTTGCCATTTTAAAAAGCCCCTTTGTTCTTACAGATGCTGCTTACAAGAACAAGGGAACAAGTGTGGTAGCAAGTAGAGATTCTTTGAACTTACAGATAGAAACACCACCTTACTAAGTGAGAGTACAATACATTTTCTACTGGTTTCTTGCAATATCAATCAGTCAGCAAACACTAAATACAGCTGTACTTATTTAAGTCCAGCTGAGGGCAAAAAAAAAGGGTCTCATTTTAAGTTATTTAATGGAATTATGTCAGTAGTATAGTGCAAGTAAATTGTAAACATTTTTAGTCAGTTAATGCAAATTCATGCATAATTAATTAACATAAATGCAATACTCAAAGGGTTTTAATTTAACAACTTTTTTAATTCATAATTTACTGTAAATGCTTCTGAGTTTGCATGCCTTGATCATTGCTGCTAGTGATTTTATGTGCCAGTAGACCTGAGTTTAATTTACCAGTTTAACTAAGAAATAGTAAAAGCCACTTACAAAGTGACTGCCTAGTGTTTGTTTGAAGTAAAATATGCCTTAGTTTGAAAAGGATCATTTTAACTCTTCTTTTATTCTGATTTTTTTTCCTTTTCCTGTTGAAAAAATAAATTGGCATTTTGGGATTGGAAGCCCTGAGTAGTTAAATATTTGGTAAGAATTGTTCTTGTAGATTGCTCATTAAGGCTGAAATTCACTGTAGAAAAGAAGGCCCAGAACGAGTCTATGAGCATCAAATGAGCCTCACTTAAATCTGAATCAGTAAAATGTTTTTTGTATGTTCTTAAGCACTTTCTTGATCATGGTGCAAACATCTTACAGGAGTTTTCAGTTCTGGATTAATTTTACTCTGAAATAATAAATATCTTCGTTAGAGGAATTTAGGCTTCGGAGGAACAACCCCACATGGATTGGTATTTACCAGGAAATTTACTCAGTTCAATTCTTTTTGACTCATTGATACCAGCAAGAGCTTTTTATACAAAGAATACTTAAAGGGTTTCCCAAGTGAAGTTTCCTTCAATACAATATTAAAGTGATTGCCTTGTATTTAAACATTAAATATCCATCTTAAAGCAACCCAATTAAGCAATTTAAAATATGCTAGGAAAATATCACTTTGTACCAAAGCAAGTTGCCCATCTCCACTCATCTTCACTGAAAATTTGGATTTACAGTTAATAACCAATGAGGCTGTTAAAGAAACTTTGAGTGCCTTTCAAAAACTTGGAAAATTGTGCCTGAGATGGTAAACTTTAATTAGGTTAATTCTAGAGCTACCAATCAGTAATTTTATCATCACTCAGGGCTTTCTTACCTTCTAGGAAAGTTCCTTTGTTGCATTTATTTTATACTGTATTTTTTTTTAAGTGCCATCATTTAAATTTCACTTAGTAAGTGGCAGATGACATTATTCAGTCCCACAGCACAGAAACATCACAACACTAGGACATATTCAAACTTTTTTTTTCCAGTTGACTGAATATATTATGTAAATGAGGTAAGCAACTTTTTGTAGATTGTATGTGTGAGATAATGTAATGTTCTTTTCCAGTTTTTGGACTACAGTTGAATATACTTTTTAATTATTTAAAGAAGACATCTTTACAGCATAACGTGATGGTTTTTTTGTATAATGTATTTGATTTTGTAAATACGTATTTCCTGATGTGATTTTTGTGAGAAATGCTAAATCTTTTAGTATATCATGTCCTCTCAAAACTGGCAGGAGCTAAATAATAGTTTGTGGGCAATTTGTATTGTGTACTGTACAATAACTGGGGAACTTTTATAATTATAAAAATATATATTAACTTTTAGTGTGTTGTTTAAAAAAATGACTGGAACATACTAAAGACAGTAGGATTTTTCTGAATATTTCAGACTTGAACTCAGGCTAGCTTTCTTGTGTTTTTCAAAACAAAATTGTGTCTTGTCTTTTAAAATCAATAAATTTGTTTTCTTGTTACAAACATATCTGAATTGCTTCAGTTTTTATATAGCCAGATATTTTGGATTGTGGTACTATTGATTTTGAGAGAAAAATTATTTCAATTTATGCCTTTTAAGTAAGACTAAAATTTTTTATTTAGCAGCAACAGAACTAAGAAAGGAGTGTGTCTCTGACTGCAAAAGAAACTCATATTTTCAAGTGTCAGTTCAACTAAGTAGCTGTCATGTTACCAGTAAATGCAGATAGTAATATGCTTATTAATTTCAATATTACCAATAATTTCCCATTACAGATTTAGCTATCTAACAGCCGTCAGTGAGGGGGCATGCAGACTTTGACCTCCAGGAATTAGTGGTGTCAATTCATTACCAGCAGAATCTACTTCTGCCAGTTTTGCTCTAAATACTCTACAGTATGCTAATGCATTGGATATTTTGGCAGTTTCACAAAACATAGACAAAGGCCTAATCTTATCAGGTCATATATCTTATGGGTCTCTACTACAAGTTGCAGGCACCATTTCATGTAAAGAAATGCAGAATGTTATTTTAACTGGGTAGGACCCACCAAGTAATAGATGCTAGAATATCAAAATGGCCATTGGATTCCAAGATTAAAACAAGTATTTCACACAAAACTATGGTAAAGATAAAAAAGCTGCATCCTAAAGCTTATTTTTCTCAGGAAGTTCAGCTGTAAGTTATGGTCCAGTCATTGCCTATCCTTTAATTTCAAATAAAGACCAAAAGCTTAGTAGAGAACAATACTGGTTTCTGCAATGCATCCTACCAAACACAACTACAAATTTTATTCACGATTGACCAGCCATGCTTATGTTTGTGGAATACTCCTAATTGGTTTGCTAATCAAGATTAAGACTTTATTTCCTAGCTGCTGTCTTGCTAAGGCTCAATAGGTCTCACTCCAGCACACACGCACAAGAAAACAACCTGTAGAGGGAAACCTCCCTCTAGAGGGATCTCACACCAACTAACAGTTCATATAACCAACCGGCTGTATTACTCACTTCTTTTCCATGACAGTGTTACCAAGAAGACCCTGCAGAATTCAGCCTCTGCTCCTGCTGATGTTAATTAAAGTCATTTAATTAGTCAACTAATGGAAGTTGATTTCAGCATCCCAAAGTACTTTGATCCAGACCTCAAAGCATGAAGCATAGCTGAAATGTAGGAGAAATGCAGAAATACTGGGTACTGTAAGAAAACACGCATGTAAGAAGGGTTATAAGTGAAGTTTATTTTTATTAATTTTGTAAGGTCATTTCCTGCACAACATTAATGATACCAAATAAGTAAGATACATTCTATATTGAGGTATTTTAAGTGTATTTAATTTGACTTACCTGAAGTGTTTGCTTCAATTATGTAAAATGTCATACAACCTGCAGCAATCCGGTGTGCATCAGTTGTTTATTTCCATATCAAGGTCTATGCCAAAAGCCACCTGAAAGTACAAGCCAGTTATTTTTCCACAAGGGCGTCTGACTAAGGAAGAAACCTTGACCCATTTTTGGCACTGTTAAGAGTATCCTAAAGAGAGTTTTTATTCTGACTTGATGCTGCTGATGTTATTCCAAATTTTGCTAAATCCCATTGTATATGTTCTTCCCCAACACCTGAATTAACCTAACTAGTAGGACTTGTCTGTTCAAAAGATGAAACAACTCCTCCCTGACCACAGTGTGCTGCCGATGACAGTTTATTCTAAGCATTTTTATAAGCAGAACTGTTCTGGTAGGAATCACTATGCATATGGACATTTTCCACTGGCATAGTGCACACAAAATCTGCTGCTGCTTTCATTACCCGAGTTTAGGGCAGATGTAGTGGGTCAGTACTTAATCAGTAACTAGTAGTTAATAAATCAAGACATACTTTCAGAGATCTAGCTGGAAGTGGTGTAAAAAACTTGGTGCCTCAAGCTGTTCTCTCTTTGCAGCTGGATGTTACCTTTCCCCACGATGGAGCCACACTAACAGATAGTGTCCTGGCACAATTCTGGTTTGGCCATCTTTGCTCAAACTGCTGCTAAATTCAGCCTGTACTAGTATCTCCAATGCTGGAGACATTTGTTGGTTAGTTAGTCTTGACAACTTGCTGCAGGCACAGGAGTGCTCAGATTCTTTATCTTCTTTCATGAAGTATTACTGGCAGAAGAATATTTGCAATACTTGAGTTGTTAAAGCATAGTGTAAGAGTGCTACTGATAATATTATTGTAAACAGGAATACCCTTTAGTATAAACTTCAGAGGAAGGGTTCATGAACTGGTCCTTTGCAGAAGTTGTAATTTGATTTTGTATTGTCTTTCACCAATACTGAAAGATTGCAGAAACAGGTGAGGAAGCTGCTATAACAATGCATTGATTGCAGTTAGTGTCACAAAGAATTGTGTATAAAGCAGCCTTTGTTAGTAGTTGCAATACAGGCATTGAATTTACTGGCCCATGTGAGTGACAAGGTAACTTTTGTTCAGAATGGTTGTGATCACTTTATCCTTTTATTTCCCTGGTATTCAACAGTTTGTGATGCCTAAGAAAAGTATAGAGTGCCTTTCTCCCTCCAGTTTCACCCAAGAAAGCCAAGCAGACAAAATCAAAAAGTGCAGTAACAGAGCAAGGAAACGGGACAGCTCCAGCCTGGAAAGCTCGCTTTCACCAACAAAGGGAGGCTTGGAACTAAGGTAGCACACCATGTTCCCCAGGCACTTGATGGATCTTTTCCACTGGCGTCAGGGTCACAGAAGAAAGACTTCTACCTGGGATCCACCAGTGACCAGCAAGTCATTTCAGGCTGATAGCATGACATAGCAAGTAGGAAAGCTGTCACTATTGCTCAACTGTTGGAATAATGCTCCCACCTAACTTGTGGATCTCATCTCTGCGTGAAAGAGATGTCCCCAAATGCTGCTTGTTTTAGAGCTCAAACAGAGCTGCCTGATGCTTTCTCTCATGTTTGTTAGGCGCAGCTGTCTCCTTGCTATGAGGTCAAGGCAGAATTCTCTGAAAGGACTTTGAGAGTGTGTAAGTATTACGGTCACAGATGTGACACACAATAGCTTTTGTAACCATACTTATCCTCAAGGCTTTCAAAGGTGCATTTTTTCTTACACAGGAAGGAAACACTAAATTGTTCTGAAGTTACTTTGGCTATATGTGTGAAATACAAAAGTGTTTTGTCCATAAATATGGATAATCATCATCACATAGAAGATACCATTCCCTTCCAGTGGACTTCTGGTAGAGGGCCCATTTTGTGTGTCTGGAAGCCATGATCCTTCTCTCTGTACACTTTACCTCCATCCACTTATTTTGGCAAATCCAAATCAAATTTATGCTTCTACTACACCAGCTGCCTTACAGATAGACAAGAAAATGACTTGTAGGATGTTTCTGCTGACAAATTGCCTAAATGCCTACCAGTACCTACTGATCTTACTGCCTATGTTGATAGCGAATGAAAGACAACTGGATTTGAAACCGAGTTGGTAAAAAGCAGCAATAACCATTGCCCAAAGTGGACAGGCCTCATTTGTGGGACACTGTTTACTGCTTATGGATGTGAGAAGTAGTAATGCTGCTGAGGAGTCGGTGGTCGGTGGCATACCTCTACTGAGGTGAGGTCATCCTGTAAAGATACTGCTATGAAAAAGATACTCTTCTGCCTCCTTATACATGTGAAAAAAAAAAATTTACTCCTCCAAACTACCCTTGCCACCTTCTTTTTCAGAGCATTGCGAATGATGCTCTCCTGCTTATCCCCTGGCTTCTACTACTCTTGGTCTGGCATTTGCCCTATACAGAATCACAGAATGGTTCAGGTTGGAAGGGACCTTAAAGACCATCTAGTTCCACTCCCCTGCCATGGGCAGGGACACCTTTCACTAGACCAGGCTGCTCAAAGCCCCATCCAGCCTTGCCTTGAACAATTCCCAGGATGGGGCAATCCACAGCTTCCCTGGGCCTGTTCCAGCATCTCATAACCTCACAGTCAAGAATTTCTTCCTGATACCAAATCTAAATCTCCTCTCTTTCAGTTTAAACCATTACCCCTTGTCCTATCACTACACTTTTCCTTGTAAGGCCCTCTTCAGATACTGGAAGACCACTATAAGGTGTCCCCAGAGCCTTCTCTGCTCCAGGCTGAACAACCCCAACTCTCTCAGCCTGTCCTCATAGCAGAGGTGCTCCAGCCCTCTGACCATCTTTGTCGCCCTCTGCTGGGTCCACTCCAACAGGTCCATTCCTTCTTGTGCTGAGGACTCCAGAGCTGGACGCAGTACTCCAGGTGGGGTCTCACCAGAGCGGAGCAGAGGGGGAGAATCACCTCCCTCGACATGCTGGCCACGCTTCTCCTGATGCAGCCCTGGATGTGGTTGGCTGTTCTCAGAAGTGGTAATTAAATCCAGGCAGAGAACTGTGTTATTGCAGTGACAGAACAAACCACCCCAGTCATTAGTGCAAACGCAGGTTCAGCAGCATGTGTGCCACTTCAGTACATCTTCTGGCTCAAGTGGCTCAGAGGAACAAGTGTCTGTGTAGTTAGGAGATCATCTCTTTGTACAAGAAAACAGTCCTTTTAACACAGTCAGGGTGGGTACATTCCCTTCCTTTCCAGCCAGATAGACGGGACAGCCCCAGGCAGCATTTGGAACATTACTGACATACATACCACAATAACATCTGGAAACGGAATGAGCTGAGGCCCGTTTAAACTTCATGCAGTACTTTCAAACTCGTAGCGCTTCTCAAATATTCATTAATTAACCTTCACAGTGTCTCTTTGACACAGAGGCATATAAACAAAAGTAACCGGCGGGGCTTATTTTTCCTTTTATCGCGGGGGAGGCTGACAGGACGGGACAAGACAAAAAAAAGACCCCGACCAACCACAATATAAAAGCCAAGCAAACAAACAAAACCACCAGGGAAAACTTTTTTAGCAAAATAACGACACCTACTGCTTCATATTACATTTACATCCTTATGCTCTTAGAAAATAAAGCAGAGGGGGAAACACCAGGGAAGGAAAAGCCAAATTATCTGGGGTTTGGTGAACCACCTCCTTACATCGCTGCCACAAACGTCTAGTCCCGAGGCCAACACGGCAGCTGCCCGCAGACACAGCCGTCTCCGGGCCCCGGGCTCTCCGCCAGCCGCCGCGGGCGGTAAGCGCACGGGCCGCCGCTCGCCCGAGACGCCGGCGGCAGGGAAGGGAGGGAAGGAGAGAGGGAGGAGGAGGGTCACGGGGCCGCCGCCTTCCCAGCCCGACGGCGACAGGGCCGGGGACGCCGGAGGGCGCCCGCCGCCCGCCCTGCAGCGGGGCTGCGCCGCGGCCGCTGCCGGCAGGGAGACGACGCTGAGGCCGGGAGGTGTCGCTGCCCGCCGCCCCCCCCCGGCCCCGCGTACCTCAGGCGGGGGGTGCAGATGCCGCCGAGGGGGGGGCGCGGTCTGAGGCGTGGAAGCGGTCTGCCGGCGAAGCCTCCCTCCGCGGCCCTGCCCCCGCCGCCGCAGCCTTCCCCCGGGCCGGCGGGAGGAGGAGGCAGCGGCCGCAGTAGCGCCGCCGGAGCCCGGCTTGTCGGGCGGCAGCCGCTGGTGGTGGCTGAGGGGGGCGGCGGCGGCGGCGGGATCATGGCCGCTCGGTCTCCGCGCCCGCAGCAGCTGCTGCGGTGCAGCGTGAAGGTGCTCCTCGCCAGGGAGGAGCTGCCGGCGGGGCTGCAGCTCGCCAGCCCCAGCCAGAAAGCCCTGCAGCTGGAGCTGCAGCCGGGAGAGGAGGACGCGGACGTGACCGTGACGGTGACAGACGGTTAAGTACCGAGCCCTGCTGCGCCGCTCCCGGACGTCCCTCTCGGCCTCCCGCTGACGGGGGGGACACCGACTTCGCCTCCCAGAGCAGCCTCCGCTTTCCCCCTCCGCCGGGAAGCAGCTGGCCCTGGAGGGGACCGAGCACTTCTCGTTGAGTGCTCCGTGGCGGGGAGGAGCCCCCCCCGTGGCCCGCCGGGCTGTCAGCGCCGAAAGCAGCCCCGGCGCGGTGCGGTGGGCCGCCGCCACCTTCCCTCAGCGCCGCGGCGGCCAGGTGCTGGTAGCGGCCGGGCTGCGCGCCCCGGTCCGTTAGCGGCCGTTAACGGCCGCGGGGTGCGGGGCGGCCGCTGTGCGGGCCGGGGGCGGCGGGGCCGCGTCTCCGCCGGTGTAGGGGAGGCCGGGGGGCTCGGTAGCGCCAGCCCCGGCCCCGCCCGGGGTGAGTTCGGCTCAGTCAGAAACAGCAGGTGGCTGCTCTAGGTGCTTTCCTCGGGCTCGGCGGGCTCTGGGGTGGACGTGGGGACGAACCGGGAATCAGCTCGGTGTGAGGAGCCGGCTGGAGCTCCAGAGGGGAGTCGGGCAGGCAGCGAGCGGGGACGGGTCTGGTCTGCGCGGCGCTGCGCCGTCTGCAGCTCTCCCCGCTGTCCTTAGCAGCCTGCCAGTGGCAAAGTGCCTCGGACAGGCAATAGGAAGTTGCTTTATCGGGGAGAGGTACAAACTGGCATGCCAGGGTCGTTTTTCCTCTGTGTTCTGGAGCGTTGCTGATTTGTTAACCTTAGCCAGGGATGGTCAGAAGAGGTCTTTGCCCCTTATCTGAAGGACAAGGTCTTGATTTCTTCCTACGGAGTCAAATGGAAGGGACAAAGTAACACAACTGGAACGGGGAGGTGGTAAAGAAGCTGCTCTGTGGTCGGTACGACCAGGACTGCCCTTGTTTTTCTCCTGCTGCCGCCGGCTGGGCAGCAGCGCTGGGAGGGCAGCGGAGCCCCGCACTGCCTCGGGATGCGCTGTGCTGAGGGAGGAATACAGACCGGTCCAGAAGGGCAGCGCTCAGCCCCGAAGGAATCCGCTCTGGCTCTGCTGCTTGTAGGTAGCCTGTCCTAAGATGCACAGGTGATGTCTGCATGCACAAACTTCACCAGCTTTCTCCAGAGCAATCGTTCTTTCGATTTGTGTCTTTACAGGGTAGCAGCAGAGCTGACATTTTAAAATAAAACAAACTTATTGAATCTTGGTGGTGGGAAGACTGGGGGAAAAAAAAACCCAAAACCTAGGAAGTAATTAGAAATGCTCTTAGTGAGGTGGGTGAATATGAGACCAAACCTGAGCAGGTCTAGACACACAATGCCTGTTGTGACTTTGATTTTTTTCAAAACTGAGCTTAGTAACTTCTGAAAGGATTGCTGGACTAGATGGATGATAGTCATGTTTGGTTTTCAGTCAGTAGTGTAAACAAATATGTTAGTATGCCAGTTGATACTGGATATTTGCTTCTGCCATCAGTCATTTAACACGTCATTTAAGAAAGCATGAGTGACAGAAACTGACCACTAATCACGGTTGAGACGTGCTTGTGTCTTGCATTGTATTAATTTGAAGACTGGTCTGTAGTTGCTGTTCTCTCGGTCTTTCATTTCATACATACTCATTCTTGTATGCATATGAAGGAAAGACCTGCTGGAAGCAGAGTGAAATTCAAAGTTATCGGTTGGTTGGGGTTATTTTTTAAGTGTAAGGACTCACACGGGACACAACTGAAAACTTTGAAGACATAGAGGGTATATATATATTATTTTTATGCCAAACAATACTGGAGTGTAGTTTACTAAAGACTTGTTTAGTAAATTTTGGATGAGGGTGCATCAGTGGGCATCAGTGTATTGTTGCTAAGAGAAGGGAACTTGGCAAATCTGTTTTGAGGCGCAAGGTGTCCTCTTTCACCTTTTTCCTTTCTTATGAAGATGTTGAAGCTGTGCCCTATCAGACTCTATGTGCAACACAAATCTTTTTAGTGGTACCTGGGAGTTCAGTAACTTGATGCTTGAATACTTTGTGTATTAGGTGAGAGAAAAAGTCTGTAAACAGCTAGATGTCATACCATATTATTAGTACTGCTAATGTAGTGTGTTTTTCCAGCATTAATGTCTGGTCATTAGAATGATCTTATTCTTTATGTTGTCTCACCTAGGATGAACAATTTTGCTGTGAAAAGAAAAGCTTTTCTTACCAATCTTGAATAGGATTTACCATACTGTGGTGCTTTTTCTTGTTGTTGGTAAGATACAGGTTATTTAAGCAATAAAAGATATTGGCATAATTTGAAGTGTTGACTTCTTTTTGTTTCTCACCATATTTTATATTGAAGTGATGAAAATTACTTTCTTTTCAAACTTTCTAGCTGAATATGTCTCCCAAAGCTATGTATTGGGTATGTTTGGGAAAAATAATTTGGTTGTAGTTACCGTGATTCTTTAAACACATCTTGAAAGGGTTGTTGCTGTTTCATTTCTGACTATTAAAAAAAACCTCAACAACAAAACAAAAAACCAATTCTAGTTTAGGATAACTTCTACTTTCTTCACCAGTAATGGAATATTTGTCAGGAAATATTTTTTTGGAGAGTGAAGCATACACTTTTTACGTGTATTTTGAAGTGATAAAATACCCTTGGTCCAACTGCCTGGTCAAAAAATACTCTGACTGCAGATCTGTGATTAGACTGTCCCTGAGGACCACATTCTTACCCTCATTACAGCATTCAGCTATCACTGCTGTGTTTGGCTGAACCTGTTCTGTTATTGTCTGTAATGTAATAATGGTAATTGAGGATAGAGCTAAGTAAGAATGTAGACCACATTGTATACCATAGTGTATAGTATATAGTATATTGCTGGTACTCAGAGTGATTTTAAAGGCAAATGTGTGAGCGGGTTCTGCTGTTGTTGATTGGCTGCTGGAGTTCACGCTCTTTACTGGCAGTGTCAGTAAGAATTCCACCAGCTCAAGCCTTAATGTTTCCTTTTCACGTGGATGAGCATTGGGCAATACAGTGTCTAAAGTCAAGGAAAATCAATACGACCACCCTGTTGCCCAGAAAGGAACCTTGAAGCAGTAGAATTTATCTATAAGTGGAACAACTGGTTATGATCCTGAGAAATGCAGAAATAAATAAATACAGTATGTTAAAACAAGGAAGAATGAAGGATGTGCTTTATCAGGCAATGGGTCTTTTTCATTTCAGCTGTGGGACAGGAGAAGGCAAGAATCTCCAAATGTAGTATTAATCTATGTAGTGCGGGAAGAAACACTGGGCTTTCTAGAGTAGAGGTGCCAAAGGCAGCACGTGAGTACACTTCTTAGTGCTGTGCAGTGGGGACAGTGCTGAGCTGGAGCTACAGCCATTTGAGAGAAGTGTCCATCAGGGAGGCAGTGGTTTTGGTGAGCTGTGAACCCAAGGAGAGCTGGAGACTGATGCCTCTTGTGGAGCAAAGGTGCTGTCAATAAGATAGATGGTCACCTGTTCCTACTGATTTTCTGGGACACTTCTTTACCACTGATTTGGAAATGAAAATGTAGTCTATAAAACTGCTCTTGAAAGGTAGTCTGCTGCTGCTGAGAGAATGCTGACCTTGAGTCAAAATATTTTTGAGGGTGCTGAACAGAAGAAGAAATCTTGTTGACTGACATAGTGCATTGCTTTGGGAGGATGGGATATTAAAAATGCAATTTATAGCTGGTTTATGGAATGATCATAGGATTGCAAAAGTTCTATTATAAATGGTGAGAACTACTGGGAAGAAAGAAAAATTGGTGTCCAGGAAGTGTTCCCAGAAGACAAGAGAAAATCCAGGACTGCAAACTGCTTGGATCAAAGGAAGCTTAAGGGCAGATGTCTGAGTGTCATAAGATGCAGATGTCTGAGTGTCATAAGATGCAGATGTAGCAGTGCTGGGGCTTCTCCAGTTCTAAGAGACCTTTTGGATTCCCTTTCCTGTGATAACTGGTATGTAAACAGTCGGTGATCTTAAACTGAGGCCAGTGAAGTTCTAATTGAAGGCATCAAAATTTGGCAATGTCTGGAGGTTTCCCCTAGCCACAGCAGCTGTACTGTAATTCTGTTATATTCTTGTTTAGTTTCAGAGCTCTTTAGCTCTGAAAGACCATTAGCTACCATTTCTCTGAAGTATTTTTTCCCCACTTCATCTGACAGCTCTTCAGGCAATCAAAAGAGCTTCCTTGAATACTTTTGAAAACATACTGTAAAATCCATGGAATCTTGTATTAATTTTGGTTCCTTCTGTTGATGTATTACTATACTTTTTTGTCCCTTACAAGTATCAAAGGTAGAAACACAGACTGGATGTTGTAAGCTTCCAAAGAACAAAACACACCCAGGTTCCCTGTTACCTAACAGAAGTAGATAACCTTGTGCTCGGTCATGATGTTTTTAATATGAAACAAGGTTTAGAGCTATTGAAGCTGGGAACAGGAAATTGCCAACCAGCAGCTGCAGCATCTGTATATTTCTGCACTGAAGTGCAACTTCTGTAGAAGCCCATATTGTACCAGCTCTTCACTCATTAAGTTGTTTTGCTTTGTTTATTACAAAAAATAAAATCCCCGATATTTTTTTAGGAAAGGGTTATTGGTTGTACCTCATAGTTTGGAGGGAGAGAAAGAGGAGTATTCTTTTCTGATTAAACAGATATTCTGACAAAATTCGTCAGCAGCCTAGAAAATACATCACTTTTCTCTGTAGTTATATGCAGAATAGACTCAGGCTGCTTAGTAGGCTGCTTTGCAAACTGTCTTTTTATTCAGAAGACCTGGATAGGAGCTAGATGAAACAGTAAGAGTAGTGGGGTTTTTTGGTTTGAACAATGAGGAAGCAATCTTTTTTGAAACTGATTTGGGTCTTTTTCACCCTTACCTTCCATGTTCCGGTATCTGCAATAAGCTTGCTAGCTGTAAATGACATAAAAGTTGTGAGGCTGGCAGATTACTTTCTCTCTATCTATTTACAGTTGAAAGAAGATTAGGAAGTCTGTAATAAATCTGTGTTTTGTTCTTTATATATGTTAGGTGAAGCCAAAAAAAAGAAGTAAAGCTTGGGCATTACTTGTACAGGAGAAACTACTGGGTAAATGCTATCCTTTTAGATTGATGTTGCAGTGTCTTACGCTAATTTTTTTTTTTAAATACCGTTTAATTATTGCTGATCTGAAAGTATGAGCTTCTATGGATGGCCATGAATTGAAAGAATTAGTACAATAAGTGAAAGCCCAAGCAAAGTCTATTGTATTTTACCACATTTTTACATCATTACTTATATTTGTTCAAGATCCTTCATGTTTTCATTAGGAGTTGACTCTCTGAGTTCCAACTTTTGAACTCAATGAGGAATGATAGCCAATTTTTGACTGAGTTATTAATAATGTTATATTTTTTGTTTAAAGATGTCACCTACTTTTCAAGAGGTAGTTCTGTGCCTCCAGAAGCAGCTGGAAAATTCATATTGACTTCAAATATGCTGATCATGTCCCAGCTGTGGCAGAAGACAAACTGCAGACAAGCTGGATGGGCAGTAGGGAGTATTGACTCTCACAGGATATGGCAGCTGTAGAGAAAGCCTGCTGCTTTTTGTCTTAATAAGTACTGGTATTATAGGCCATATATTTAGCTTTTTTAAATTACGTAAAAGGGAAAGTATGTAGCATTGTTGGACTCAAGGAGAATGTGTTCTATTTGTGCCCCAGAACAAGGGTGTTAATGAAAACTTTACAGCTTGGAAAATTCATCACTGCTAGTTCGGTTCCACCAACTCAGTGGTAAGAAAACATTCAGGGTAGTGAGCTTCAGACACTATTGAGCTGGACTGGATATGAACCATTAACCACAAGAGATAAACTCAACATTCTTTTACTTGGCCCTTGCTTAGCTCCCCCCATGCAGTACCTTGCAATCGAATATATTGCGTAATTTTTTTCCTATCCCATACTGAGACCAGTTTTAAATCCGAAAACATTAGGAGATTAAAAAAGTAAAATAAATCACTTACTAGCTGAAAAGTATCAGGTTTGGATACAGTGGAAAATGTATTAATAATTCGAATGCTTATGTTTAATATTGTACATTCACATGCATTGCACAGATAGTACTAGCATCAGCAGTCTCAGGGTGCTGGTAGAGGGCAGTCGCTGCCAGTAGTTCTAAACAGCAGAACTGACGTCATTCACCATTTCCTTTTCCGCTATGAAAATCTTTTTCCTAGTGGGGAAAAAAACGTTGCTAGGGGAAGTTTAAGCAGTTAATATTTTATATGCGTATTAGTTAATATTAGTTAACATGTTAGTTAATATATTATATGCGTATTTCATGTAACCTCTGACATGCAGGTGACATAGAGGCTTTTAGTTGTCCTTTTCCACTTCTTTCTGTATCTTTAGGGCATCAAAAAGGATTCCAGGGGGGAGTAAACAAAGCACTTAAAATTTCTCTTTCTTTTTTATTTTATTCTGAGGGGAAATTGCAGGTCAGACAATTCTTGAAGCAGAATAGTTTGTGTGAAGGAATAGTTATGTGGTTGAAGGAAGTATCATGAGATACAGTAATCCTGAAATTTTCTGTTAACCATTTCATATCATAGTACTAAGTATTCCAGTGGCTAGTTGAGTAGATAAATTTTAAAATTATGTTTCACAAGGGACTTTTTTAATTATATGTCAAGTGCTAGTTTTTTTCTTCCATGCAGAAATTTTGCAATATGTAAGTAGTCTGCTAATTAATCATGTCCCTTTTTTTACCTTTTTTACAATACAGATATGTAATTATCTATACACACATATATGTGTTTTATACAGGTAGGTAGATCAATATGTAGAGAGTTAATAAATTAAAAATTGAATCAGGAAGTTCAATAACTAACTCAAATGAAAAAGACTACAGTGTATACTGGATAGCTTGGTTTGGTTTTGGTGGTGTGGTTTACGGGGATGGTTGGTTGGTCTTACTTCTGCTTTCTTGTTTCCTATCTAACTCCTTGTGTCAGATACAACACTGTAACAAGTGTGGTGCTCTGACTATGGATGCAAGTATGGGATTTGAGAGACCTGGGTTCAGTTCCCTATTCTCCCACAAAGTGACTGCATCAATAATACAGCTGATCCTTCTGTAAAATGCGGTGATACCAGTTCTTGACCCATCAACCATATGGTAAAGCTAAATGTTTTAAACTTGTGAGGTGCTTGGAAACTGTGGTGAGACCATCTATGGGTGGACTGAAGTACCTTTATAGTGGCTGGTGCTGGTACTGGAAGCATTATGGTATACTCAGCTCTAAATAGTGTTGCCTAAAATTCCTTTTGCTGAGAAGCCACTGTATATTCAACCACCCCAATGTCTGCTGCATTGGCGAGCTGTAGGCAATCCAGGAGACTCCTGGAATGCATGGAGGATAACTTCTTAAGGCAGGTAATAGACAGCCCTACCAAAGGGGATGTGATACTGGACCTGATGGCCACCAATGCAAGCAAGCTAATCGGTGACGCCAAGAGTGGAGGCAGCCTGGACTGCAGTGATCATGTACTGGTGCTGCTCACAGTCCTCAGGTACACGGGTCAGGAGAAGGGTAAAGTCAGGACCCTGAATTTTAGGAAAGCAAACTTCCAGCTCTTCAAGGAATACTCAACAGGACACCCTGGGAAACTGCCCTCTGGGACAAGGCAGCAGAACAGAGCTGGCAGATCTTTAAGGACACTTTCTGTCGAGTGCAAGAGCTCTCGATCCCCAGGTGTAAGAAATCAGGAGAGGAAGGCAAGAGACCAGCATGGATGAGTTGAGACCTGCTGGTCAAACTAAAGGGCAAGAAGGAAATGCACAGGCAGAGGAAGCAGGGACAGGTATCCTGGGAAGAGTATAGGGACGCTGCCCTGTTGTGTAGGGATGGGGTCGGGAAGGCCAAGGCACAGCTGGAGCTGAACTTGGCAAGGGACACAAGGAATACTAAGAAGGGCTTCTACAGGCGTGTCAGCCAGAAAGGGAATGTCAAAGAGAGCGTACTCCCCTGATGAACATAACTGGAAAGCTGGCAACAAAGGATGAGGAGAAGTCTGAGGTACTCAACAACATTTTTGCCTCAGTTTTCACTGGCAAAATCTCTTCCCACACCTCTGGAGTGGGTGGACCACAAGGCAGGGACTCGGGGAGCAAAGTCCCTCCCACTGTATGAGAAGATCAGGTTTGTGACCACCTGAGGAAAAATGAACATACGTAAGTCTATGGGACCTGATGAGATGCCTCCCAGAGTCCTGAGGGAACTGGCTGATGTTGCCAAGCCACTCTCCATGATATTTGAAAAGTCATGGCAGTCTGGTGGAGTCCCTGCTGACTGGAAAAAGGGAAACATTGCACCCATTTAAAAAAGGGTAGAAAGGAGGACCCTGGGAGCTACCGACCTGTCAGCCTCACCTCTGTGCCTGGGAAGATCATGGAACAGATCCTCCTAGAAGCCATGCTAAGGCACATGGAGGACAGGGAGGTGATTTGAGACAGCCAGCATGGCTTCACCAAGGGCAAGTCCTGCCTGACCAACCTCGTGGCCTTCTATGATGGAGTGACTACTTCAGCGGACAAGGGAAGAGCTACGGATATCATCTATCTATCTGGACTTCTGAAAGGCCTTTGACACGGTCCCGCACAACATCCTTCTCTCTAAACTGGAGAAATATGGATTTGATCAGTGACGTGGTTGGTGGACAAGAAATTATCTGGGTGATCACATCCAGAGGGTAGTGGTCAACGGCTCAATGTCTGGATGGAGACCAGTAATGAGTGGTATCCCTCAGGGGTCTCTGTTGGAACCAGTGCTGTTTAATATCATCATCAGTGACAGAGACAGTGGGATTGAGTGGACCCTCAGCAAGTTTGTGGATGACACCAAGCTGAGCTGACACGCCCGAGGGATGGATTACCATCCAGAGGGACCTGGACAGGCTCTAGAAGTAGGCCTGTGTGAAGATCATGAGGTTCACCAAGATTAAGTGCAAGGTCTGCACCTGGGTCAGGGCAATACCCAGTGTCAATACAGGCTGGGGGATGAGGGGATTGAGGGCAGCCCTGCTGAGAAGGACTTGGGGGTACTGGTGGATGAAAAGCCGGACATGAACTGTCAATGTGCACTCGCAGGCCAGAAGGCTGACCGCATCCTGGGCTGCATCAAAAGAAGTGTGGCCAGCAGGTCGAGGGAGGTGATTCTGCCCCTCTGCTCCGCTCTGGTGAGACGCCACCTGGAGTTCTGTGCCCAGCTCTGCAGCCCTTTCCATGAGGAAGGACATGGACCTGTTGGAGCGGGTCCAGAGGAGGGTCACAAAAATGATCAGAGGGCTGGAGCACCTGTCCTCTGAAGACAGGCTGAGTGAGTTGGGGTTGTTCAGCATGGAGAAGGCTCCAGGGAGACCTTACAGCAGCCTTCCAGTACTTAAAGGGGGCTTATAAGATAGATGGGGAGAGGCCTGTTCTGATAGGACAAAGGGTAATGGCTTTAAACTAAAGGAGGGTAGATTTGGGCTATGAAGACGTTTTTTATGATGACGGTAGTGCAACACTGGAGCAGGTTGCCCGGAGAGGTGGTATAATTACCTAAATTGCATGCAGAGAGAAAATGAGTGGATAGATGCCAAGAGAGTTTTATTTCAAGGCCACTGATACTAGTAGAAAGGTTCTTGTTCACTTCAAGGGACCCTGGATCAGCTCCTGCCTGGCCCTTGTCTCCAACCAAAACAAATTAAAGGGATCAGTGTATTGTAAAGGCAACAAAATTGGCAACTGAAGACTGAGATCGCTGAGATGTTTTTATAACTGGCTGAAGTTGTACCCAGCAATGCATTTAATGCAGTGGACTTACAATTTTGTCTCTTGTACCCCAAAAGCCACTACTATTTTGTTCTCCGTACAACACATGACTGAATTAGTTTTTTAATATACGGAAAAATTTCTATATAGTAGTAGTGTCATAATCCTACTCTCACAGGACGCTTGCACATGTTTGTGTTAGCATAGTAAGAATCCTATTCCTAGCTCTGTTGGTTTTACAGTTTTGTCCTGTTCTACTGAATTTTCTGTGGTGTATTTTAATTTATTTAATTTGCAGGGGAAACTGAAGCTGAGTGTAAAATATTTGGACCTTGAGGTAAGCAAATCTAAATGTAAATTATTTTCTCCTTTGAATAATCTTACATGCTATCTATAAATTAATTAAGGTCTTTGCATCTGAAAGTGTAACTTGAAAATCTTGCATCCATTTATGTTTAGCCATATACTTTTGAGTGAGTCAGGCACAAATCCTTATCCTGCAAAAATGTATACTAGTAATTTTGCCTCTCTGATTTATTGCCATTGACTTCAGTTGGCAGTGTTCCTGGAAGTAGCATGGGTGGCATTACGTCTGCATGTGTCCATAGGATAGGGTTCTTTTTATCGAGAAAACAAATTGCAACTGTTTAATAATAGACATCTGGAAAGCAAACCATCTGCATTGAGGTCATGATGGCCTGATCGTTTCAGTGCCAGCTGCTTATATGCCAGCTTCTTCTGGCAGCTAAAGAGTACGGACTAGAGAGAGGCTTTCCTTTCATTTCACACTGTCACATGTACGGAATGTTCCAAATATGCCCTGGACCCTACAGTGGCTTCCAAAACTGTAGTAAAAACTGCTGTATTAGGAACTTAGTTTTCCTAAAGGTGGGTCTGCTTATTTTATTTCCACAGTAGCATGATATAAAATGACAGCAGGGCAGTGTTGGTGCAGACAGAGTGGCAATACATTCAAACATATGCAGGGAATTCTAAATGGAAAGATGTTCAAATTTTTTTTTTGGTCCAAATACAGAATTCTTCAATCTTTATTAGTTACTATGTTCTGGTTTTAATACTTTGGCACTCTGCCATGCACAGCGGCTGTGTGCTTCTGAGTAGAAAGAAGACTTTGTTGTCTGGTTAAATGTTTGGCAAATAATATGTTAAAAATATTTGTGAAGCAAAAAAAAGCATTCCCGAAGTGGGATAACTACTTCAAATATATCAAGTATAATTAAAATATAATAAAGTAATAAAATAAGATATTTTTTCTGTTTTGAAAGCAGCAGCAGGAGATGGCCGAAAATTACAGGCTATGTGGCTAACTATAGGGTACTGAGGTAAGGCAGTAAAGATAGTGATGACTGAAGATTTGTTTTTTCCTCCCTCCCTCTCTCCTTTTCTCTCTTCCTCTCTCCCACCACTGGTCAAAAAGATAAAATACATCTGAGTTGTTGATTAAAATGTAACAAATCTTATAATGTATTGATCAGTGACTACAATTTCTTAATTTTCCTTTTTTTAAATTGTCACTCATAACCAGAAGGCGAGTTTCTTTAGGTATCCATGAATAAGAGATTCTTAATTTTCTCTTCGTCTTTTCTTTCACATTATTAAAATGTGAAGTTTTCAGGAAACAAACTTTATTTTTTAAATTTATATTTGATGATTACCTAGCATTACCTACTAAATATTTAGACATTAGACTCAACATATTAGTTTAGTCCTCAGTGCAAAATGAAAGAAGCTTGTATCTCAAAGTGATACATATTAATTGCTGCTGGCATTTTTTTGCTGTTCTGCACCCACCAATGCTTTAAAAAACACTCCTGCTGCGTATATTGGGATTTTCAATCCAGAGGATATTGTGCTTTTCAATCTATTTTTTGTGTTATAATTTCAATACAAATGGTCAAAAGTCACGTATCACTGCAACTTTTCCTTGCAACTTTCACAGTAGCTTACTTTTTTTAAGTCTTATTTATGTAAAACTACAGTTGAAATGTAATGATGCCCTCATAAAACATGTGGATGTAAAATTAGCAAAAATAAGGTAAATGTATATGGTAATTAGAGAAGAAAGGGAGTTGCAAAGTGAGAATACAAGTGTGGTCTTCTCTTTCTGCAACTCTGGTAACTTTACACCAGGCCCTTCCCTTCCAAGATGTTCTTGTATAAAGAAGGAGATGCACTGACTCATTAAATGTCAAGCTGAGTAGACACCAACAGCGTGAAATCAATTTACAACTAGCAGTATGAGGTGTTATGAAATGCTGTTCTTGTTTTTCTTAACTCTAGAGTCCTTTTAAAAGTGCAAAGAAGTAGCTTCTACATGCCATTGTATCCTTTGTATCGTATCTTACTTGAAAGCCCAGTGCTTTATTGCTGCAGTGTCTCTACGCTGCAGTGATTTACCACAGTAGTCTGAGATTAATACTGGCTGCTTTAAAGTTAATGAAACTGTGCCTGTTTATAGTAGAAAAGAAATTCTTTAATACTTTTAAAGATACCGGTGTGCAATTGAAAAATAAATTTCTCAGACTCAAAACACTTCTAACTTAATATATATATAAATAAATATTAATTTTTCTAAAGTATCCAATTTCTCTAAAGGTTGCTGTAGTACAATTAAAGTAGATCTCCTGTTCTGTGTTCTGTGCCTCAGATCACACTCCCATGGTGGTTATTTCAGAATATTTGCTTGAGCTCTAACTGCCCTACAAACTGCATCCAAGACAGCCGGGATACCAAGAGGGCAGTTGTCCTAAATCATCACCATTGTGAATCTATGTCACAGAAATTCTTTACACCTTCTGGGTGCCAGTTTTAGTCATGTATGAGGCTTTAAACGGTGCAGTTAATACTTAGAGGAGGTATCACTACTGAGATTACAGGCAGAGGTGGGTGTTTGCATGGGATAGCTTGCGTATCAGAAAAATATTAGAGCCCATGATTCTAAATACTAACCTGTCCTCCTGTCTCAAGTTGGTTTTTTTTTTTATAAACTGAGTTATGCTTTTGAAACTTGAATGTGTCAGTTACACCAATAATTGGAAGAGGTAACTTGTTCAAGTCTCCTGTTGTTGCAACATGACACTTAATCGTCTTGAGGCTGACCAAATAAATAGGAATACTCATAAAATTGGTACTAATTGTTCTGTACCAGAGTATTCTTTTTGCACTGCTTGCAATCGGTGACTCTTGATCTGCTTGTGATTACATGTTTTATTCGTTAAGCTGCATGACTGCAGATAAAGGCAGAGCTCTGTTTTGAGGTTGACAGACCAGCACCTGACAGGCGCACAGTAAAATCCAGCTATGCCTTCAAAGGTCAGGTTACGTATTAACTCAAGACTGCATTGCCTGCAGATGACTTCCAGACTTGAGTCAGTGTCTTTGGAAGATGTCTTTTGCTGTGTGAGTGTACCAGCTTCAGTTAACTGTTACTGAGGGATGTTTACATTGCACTTAGTTGCGTGGGGCAAACATTCTTTTTTGTGTTTGGTGTTTTAAAGGTTGTCATAAATCAGCTGGAGGAACAGGCGGTGCGGTATAGGTAATTAGTAAGAAGGTGTATTTGAAGCCTGCTGTTGATGGGGCTGTGTTTCTTTAATTTTGTATTTGCATCAATGGGAAAAGACAAGATGATGTTGAAGGACGTGAATTGCTTGGAAACTTATTTTTGGCATTAGCCCTCTCCATGCAGTAGGTGCTGATCTGTTTTCAAAATGTGATACAGGTGTAGGGAACAAAAAAAACAAAAAACCCAAAAAACCAACAACCGAAAGGCATATAGGAGTAGATAACTGTGTCAGGTTGTCTTTGTTCTAAAGCTGATTAGCAGGAATTATTAAATTAATGTAAACATCTTCTTCCTCTTAACCACGAAGGCCAGGAAAATCTTAAAGGAAAAATATTTTGTCATGGGGGACAGGACAAGGAGAACTGGCAGGGGAACCGGAGCAACTGTTAAATCTTACTTTCCCTGAAAGAATTCCTATACTTAGGAAAAGTGAGGCAAATGCCTTTTCTGGTGATTAAATATTTAGTGCTGAATTCTGTAGAAGGTGTCTATGGGTACGTGCAGATATCTGCAAGATAGATTTATTTTTCAAGTAAACAGCCACTGCTTAGACATATTTCCAGCAAGAGGATAAAGGATTTTCATTTCAGTTATCTTGAGCACTGAACCATGAAAGTGAAATTTTGCAGAGCTTTTTCCTTTGTTTCCTTTTAATCTAGGTTCACCCAAGCCCCTCTGTCCCATTTCCAGGCTTTGTCATATTTCTTTTCAGACTCTCAGTCCTAGGGTTTTCTGACAAGAAAAACCTTATCAAGATCTCTTTTGAAGAGGAGCAAAGGAGGAAGACTTTGATACTTCTAAAAAGATTACTGCTAACCCTTTTTTTTTTTTGTTATTAATATCCTGAATAAGGAAAAGCCTTTAAATAAATTAATCAGTTGTTTTTCTGCCTAGAAATCATTTAGCAAGTAGTGATTTTAGAGGAATATATTTAATCAGATCAGCTTACTACACTAATGGTTTGGCTTGTTTGTTGCTTGTGAAGTAGGTAGGAGATAATGCTATGAAATACACAGTCGATTTTGGTTGTAATGTGTTTTTTTTTTTCCCTCTCCTTTTGCAAGAAACTCATTTGTTACCTAACAGGGTAGCTATTCATTCTAAGCTTGAAAGAATCGAGGCCTCCACATATTAACACACCTGTGCTTAAATTACACAGGATTCAGACTTATACTCCTCATTGAGGTTGCAGCCAGTTCACATGCGTAAAACTGGCAACAGTTTTACACTGTTGTCATCGAAACAGTATCTTAAGACTTTTTGTCTACAGTGATAGTAATGTTAAAGCTCTGAACCAGTGATGTGTTAAGGTAATGTAATGGCTAACTGGGCAAGACTCCAAGGCTTAAATCTCAGAAGAAGAGCAAATTTTTTAGACATTTTGAGTGTGGTTGTTCTTGATATAGATAAACAAGGTAGAACACTTTTTCTCTCTTTTTATTAGAAAAGCAGGTATAGTGCAACACTTTGTATTTTAAACTGCCTGCTGACTAGCCACATTGTGCCACACCACCATGTTACTGCTCTGCAGCCCCTGTGTACAATCATTTAGCAGCAATAGGAGAAGCTATAGAGGGAAGAATTAGTTCCACATGAGTATGTAAGATTATCATATGAATCGTTGTTCCTCTTTCTTCCTAATTTAATGTCCTCTTATTCCTGAGCCTTTACTGCATTTACCCACTATGTTTCATGAATTCAAGAAATTAGTTATAAGTCGTATGGAACATTCTTTCAGCTGTTGTAATTTGGTTTAAACAAGCATATGTCTGAGTCTTGAAGGATTTTTGCCATTGACACAGTAGAAGTCTGAGAAAAAGAAATTCCATAGTGTGTTTTCTTTTTTCCTGATGTGAACCAAATAGCATTTTAAGCTTTTAAGCTTTTAATTTTAAATATAATATTTCAAAGCTCATACAGTAAATACCGTAAGTCACACACAGACAAGGAATTTCTTTCCATGTAGAGGAGAGAAGAAGCTTTGCATAGTTTTGTGAGAAAAGATGATATAATAATGTTGTCTGTCTCTGATTTACCGTATCATTGTTGAGCTTGCTTGGAAATCTGGGTGCCTTGTATTTATTTTCCACCATAAAGTCTAAGCTGATAAAAGGAGAGATGCCTGGGAAGGGGAGGATGGAATGGAGAAAATTCTTGTAATCAGAATCTGACACCTTTTCTTACACCTTTTGCCCTGATAGACTGTTTTGTCTTTCTGTAAACGAAGTGGGAATAGTCTGAGTGAAAGCATCTCATTCTGGTACCTGGGCTCCTGCAGTTAGCCAATCTCCAAGGCAGAGTTCACACAGCCTCCTTGGTTGGGCTCCCCCTCTGTGTCCGTGATGGGCCTGACCCAGTGGAGGGCAGCATCCCACCTGGTGCTAAGCCACACAGTGGTGCATGATGGCATCGAACGACTTAATACGAAAAATGCACAGAAATTAAAATGACTGTGTACGTACGAGGAATAAAGCAAGAGGGAGAAGCAAAGAGAAGTCAACCCTCTTAAGGCTGGATGGGAGTAATGGTCTCTGTCCAGGGGATTCCTTGGAGCGCAGTTTAGGATTTGAGAGAGTCCTGTTTATGTTGCATTTAAACCATTTAATTTTGTGTGTCCTTATAAAGAAAAAGACATGCTGTTCTGAAATGCTCAGTTTCCCCTGGAGTTTAACTTAAAGTTCCTATGCTATTCTGTAGATGTCCCAGGAGCTGGGAAGTGAAGGGGTTTCTCCAACAGTTTTGTTTCTTCTGTTTACAATAAAATAATAAACCCTTTTACAAACTAGTTTTTATATAGTGAAGTGTGTCCTAAGTGTATCCTGAAACGTATCCTAATGAGAGGGTGAACATAGGGCCCATGGGGGAAGTAGGCCTAATTTTTTCAGGGGTGTATAGACCTCGGGGGCATGTTCCACGCAAAATGGATATGAAATTGTTCTAAAATTCAGGCTGAGGAAATGGAGGTTATCACAGAGAAACTCTGTCATCTGCGAGTAGAAAAGCAGTGCTATCAACAACGTCCTTGTCCACTTCAGTGCAATTACAACTTGCTAGTCCTGTAAAATCTTCTGTAGGTGTTGACTGTTGCAGCCATGCAGTGAGCTGTCATATTCAGTGTGACGCAAAAGCAACAAATTGAAATGGTATTGATTCTGTGTACTGAGTTTGAAGTGTGTTATTTTCTTTTTCCATTTTAACTGAGGGGAAAAAAAAAAAGTATTTCCCTCGCCTTTGAAATACTTCTGCGGGTTATGACATTGGCCGCCATCTTTATTGCCTTGAGTCTTGATACCAAAATACAGAGTCTGGTGCTTTTCTGTCTTTTGTTGTTGTTCTGAAATAACACAGCATTTTGGTGCCTGTCTGTCAAGGTGAAGAAAGAGCTATACAGATCTGTATGTGGCAAATACATTTTTACTGATGCTGTTGTACATAGTTTACGGGCAGGCAGGAGGAAAGAATCCAGCATCTAGGTGTTTGCCCTCTGTTCCCTACAGGTCAGAAAATATGTGGGGACCATCCATAGGAGCTCCAGTGAACATGTAGAATATTCCAAATTAGCAGGCAATTGATTTCACTGTACTTAGTGCTTAGCCATGATAATTGTAATTGTCAGCTGACACGTGGCAGAAGACACAATGAGTGAGGGTAGGTTGTATAATTCAAAATATGTTTTCCTAATGCCTAACAGGTTATGTGCTATGGACAGCCGCCGCATCGGTTGTGTTTCCAATATTACATTCGGAAGAAACTAGCACTTTTATTTTTTAGGGGGTGGGTGTGGGTGGTGGAGGGTGATAAGTTTATTTCTTAGCCATACAGTTTTAAGCAACTTACAGTAAGTTGACTGGTTTTCCAAAAGTGTTTTCTGGGTGAGAAAGGATCTCTCACATCTCATGTGTGCAGGACTCATGTTGCATGACATTAGGCAAATGGCTTTGGGGCTTTCTGCAGGAGGGTATTTTGCCATTATTTCAGAAGGTTTAGGGTCCTGAACATACAGACTCAGAATCAGTAAAGCAAGTGAGATTAAAGCAAACTAAAGTAGATCTAGTGTAAATACCTTTCTCTTGCAATGAAGTTATGATTTGTTAGGTGTGATTTGGAGTTGGGTTTGATTCAGAGATCTTGTGGTTGAAGTACAGGACTAGCAGACACTGGGTCTATACTTTGTCCTGTTGCAGGATTTCTGTGGGCACCAGGAAGGTTTCTGTCTGTCTTCATGGCACAACATCACCTGATACAATGAATGCAGAGGAGCACCATGAGACTTAGTTGACACATTATTATAAAGCCTGTTGAGAGGTTCTCTCGGCTATCATCTCTAAATAAAACAAATTATTCCATGAATGGCAGAACTAATGAAACCCGGTTTTCCTTCAACTGATTTACTTTGTTCACATCTATCCTAGTGTCTTCCTCATCCTTTCCCACTGTCACTTCAGAGCTTCCTCCTTCTCTCTGTCCCAGCCCTTTCTGTGATTGTTTGAAGCTACTCCATTGCTATGCATGATTATGAGTCCTCCATCTGCTGCTCATGTACCACCAGCAGTGGTTGACTCTGGACTTGACTTGTTCATGACCTGAGAAGAAAATGTTGCTATTAAGCATGTCTCATCATTTCCTTCAGCAAGAATGGCACACTGGGCCTTCCATGTTTATTCAACCACCCTTTTTATGCAACTTGCGGGAACACCATGGTTTTGGCATGCCGGCCAAATTTTATTATGATCAGCTGAAGAGTTTAAAAATTAGGAGAAATGGGACTGCCGATCAGCACAGCTGCGTAAACCATGTTTCACCAGAAATGGGACTGTCACAGGGGCCGTCTAGAAAAGCCAGGTGTGAAACTATTTAAGTAAATGCTGCTGTAGTCTTTGAGAAATGCCACATTATCTGAGTTTCATAGTTTTTAAAACCTTTTCTTTGATTATTGGTTAAAGAGAGTATCCATTGGTCAGTAAACTTACGTGAAAGAAGACAATTTCTATGCTTTCCTGTCTGCCCCTTGGGATATTACTGACCTTTCACTCTCTTGTATTCTTGCTTGTGAAGGGATTTCTTGTAAACTTCAATCATTTAGATTTGTTGTGTTCAAACTTTGATGGAGTCACTTCAGGCTATGTCCACTAAATCTGTTTTGCTTAGACAAAAAACTTCGTACAAATTTTTTCTTTACTGTCAGTACCTATCAGATGAAATGTTATTCATATGCTTGTTTTTCTTCTTAGCAGCTATTCCTGATTTTTGTAAAGTCTTTTGTAATGTTCTGTATGAAGAGTGCTTTATGTAGTAGACCATGACACAGTTAGGAGAAGATGTTACAAGGACTTATTTAAAAAAAAAAAAACAAAAAAAAAAAAACCAAAAAACAAGAACCATTTAAAAAAAAACCCAACAAACCAAAAAAAATAACCAAACCAACAAGCAAGCAAGTACTGAGGTGTGGTTTGTGGTTTTTTTTATGTGGCTTGGTTTTTTTTTATGAATTGCAATCTTTTAGCTTACCCTCAGCTCTCTCAGAAAATAGTTGTTTGGGTTTTTTTAAAGATAGTGTAGTAGCAGAAGCTCTTTTTGTTGGTCCTTGACATCCCTTTCTAGTTTCAAGTCTAGCTGAACTTGGGCTTTCCAAATACGAGCTCTTTATGGACAGATAGATTCATTATTCATGTTTTTGGTTTTTTTGGCAATAAATATGTGAAATGAATGCATGAGATTTTTGTAGAGATTCTGAATTGTATGTGATGGCTGTGGCTATAGAGGTGTCAAGCAACCAGCAAAACTTGAAGTACTTAATACTTCTATGATATGACCTGTTTGGTATGATCTTAGTTCGATCACTGTAACTGTACATTGGGAAATTAAAGTAGAATAAATTTATAATTATAACCCATACAGGTAGTAAGAATTTTATATATATATATACACATACAAGATTTTTTATATATATATACACGATAGATACATATTTCTAGAAGGACATAAGTAGAAATAAAACTTAAAGCATTTTAGTATGTCTATCTGCATGTTTAGATCAACTCCAAATTGTTTCATTTTTTTCTCTAAGTTATTCCCAGTTAATTTATCAAGAAACTTCCCAATGACACATCTGATGTTCTTCAGCAAACTCTGTATACCTAGATTTCTTTATAGAAGCCAAGCTCACATTGCATGTTTCTGTTCAGACAGGTATCCACGTTTAGGATTCTGTTTAATTTCAGATCAGCCTCATCTCCAGAGGTTACTGATCATTCTCTTAAGCAACAAGCAGCCTTGAGGCTCTGCCCAGATATTTGACTACCTTCCAACTCTTTGGAAGTTCTGCTTTTCCTGTGCTTGGCTGGGTACCATCATTTTTGCCCTGAATTAAGTGTAGCCTGTGAATGACCACCCTACAGTTTGACTATCCAGAGAACAAATTAATACCCACTGTGAAGTGAAGTTTCCCATGCTTTGCAGGCTGGTGTTCAGCTCTCACATGGTGATAATCAGTTTGCTTTGTGATGGCTGGCTGTTAACACAGCTATTGAGCAATACTGTGCTAACTATTGAAGAATTTATTTAGTCTGAAATAGTCACCATAAAGATAACATGTATTTTTTGTTGAGTTCAGAGGAGATTAATCTTCATTCTTCTGATGCAGCAAGCTTTTGAAACTTCTTTTAATGAATACATTTATAATGAGGATTTATCAAGGTCCCGTGAGCAAGTGTGTAATCTTACGTAAAGGTTGGACTGTTTAACAAGTGAAAAAAAACCCTCACTCTAAATTAGGACCTGAATACTAAAAGAGAAAAAGAAAAGATCAACAAGTTTTCATCCTGCTCTGTACAGACTTCTTCCATGTTATGTATTCTGGATGTAAAATGTATTCTGAGGATGAATACATAAGTATTTTTGTTTGAAGATTTTATTATATCTGTGTGGAATGTTATCAGGCAGGACTCGTTCCAACATGATTTTCTGTGCAGTTTCCTGAATATCAATCTCTGTGTTTGGACCTCACATATGAAATGAGGCAGGCATTTATCCTCATTCTTCGTGCAAATTGTCAAATATTTAAAAAACATTCCGGGGCATATATATGTATTTCACAGACCTTGCACAGTCTGGATTAGGCCTGTGACCTGTTCCTACCAATGGCAATATTGTTTTTCACAGGACTGTTGCATACAAAAATGCTTATACAGCTATGCTATATCAATGTGCTTATGTCTGAGTTCAGACCAAGTCCATATCTGTTTATTGTGCTTTTGCTTTAATGTATCGGGTAATAGGCCCTCTGCTTCAGCTACACCACTGTCTCATATTCGCCAATGGGACACCTCAGTAAAGAGCCTGTCTCCATCTTCTCAAAGACATCCACATAGGTGTTAGGTGCCCCCAAAGCCATCTTCAGGCTGAACAAACAATCCATTTTGGACCCCCAGTAAAAGAAAAAAAAAAAGCATTGATAGAATCATAGACAAGAACCTTAAGGATCATCTAGTTCCAACTCCTTGCCATGGCCAGGGATACCTTCCACTAGACCAGGTTGCTCAAAGACCGATCCAGTCTGGCCTTTGTTACAGATGGAAGCGATGCACTTCACTCCTAGAGAGAAGCAGCAATACGTTTATTGATATAAACCAGAGATTTAACAAAGTTTGATGGTAAATGCGACAGTTTTAACAAGATTCGAGATGACAAGGCACACTTAGTTATTTACTGCACAGAGCACAGGGTCAGACAGAGCTGTCAGGGAGACCCTCCTATTGAGTCACGAGGTTCAGAAAGGACGCCCTTGCTTTCTAAACTCCTTCTCAGAGAGGAGTCTGGGGCCCTGTCTGCAGGGCTGTTCTCTATCCACTGTATCCATGTTTGGGATTGCACCAACCCAGGTGCAGATCAGTATGGACGAATTGAGACACGGGTAAAAGGAAAATTTCACGTGTGTGCTGAGAGATAGTGTGAGCTAGAAATGGGTTGATTCACTCCTATATTGCTGTATATTGAGAGTATTTTGCTTTTACAACTAGATTGAATGTTTTTGTAGTACTGATTATTCTAAATAGCTGATGCAGTATATATATGTTTTTAAAAGTTCAGGTGGAAGATGGCATTGATGGGTGGAAGAAAGGCTTGCATTTTAGGAAATGTGAAAAGACATGCTTCAGCTGGGACTTCTGGAAGACCAGAAGTCCATGTGCCAACCTCTCTGCAAATCTATGAAGTGCTTTGGCAGGCTGTAGTAAGCCCAGATAGTTAGGGAACTGCAGCACTTGGTGTGCTCTCCATGAAAGAGACAGTGCTGGCAGATGGTAGCAAGCCCAGTTGCCTGCCTTCAGTTTGTTCACAGGCCTAAATTATGGAAGAGGCTACAAATACAAATGACTCTGCAGATGTAGAAGTGGGCCAGCTGAGGTGGACTGTCCCTTTTTTTGACAACATTTTTTGCCTGAATCAATATTGTCTGAGATGTGGAACATCATGTAGTGTTTTTTCTGTTCTGTTCACTGCTTTTCATAGCAGATGCTGTGAAGTGTAAGGGTTAAAAAAAAAATGCACTGGATGCCTGTATGGTGTGTGTCTATGTATGCCTTCTTACTCTGGTCCTTTGAATGTTGCTAGCAGAATAACATAGCACAGCAGTGTATAATTGGCTTTCTACTGAGTTTTTAATAATAATTTATTTATTACATCTCTTGCTTTTCAAGATGTATATTTTCTCCCCCTTCATTCTGGCTTTTCTTCATTTTTTTCTCTTGCTCACTTTTCAGTATATTGCAGTGTACTGCTTTTCTCTGTTACTGCCAATATTTGAACTTTTGCTTTTAGTTCTCTTTTTATTTGTGTTTTACCTTAAACCTTTTACATTTGCTAGTTCTGGTGGGTTTTTTTTTGTTTTATCATTTACCTCCAGAAGGATAAAATGTGCGTGGGAGAAGCATAATAAACATTTGTTGTCAGCAAAGTGAACTAAAATGCATGAAAGAATGGCTCAGGGATATTAAGTCCTGGAGCTTTCCTGCTTGAGTGATGAAGATACATATATAACCCATTCCCACCCACCCCCCCATCATTTAAAAGCTTTACTTATTGTAGCTCAGCTGCATAGCTGCCATTTGCTTCAAGTTCTCTTTTAGACCTCTTTCAGGTTTATGAAAGCGGTAATGTGTGTCTTGCTTGATGTGCTCACACGGTTTCCTCCTGACAGCTGCGAGGCTGATGGTGAGACAGCATGTACTGATGTACTGCACCACGTAAGCCTCTGACACTGGATCCTCCTCCCCAGGGAGCACAGCACACAGGCTTGTCCTCTGCTGCTCCTGTTCCTAGCTCTGAAGTAATTACGTGTTCTTCATTGTGTGAAAAATTGCATTATTTTTTCTCACGTGGTAGATTTATTGGTAGTTGTCAGACACGGTGTGGTACGTAGTGCGTGTTTACTAGAAAAAACTAGTTTAGTTCTGGTTGTTAAATGAATGTAATTGATCCCTGACTCTTTACCCTGACGTTTCATTTGCCAGAGCAGAATCTCTAGAGGTTATCAGGTCATCAACACATAGGATTACAGAAGCAAAAGAAGTAGAAAAAATGTTAATTTAAGACCTTGTAAACCAGGTAAAAATTAATTTAGTCAGCTCTCTCTTTCTTCTGAGGACAGGAGAACTTCAGGAAACTATGGGTGATAAGTGGGATGGAAACTGTAGGTCACTGGAAAATTTGCTTAAGAAATGTGTTAGAGAAAGTGTATTTTCGCCAAGTTGTGTACTTCAGATACATACTTACGTATACTGTTAGTCAGGAGAGACATCTAGTTCTTTATCTGGTTTTATTTTTAACTGCTAAAAGTTTTCTAAAGTATTTTTTTCCCTTCAGCTGATGGAGTCTGTGTGTTTAAATGCTTGGTTAACAGAGACACTGAATACTGTCACGTGGGAAAACAGTCTGTGTTAATTACGCTGGGATACAACAGTGCCTTGCTCCAGTTCAAGTCACAAGCTGGTACGTACATCTTGCATTTGTGAGTATCTTCTCCTTCCTGCCATGCTACTGTATTGGTAAAGTTCGCTTTAAAATACATTGTCTTCTACTTGGGTTTCATGTTGGCTATTTAAACGTTACATTTTGTTACTACTCTTTGTGCAACTTCATTTGCCTCTAACCCACTCCAGCTGCCTTTTGTGCAGTATGGACCATTCACATAGCGGACATAATATTTTTCCAAAACAAGTGCAGATTAATTTTCTGAAGAAAGCAAATGCAGGTAACACGTCATATGACTTAACTCCATAAACTCTACGCACTGGTAAATGTAATGCTTGGTGTGGGCAGTCTGCTACTTGTTGCTCCCCATTCAGAAATTATCTTGTAGATCTGTTTGTCTGTATAGTTAATTGAGGTAGTTTAACATACACCTGCAGTTCTTAGGATAAATATTTTGTGTGTGGTGATGCTACTACTCTGTTGTAGAAAAATGACTATATTTTAGTAGAATGTTGAGATCTGTATTTTTATACTTCCACCTGTCTTGTGTTTTTTGTGAATCCAACAGCTGAGACTTTTTAATATGTGCTGTCCTCATCTCCTCATATTGGCTTTTGGAAAAGCATTCTTAGTCTTTATGCAAGGAAATTCAGAAGGCTGCCTATTTACTCCGAGTAGTGTACAGCATGGCCACGGCTCATTTTGAAATTGTGTAATTATAGGTAACATACAGCTTCCTCCTTAGCAATAACCAGGAGTTCTTATATAGCAGCCTACATCAGTAGGCCTGGTGATTTCCAGGGGGCCATTATAGTTATTTACATGTTATACTGTGTGGAAACAGGCACAGAGCAATTAAGTTGGATTTTTGTCAGCTTATTTAAAGACACATACATGTTTCAAAGCATCAAGGGCTGAGAATTTGGATGTCGATGGGTTGGTTTGTGCGATGAATTGCTACTCCTGTATCATGTAGACACAATACATGAACTCTTGAGTCCCACTCTACTAGAAAATACATTTTCTAGACTAATGTGTTTTTCTCAGTTGGGTGCCAAATCTCAGTGGCCTTTGAAGTCTTACCTGGTTACAGCCTTTCATCTGTATCCATCGAGAGAAGCTATTCACATTTTCTTGTCTTACTAAAACAATATGAATGTAAGCGAAGAATGACTGCGAGTGTCTGTTGGGTTTTATCTGTGTATCTGAGCGTTACAATTCAGTATTGTGTTTCCATTAAGTCATTTCCCTTGAGACTGCAATACAATATTGTCTCTTACTGAGACCCACATCATAACTGAGGTGATAATTAAGATTTAGGTTGTTTAGCAATTTATTAGCTCACTGCTGAGATAATGAATAACTAATAATTAAGGAGTCAGGGAAGTTTTTTCAGTACTTTTTGGTCTGCAGTCTCTACCATGTCGTGCCTATCTAGGAAGGTTCTGATTCCAAAAGGTACTGATAGTTTGGGATCCCAAGGCAAAATAACTTTCTCTTAGTGCTCTTCCCTGCCTTTATAAACAAGTATTTGGAAAAAATTCATCTAATTTCTGTACAGTTTAGTATTCTTCCTAAGAGGAATGCCTTGAAGATTAAGTGGTAAATTCAGTCCTCTCTTTAGCTATATTCCTTGGTGATTTGTGTTTAGTTTCTTTCTATAACCACATATTGGAAATACATAGGAACGGTATAGATAAGTCTCAATTTATTACTTCTGATTGCTTGTTAACATGACAAAATTGAGTGTTTTATGTACTTTTCCATCCTTAAAACTCAGGAGAAAATAAATTGAAATGGCCTGTTAGTTCGTGCAACAACTCCTTGATAAAACGACAGGAATAAAATGGATTGGTCACAGTAAAGTCCATTCAGATTAAATGACAAACCTGTGGATATCAAATGGAATGTGCTGGGTGCTGCATTAAACTGAAAGTTACTTATAGGGTATTACTTCTCCATGCCATAGGAATAGCTTGCTGGTACCATCTTCTGTATGTTGAGTATATCAAATAGCATCTAGGCTTGAGAAAGTTGTATGTTTTTACAAAGTCATGGCTATAGAGCAGAAGCTAAGCTGCTGTTGTTTGCTGTGTAGAAGTGTAGGTGTTACTCTCAGTGTTATGTATTTGCAAATGTGTATGTGTGTATAATTAAGAAAAATAGTGCTGTTATTAAAAAATGGACTGACAAATCATTTTTCATATGTTAAAAGTGTTAGTTATGAAAATGCATTGTAAAAGCCTCAGGTTTTTTAAGTCCTCTGTCTTTTAGGAAGGCAGAGCAAGATGCAGAGTGAGGAGTAGGGGGAGAGGGAAAATCATGCCCTGCTTGTGCCCGCACAGAGAATTGCTGTTCTGGTTCCAGCATAGACAGTCATAAATCATGGACTGTATCTTTTATTTCCTGCTGAACATATGTTAAACATCTGAGTAGGATCAAGCAGGCAATAAAAATGAAAGCTAGTAGCCTACAGGCTTTTCTTTTAAAAACAAAGATCATTTATCTGTAACAGACCAACCAACCAGTCTATAACTCATCTGTGGCAGACTTGGTATGTAGCTCTACTCCTTGGTGGAAATGGCCTGCCTAATTTAGCACAGAATTAGTTCATGATCATAGGATGAATTGTTCTTTTGGGGTTGTGGTAGAATGCAGGTTTCTTTCATCTCTTTTAAACCTCATAACCTTGGTCTCCAGCCACTTTCACAGTGTATCCAGGGCATTGGACATGCCAATAGTTGGTGTCTGTAGATACTGTTTTACTAGCACAACTTACCTTGAAAGTTGTCTGCCAGCTCTAATAGCTGTGCCACGTACATAGAAGCAGGTGAGAGAAAAAAGCATTATTTATAGTTTTGAGTTATTTATAGCATATAGTATTTGTGGATCTCCACATGCAGAACTGAGCTAGAGACATATGAATGTGTGTGTCTGCAGAGAGAGGGAGAGAGATACGAAATGTATTAAAGACACTCATTGAATTTTATATGTGTAAACGTAAATGCTGTTACTGCAGTATAATTCAAGCAAAGGAACATGGTATGTCTTATGGTGATTTTTTTTCCACAAAATTATTATTTCATGTAATGGCATATGGATCTAATGAGCTATGACTCCATTAGCAAGTCACACAGTCTAGAAGGAACAAGTTTGGAGAACAGAACAATTGGTGCTGGGGCCCTGGCATGCAAACTGTACTCTTTGGGAAGGAGGCAAGAATGGAGGGTGTGTTTACTTTGAACTAGATCTAGTCTGGTCATATCGACTAAATGACCATTGACTGTCGAAGTTTATTCCTGGAGTACGTGTTTTGGTTTAATTTCATCCAGAAGGATTCCAGTTAGCGTGTACTGAGACCACTCAGTCATGCAGACCAAAGTGCTCTAAGTGGGGACAACTAATTGATATGCCTTAAGACCCACAGGTTGCAAGGAAGCTGTTCAGCTTTTTAAATCTAAGAATTTGTGTCAAATAATAAATTCTATGAAGTGAAGGACCAAATGACTCTGTGGTTGCTTGCCAGTTTTTGTTTAATGTAGTGATTATGTTTTACAGAAAAGCAAAAATAGTAGAGTTTGGTTAGCTGAATCTTGTTTTATTTGAGTTAATTTAGAAAGATGTTAAATTCACAAATGTCTTTAATCTTGCAGCTTGAAACTCTTGCAGAGTTTTATTGCGTAAACAATGAGGTGCAAATTGTTGAGAGGAGAACTTACTAAATGCATTGACCTCTGCAATTCACAATGATTTTGAAGTCCAGCATTTGCTAGTCTCAAAAGAGCAGTAGGAGGTTCCACTACCGGAATGACTTAAAAAAACAGGTTTTGAATTCTAGGGCATACTACATGCACAATTGTAATCCCTAACTTCTCATCTCTGGGGCAGAAACTTTGGTTCTGTGTCATATTCCAGTTTACTCCACTGTCACGAAGTGGCTTAAAGCTTCATAGATGCTTTCCCTGAGTTAATTCATTTATGTGGCTGTCCCAAACACTGGGTGGGCTTTGGGAATAGACAGCAATCAGTTTCACCTGTTTGGCTTCAACAGAATTAAGTGCGTATAAGAAAATAATAATATTTTCAAAGAAAATAATTTGGAGCTGGGGACTGTGATGTACAAGAACAAATACGCATGATGTGATTTTGGAGACTGCTGGTCTGTTTGCAAACCTTAACAGAGAAGGCCACCGCTGAGCATGCCTTCTGCTGTGTCTGTATCTGTTAGTCTCTGAGTTCAAACCTCTGGGTTTGCCGTTGTCTCGCTCTGTGGTTCTCTATGCCATTGCTTTTCTTGAGACCGTTAGAGGCAGCCATTCACAAGTTTTGTGGTGTTTTGAGCTGACTCACTGAGTGTGTTCAAGGTGGTGGGATCTAAAGGGAAACTCAAGACCTAATCAATTACAGCACTATTTTTGGTACCTTTTGTTTCTCCAGGCTTTCCTGGAACTTTTCTGTGGGAATGATTTTAGCATTAGCATTTTAAAGTATTGATTGAGTCTGATTCCTGGGAGGACAAAATAAAGGGGCCTGGAAAAAGGTCAATCGCTTCTCCCTGTTTTTTTAGTAAGTAGTAACATTTTGGTATTTTCATTGGAATTATTCTGGGCTGTTTTCTTGCTAGTTAATATTAGTGTTTGCCTTTCCAGATACGATCTCGATCTGATAATTTTTTTTTCCTTTCTTCTATGGGCAAGTAATTTAGCACAATTTTCCCACCATTTTAGAAAAGATTACTATATGAAGGATTTTCAATTTCTAGATTTTTTTACTTCTGTCTGCTAGATCTGAGTACTGCTAGATCTGCCGGCCTGTAAGTTACAATATTGCAGAATCATTTCTGTGTGAAGATGGCAATATGCTTGTATTGGGAATTTGTCCAATCATTCAGAGTGTTTAAAAATCCTTTTAGTTCTAATGTCTTGTGTTCTGGTAAGAGTGAAAGAGATTGGGAATGGGTGGGTGGATAATTGTTTAAAATAGACCGTACTTCATTCCAGTGAGGCAAGGTATGCCTTAGAAAATGTTGGCAGTATTTTGAAAATTAAGAGCCACTAATTCAGTGCTACCAGATAGTAGTTTCATGTGAGCCACATCTGTGGCCACCAGTTCAGAAGAGGCTCTCACAAAGCACTGCTAGACTTTTTATGTACCAAGACTTTCAGCATTCTGGCTATTTAAAACTAGAAGACACAAGTGAACCACCTGCATCAACCATATCCAACTAACAGTTACACTATACTGAGCCAAATAATCTTGCTTCAGGGAACTGCTGGAGAGGGTACCACAAAGGGGACTGGAGCACCTCTCTTGTGAAGAAAGGCTGAGGGACTTGGGTCTTTCCAGTCTGGAAAAAAGACGGCTGAGGGGGGATCTTATCAACACTTCTAAATACTTCAAGGGCGGGTGTCAGGAGGATGGGGCCAGGCTCTTTTCAGTGGTGCCCAGCAGCAGGACAAGAGGTCACGGGCACAAACTTGACCATAGGAAGTTCCACCGAAACATGAGGAGGAACTTCTTTACCCTGAGGGTGGCAGAGCACTGGAACAGGCTGCACAGAGAGGTGGTGAAGTCTCCGTCTCTGGAGACATTCAAAACCCGCCGGGACACCTGGAACCTGCTCTAGGTGACCCTGCTCCGGCATGGGGGTTGGACTAGATGATCTCCAGAGGCCCCTTCCAACCCCTGTCATTCTGTGATTCGGTGATTCGGTGAGTCTGTGATTCTGTGATTCATTAAAGTGTAATTTGTATTCTGAGGAAGCTTGTTTACACAAAAATCATCCATTCCTTTGAGGAAGAATAAAAGAAAACATCAGTGATCTGATTCTTAGTTTAATAGTTCCCAAAGTATAGTTTAACTTCAAAAGTTTTGCAATATCACAATAATTTGTATAACCTTGATGTAAATTTGACTACAACTTAAAACCGCATTTCTCTCTCTGTTGTCTAATGTAAGTGTAATGACTGTTCTAAAGAAAGTGAAACATTTATATTTAGATACTTTATAATGCCATTTCACAAATCATGACTATTCTTTTGGTAACATTTTTAGTGTGAGATTGACACAGTGGGGGAAGCTTTCGCATCTGCTAGTTCACATTTCTTTGGAGTGTGGTTGCAGCTTGAAATTAAAGGTACTCCTTTAATATTCTTCTTGATGATAACTGACTGTTTTATCAATTTGGCTTCATTTTTGCTTTATATCAATGTGAATCACTTACCAATGGGTGGAATGTTCTCTTAGAAGAAAATAAATTTTAGTTAGGATGTTTACCTTGGGGGTGATACAGTATTTTGCTTTCTGCTTACCAAAGAAAGCATATATTACTGGTGCTGAAAATATAAAAGGTTTTTTGCTTTGGAAAAAGTATGATTTGGGAAACTTAATAATGAGAGTTGGAACATGTGACCTCCAGTTCCTGATGTGGAATGACACAAGGCTATCAGTCATGTTTTCTGTAAAAACACACAACTGATTGAGTCCCCTGTATGCTGATGAAGTGCTCACTGATCGAATTTCTAAGCATCTAGTTCTCCTGTGCTGACACTTGAAATGGTTCACCCACTAGTGTTTTTGGGCCAAAATATTCCCGTTGCACAAATCCAGACTCATAAAAAAAGTTTGAAAGAAGGTTGCAGAAGTTCACTTGTGAAGTAGCATTGTTTTAAGTGACCTCGTCTGCGAATTGTGATTTAATATTCAATAATGTTTGCAACAACATGGTCTAGTGCCGATTGAAATATTAGTAAAAGAGTTGTTCGTTTTAATGAACAGAATCCCATCAGTCTAATCTGGTGGTTTTATGGCAATGAAAAGCTATATAAATGGTTGAAAGGTATAACATAAAGAGAAAAATATTTCGGATAAATACTATCAAAGTGGTGTAAACCCAAGGATTTCTGGGACCTTTTTCTTTTGTGTGGTAAATGCTGTCGTAATTTTACTGGGGTACTTGTAATAGGTGTCACTGTAAATTTCTGAAACCTAATACCTACAACTAAATAGAAGCAAAAAGATTTTCTTCCTCATTTGGAGATAATACTCCAGTCTTAGACATCTTGGATGGTAATCTGGCATTGATAAGCTTACTATATTTTTTCTGCGTGTTTCACTTTTTTGCAAAGCAGGCATTTTATTATTTAAGTATTTTGCACTTCTCTTGTTCCAAATGAAGACTGTGTGCCATTTGTTAATAGCAGACAGCCTGACCTGTCTGATCATTTGATATAGTCTTGTGATAAGTTATGGACTTACTTTCATTAATTTTTTCAAACGTGGTCAAAGTTATGACTGTACACCTCTCATCAATTACAGGCCAAATTTACTGCTTAATGTAGGTACTGCATTTTAATAGTAGCCTGCAGCAGATAATGCAAAATAATGTGAGAGTAGTCTTCTCTATGGCTGTTACACTGATCTCAGATCAGAAAATCTAACAGCTGTTGGTAAAATATATTTATTTAATGATTTATTGCAAGTAGCATTATTTTTGATTTCTGCTTTGTGGAGTTGGTGGATATTTAGTCCCCATTGAGTTTTCTTTCCCTTATTCTGTATATGTTCGTTTGCCTTTTTTGCTTTCTCCCCCAACAACCAACCATGTTTATTACTGGAGCCTTTTTTTTGTTTTGTTTTGTTCCTTCTCCACCCTCTTCCCCTTCGGAGCAGTGAGAGACTCCATCTGTTCTGAGCAGATGGGTGAGGTGCACAATGTTAATAGCTTGTGATTGTGTGTCTGTATCTTCTGCTTTGAGGATAAGCATTTTGTAACGAGAAATCAGTACAGCGGTTCTGCTTATGCAGACTGCGACCATGGGAGTAACAATTTAGCAGGAACGGAGTATGAATGTGCATGTGGGAAGTGCTACAGGGGCTTGGGGCTTCTGCTCTCCCTTTTGGGAAGGGAGTAGTGCAAAAGAGACACCAGAAGCAGGGCTCTTTCGAAGGATGTTCCTGTTATCTTTGATCATAGGAATCAGTTTTAGCTGATTTTTAGGCTGCATACTCATAGTGATCTTCATTCAAATATTTTCCATTATTTTCAGAACAACATCCAGATGAGGCTCCTTGAAAGAGAAACATCTGTGGGTCTTGGGGGTGTTTTGAGTTGGGTGGGGGTTTGAGATAATGAAAAGGTATAGATCAAAAGGCAATAAATGTCTGTTTACCTCTGTCCTCAAGAACATCAGGTCATTCTTGTTGGAGTAGTTATTGGGGGTCTTAGAATGCACGGGAAAGAGTAAATTCACTCTAGGAGTTACGATTTAAAGCCTTGATTCATTAATTTGCCACTCGTGGAACGTGGAGTTAACACATGTAAAGTTTTGAGGTTTTTTTCAACCTGCTAGTGAAACACTTTAGATTGATTTAAATTAAGTGATTGGGGTGGTGGGGGCACACGGATTTGTTTTTCAGTCAGTGAAAACTGTAAGTTATTTCTCTGAAGGCAGCCAAAACCATTCAAGAAGATTCATGGCCATCTTCCCAATTTGCAGTTTTTTCAGAGAATAAAGCAAAAGAAAGGGTTTTGAGGGTGAAAGAAGATGGCTCTGCATAGCATAAAGAAGCACTTCATGAAGAAACACTTGTGCCCTCCCTTCCCCCCAAGCACATTAATTTTGGATTTTACAGGACAGACGAGTTTTTGTTTAAGTATAACCCCTGATAGCCCAGAAAATTTTGTAAGCAAGCAGCACCTTTTTCTTTATAGATGAACCAAACAGGCAAAAACCCTGCATAATTTGTTCAAGGTAACAGAAGGAATCTCTCAGGACTGGATAGAAGACTTTGAAGGGGTCACATTTGAAACACTACACTCAGATTACTAGGCAACACCGTTCAGTAAAAAAGCATTATACTTGAGTTTGCTTTTGAAAAGATGGTAGAAGATCTGAGGAGCCTACCTGATTGTTCCCCGAGATAAGAAAATCAATTCCTTACAGCAGCAAAGGAAAAGATATATAGAGTGCTAGATGCAGAATATAGAGCTGTGGATTAACAAAAAATATTGTTTGGCTGTTCTTGAAAAATATTTTACTGACTTTCAGTTCTGTATGGTTGACTCCTAGTTGCAAAATGAAGAGTTCCAAAGCATGTGGTCCACCAGCATTCTAGCCTGTCAGGGAGCCAAACTGGTTTTGGTGTAGATCCTTTTCTGGTTCCCTTACTTTAAATAAAGAAGAAAATCCAGCCTTCATAAAAGCCAAGATCAGTTCTGGGTATATTTCTACATATGACAGATTAAGTTCCCAGATTCTTAGGAAGATGAAAATTAAATTTTATTTCACGGACCTTGATCAATATGCTGATAAAGCTATTTTTCATATCACAAGCAGGATGAGTTATTGGCTAATAAGAAGAGAAGTTCCTATACAGAAAATACAGGAAGGAAACAGCTTAGTGTATTTGCATGCAGTGGAGAGAAGACAGGCTGCTGTAAATTGTTGTTGGATATAGGAAATAGACTTGCTGGATTTAGACAACAGACTCGAGATAAATTCTTTTCTTTCTTCTGTGACAGTCTACAAAGGAAGAAACGTGTCCATGCTAAAGAAAGATAAACCTGTTTCTCTTTTGCATAGTAGGGGGTTCCTTATATGGGAGAATTTCTTAAAGCTTCAATAGGTCTTACTTTTGAATTTATTTCTTGTGTCTGTGTCATGTGCACTGTGTTCGCAATAATTCCATTTTTCTATATTAGATGGTAAAGGTCTATTATTTGGCATTTTGCCCTGAACGTGTATCTGAACTCTCAGACAATATTTGAAACGGGTAGCAATTGTTATGAATGATTCCTAAGCAATTTGCATTCCCTAAGAGATTTCTCTTTAGAATCCTTTGACTGTTTGCATTCAAAAGAAAAACAAAATCCCAAATTCACATCTGCAACAGTAATTCCTTCCTTACAACCTGGTCTTTGGTTTGTAGCTATTTAGCTATAATTTCCCTCAAATAGTAAGTAGAAGCAACTAAAAGATTTTTGGTGAATGTTTTACTTATAAATATCGAGGATAAACTAACATCCACTGAACATATGAAAAAAAGGAGATCAAATTCGTGCTGTAGGTGGACTTTTTGCAGTATATTTATTCAGTCAGTGCAGGATCAGACAAGGCTATGAGGATTTCTCAAAGGTGGAATCATTAAGTTTCATGGTTAAATTGAAAATCAGTGCTCTTGGTTGCTGTTGCTTTTTTTCACTAGAGTGTATTTTTCACTTCCCATCCAACAACAGCAACTAAACGTATATTTCTATTTTTATGCTCAGATGTTTTTTTCTCACAGAATTAGCCACTGATGAAAGTGTAGAACGTGGATTTGGGATTTAAATTTTGTGACAACATTGAGATGTACTAGAACTAATGCTGTTCTTATTTTTATTGCTGAATCTTTGCTGCCATTTAGTAGAGATTTTAATTCTGTATTTTTCTTGAGGTTGATGATTGAAATGGGACACTTTTCTCCTCTATGGTCTGCCAGAGCCTCTTGTGATCTTGCAGGATCTTAGGAAAATGTAAAGGGCATCTGAGGTCCATTATTAAAGATTATGGAGGAACTATGTCAGCCTCTTGTTCTTTCTATTTTGATGTACCCTTCAACTCAGTGAGTACTAGTTTTGTAATTTGACAGCACTCTGGAGAGCTCTGGCAACGAGCGTATTATGTGTGTATGAAGTACTACTGTATTACAAGGATAGCGTACTTTTTTTCATAAAATCAAAGAATAATTCAGTTGGAAGAGAACTCACATGGTCATCTGGTCAAGCCTCCTTGCAAAGCAGGTTCAGCCCCAGGTTGCTTGGGGCTTTGCACAGTTATGTTTTGAAAACTTCCAAGGATAAAAACTTCTACAGCATAACCTCTCTAGGCAAGCTTTTCCAGTTTTTCTTACGGTGGTGTAGTTTTGAAATCCATTCTCATTCCTGGATGCCAAAGACACCAAAGATGTTCTGAGCTACCAAAAAGTCTCTGCAGAGGTATGAAAACAACGTGTGAAGAGTGAATAGAAAAGAAAGGAGTCAAGCATGTCACCAAATCTATACCATCATGTGTTACCTTCAGACAGGACAAAAAAAAAAAAAAAAAGAGGGAGAAGCTGAAGACAATGGGTGATGGCCTGGAAAAAATCTCTGCTGTCCAGTGTCTGACTTTTTTTCTGGTGTTGTCTCTTCATGCAGAGAAAGAACAGGGGGACTGATCTGTTTTAAGCTGATTTCTGCATCTTCCAGCAGAAAATTGGCATTGTCTGTAATTTGGGCCACTCTTTAGTTGTCATGATCCAGTCACTTACTGTTTCTGACCATCATCCCTGTGTGGGAGTGGCATGTTGGTGGCATTTGTATATTTTCATGGTAATTTACAAATACTTCTGGAGAGAATTAATTATTTTGAGACCCTCATATCACTGCAAATCCAGATGTTGAATGTGGCGTTTTCTTCCCACTGGAGCTGACAGGCCAGCAGTAACAAAGTGGGACTTTCTCCCACCTGGAAATTACATGGGAATATTCTGCAGAGTGGCAACAGATCGGCTCTCTATCAGATTTCCTCAGCAGATGAAGGGCATTTGAATAAGCTGGTGAGTTGTGTTTATACAATTTCTGCCACCCGTACAGTCTTCTATTAGGGTAAGGTTAAACTGACCTGTTCGTTCACAGCAAACTAATGCTGTGATGCTTCTTAGAGCTTTTGTTCCAGGCTTTCAACAAAATTATTTCATTGCATGCATTAGACTGATCGTAATTTCAACTGAGAGAAATGGCTTGAACTCTGGACGCTTACAAGTGGACTTTGTTGTGTGGGGTAGCCCAGAGGTTCAACGGGCTGTGCCCTTAATTGATTTGTACTTCCCTGAGGACATATAGCTGCCTGTCACAATTTTGGTGTGACATTCTTAAGATGAAACAATATACGATTGCCCCAAAGGTGGAGCTTTTTCCATCCAGTTTTCCAGTTTTAGTGATTTCTAGCTGTATAAAGACTGGAAATCTTGAATAACACTAATAGCAAATTATGATGCTTTTGCTGAATTACATGCTGTCTTTATTATACACTTTTTCTAATAATTTAGTATTTTCTACAGAGGATGTGTCTCTCAAGACCCTACTCAAAAATACCTTTTAGGCCCATTAAAGATAACTTTGCAGCAACCATGCTCATGTTGGGTTGTGTAAACACGGATCTTTGTTTTCATTCCCAAACATCCTGAAATTGAGCTTGTCTTCATTTCCAAAGCTAAAGGGAAAGTAATTTACTATCTTTTATGTCTCTTCCCTTTTGGATATGCCAGCTTTCTGCACTGGAAAAGAATCAGCACAATCAAATGTCTGTTTTGAGGATTTCAAAATTTCCTGAAATGATGAGGGAAATTCTCCTTGTTAACTGTACTGAGAAGTTTATTAATAATTAGTTTCTGTTATCTTCAGACCGTTTGTTTCAAAGGCCATTCAAAGTATTGAATTATTGAATTATCTCCAAATGATTAGGGCACTTAGCATTTACTTCTGAGTGCACACTTAGATGCTTCAGGCAGTTGTTGTTTTTATTTGTGAACTGTTGCAGGAGTTTCCTGTCTCTCTGGTTTAGCAGAGAGGGCTGTGGTCTGATTTCTCTGTCTTCTTTTATTGTATGAACAGAAGATGCAAGATTTCCATCCCTGATTTTATTGTTGTCATCTATGCTTCCCCCTGGACTGTTTTTCCTTATAGTGTTTTTTCTCGATATTTTCTCCACTTGCTGGCATGTGCCTTTCTTTTGGACATCAAGGAATTACTTTATGCTTGGGAGGTTGGTTTGATCTTAAGAGATGGAGACAAAAGCCCTTGTGTGAACTGGTTATTTGTTTTTTAGGTCCACATGATTTTTCCGGTTACTTACCTAATGTCAGAAGTGATCTTGTCCACAGAAGCCAAAGGGCTATAACTCTGACTTTGTTAGCTAGACTGCTCCTAAAGGAAGATGCATGCTCCTCAGCCTGGCTTTTTAGGCCAATTAAATTTGAGTGTTTTATTCTAGGTTGTAAACCTCCTCACTCAAATCCATGCATTTCACAATAACGCTAGGTGATTCTCTGTGTGGAGCTTGGGTTAGTGTAGATTAACCTGAAGTAGTAGGTTGAGGCTTATGTTCGGCCATTGCTCTGTTAGACTTCACCATCACAGATACTTGTAGGGTTTAGGTAATGTGAATGGAGACTCCTCGACAACATGTCGCATGCATCCAGGTACTTCTTAAAACCTTTCAATGCTGGCCAGATCTTTGCAGCAGTTCTTGTCTGTTTAATGAAATTTGAAAGTGTTTGCTGTGTATTTATGAACATCATAAGCCAAATGAAGCATTCCTCTCAAATGTGACTGAATGCGTTCTTATCTTGTCATTGGATGTTTATCTTGATTTACTGTCCTTGTGTTTTTTGCTACATTTGTGTCTTTTCTGTTTTTCTTTTCCAGAATACTACACATTTTCAAATGCATTGAAGGGATGCCGGAGCCAAAAGAAGGAGAACTCTGTTTTCAGTCAGAGAACAGATGAAGCATCCGCTGCTCAATATTTTCAGGTAATGAAACTTCAGTGCCAATTTGTGAAATTGAAGTTACTGTTGTTTGCTTGACCTTAGTCACCAGGTCAGTTAGAAAGATAGCTTAGGTTTATTCAGAGAGTGGTCAGGACCTTGGTAGTTTAAGTACGAAGTAATTTAAGGTAAGATTGATAGAAGATGGGCTTTATCTTTTTTCTGTTTTTCTTCTCCTCCTTTGCTTTTAGTTTTATGGCTGTCTATCTCAACAGCAGAATATGATGCAGGATTTTGTGAGGACAGCCACTTATCACAGAGCTATCCTACAGAACTACCTAGATTTTACAGACAAGGTAAGCTCTGTTAAGAGTCTTAAATGTTCCAGTATGCTGCTTAAGCTCTAAAATTGAACTTATCTTGTAAAGAAACACTGATCAGACCAGAGCCTTTTCTCACCTGGGACTTTGTGCATGAATATACTATTTCACGTGTGCTTTATATTATTGTTACTGTCAAGCACGTGGATGACAATACATGATGGTGGTGGTACATTGTTAGGATGAATGACACTGAACATGGATCCAAACATGAGCTACAAATTCCTCTGCTGTCTTCTGTGGACAATGTGGGAACCTACACATAAATGTTTCTTCACATTTTGCGTTGTTAATCATTCCCATTTGGCATCTTGGAGCGCACACACAATATTAGTTTCCTTATCTTAACTGTTGACTGTGTATTTATTATTGTGCCATGTAGTCTTTTGCAAATACCTGAAAAAGTATTCCAGTTTTTGTCTCTTTCATGGAGGTCTACACTGAGTGTTTTTGCACCCCACAGTCATTATGAACTGAGCAAGCACGTAAGTGGCAGCTGTGACTCCATTTGTACATGGCAAAGATTTGGAAACAATGCAGGAATTTACAACTTCAGATGCCAAACTCATCTCTAAAATATGTACATAGATCTTGAAGACTACTGTAACAAATATAACACAGATTATTACTTTTTTACTTCTTTATCTAGTCCTCTGCTTCTCACATTGTCCAAGCCAGATACTTAAGGAAAAAAAAAAAAAAACACAAAAGAAAATTTACATTGGGGAGATCTAGGATAGTCTGCCTCCCAGCCACAGATTAAGTTGTTTTCTAAGTTCATTTTTTTAGGCTCCTTGAAATGCAAAGCATAGGACCAGTACCTTTTACAATGTTTTTCTTACTTTTTAAATTTATTTTGCAATTAGTCACAGGACCAGTCCCCATGCACAGTCTTTTCTGATTCCACCCTTAATACAGCACCCTTAATTCCATAATAGAATCACAGGTTATGTGGAACAATATTTCCTTTAGTGAGATTTTTAATTTATCCGCTTTCTAATTCTGTCATTTTGCTCTTATGTTGTGAGACAAAGGAGGATTGAAGTTCTAATTTTCTTTATATCATTCCTCCATTGTATCAAGTTTTGTTGTCTCTTCTTTTGTAGTCGTGCTTCTGAGGTCAGTGTTCTCAGACCTCTCCGTCTTTTTCTGTATGAAGAAATTGTGCATGCCCCGTTATCATTCTTGCCCTCTTTATCAGTGTCACCAGTAATTCTGCAGCACCTGTTTTGAGAAGGATTGGCAGCAGTTATGCATGGTAGCGTAAACAATGCCATACAATTTATTTATGTTGCAGAGTTCTAACTTCCTAGTTATTCTTTACTGTACTTCTCATAAATCTTCACTTTTTTTCCTGGGATTGCATCTGTCCATTGAGTATTGATCTTCACCAAACAATTCATAGTGGTGCTTAGGCTCTTTGTTTTTGTTGCTGTTGATGATGATTCATTTACAACTTGGATGGTACATGTACAGTTCATATTTTCCACACAGTTATATTAGTCACCACTGAGTTGAATTTATCTGTGCATTGTCCAGGTCTACCTTCCCTATCTCTTTCTGCTCTTTAATTGCTGGACATTGTGTCATCTTGCTTTACACTGCTTACCTCTCTTAATAAAATAATAAAAAACAGCAAAAAATATATTAGACCGCATGTGACCTTCTGTAAGCAAATAGGCAGTTTGTAAGCAACAGCCTATCAGGAATGTTTCCTAGGTCTCCAAATGTCAGCTGAGACCATGTAAGCTCCATTTATGATGTTTGAGCAGCAGACTACAAAAAAAAAAAAAAAAAGATAGAGAAAATGAAGCTGCAATTATTTTATTTTTTTTACCTTGTTGTAATTTTTTTGTCTTTTCTCCTTTCTCTCATCTTTCTGTGTGCACTTTCTTTTAAAAGGAGCCTGTGACTTCAGCTCACACCAGCACAAATGGCTTTACTACATCACAGAAAAGAGTAGAGTCTTTAATAACATATAAGCAAATACTCAACCAAACATTTCCTTTTAAGTGTGTAGTGTATTTATGGCCAAATGAGGAGAGTTGTAAGTGTGAAATTTATCAGAATTGCTTTAAGATTGTTATGTTTCAACTATTAATTAAATTTAGTAATAAACTCAAGTGTAGCTGATAATTTTTCTTTGCTGTAAACTGTGCTGCTTTAAAAACTACAGTTAACTATTTACTTTCACAGAAAAGAAGCAAATAGGTTCCAGTCACTGTAATTTCTTTTAGGCCTGAGACAATCCTCCTCTCTATTTTATTCAAGAGCGCCAAGAGGATTTTATTTGCCATTGGCTTCTTGCCAAATAGGATGCTCCTATGTTATAATACAAAAGGCAGGTTTATCTCTGTAGGTAACATATCCATTCCATTTTTGGGCACGCGGTAAGGAATTCAGGTTTTGCATACTCCTTGCCTCTGTAGGAAATCTTGCTGCTGTGCAGTAGTACAGCTTGCTTGCTTTTGCTCTTGGTTTATTTATTTTTCCAATGGTTGGAGGTGCCTTGGCTTCTCTTCAGCGTACCTAGCAGGAAGACTATTACAGGCTGGGTGTTGGTGGCCACCCACCTAGAAAATGATCTCTCTTTTTCCTGATTCTGTTGAGAAATGGCAATTTTCAGAATAAATGTAGCTGAAAAAATTGAACGACCTACATTGCAGTAAAATGCTTTCCCATGAGAACCTGAGAAACCCATTGTGCTGAGACTTATCTGTTGGAAATATGGCAACTGTATTTATTCTACATCCAGAAACTATAAGGCAGACAGAGACATTTAATGATGGCAATGAAGAGATAAAAAAGGCAAAAAGGACATAATTATTTTAATACCTCCATTATTGCAAAATTTTTCATTGAATTGCTATTTGTCTTAATGTTTCCTACCTACTCTACATCCCCCTAATATATTTCTTTACCTTTGCTGCCTCCTTCCCTAAATTCTGTAGTGATTTATGATACAAACGCTTTTGCCTATAGTGAAGGGATAGCCGATGATAGTGTATTTATTTTTTTAATTCTAAGCCTTGTTTGTTTTTGATAAAATAGCTGTATGAGAAAGTACAACTGGTTATCTGAGTTGTGCTGGAAAAAATGAATTCTGTACCCTTGATAGAGTTCTTGGTAATAAATTCAAACACTGTCAGAGGTAAGCTACTTTAGAACATGGTGGGAGTGGTGCTTGGATTGACCATTTGTGTCTACTGAAGCTTAAAAGAATAAGAAGAACTCATTCAGAATCTAATGAATCTGAGGCTGGATTCTTCACATTAATAAGTTAATTCTTACCTGCATATACTTCTTTATATTTACTCTTAGAAGGAGTCGCCTTAAAGCTTTCACTAATTTTTTTAGTAAAACTTTGTCTTAGATTTTGAATTGTTATGGAACCAAAAGGGGGATTTCTAAGTGTTTTAGTTGGTTGTATGAGAAAAAGGCTCATAACTACATTTTACAGTCAACATTTTGGCTTGCAAAAAGTGAGCCACCTGACTGATGGGGAAAATGAGGCTTTGGGATTTACGTTTAACTGAGGGCCTTTGAGAGACCACATCAAGCAGTGCAATTAAATGTCTAATACTGACACCAGAAAGCAGAACCAATATTGGAACAAAGCTACGTAGTTTGGTTTTATCCAAGATTTCATGCAGAAGATATGATTCTGTAGTCCTTCGAAGGACTATTACTGACATGTCTTCCCTCCTCCCCAGAGTATTCAGACTACACTTGTTTTTCAAATTTTTCTCCTAAAGAATCTTGGTTAAAAAAATTCTATTGCCTCCAAACCATAACCATGTATTTACACATGACGATAGTCCACAGTCTTTTAAAAATAAGCTATTGCTGCAAAAATAACGATTAAGGGCATGAAAATTTCTCATTAACAAGCCTTTTCACTTTTTCAAGTGAAATTAGTGATATTTTTGCATAATGCCAGGCTTACTAAATGCAGGGTACAGCTATGAAAATTCACATAGTTAAAAGAGGTGTCAGGAAGCGACTTTTTGATTATTTTGTTTCTTTTGGTCTGCCTTTTGTTTTCAAGGTGGTCCTAGATGTTGGCTGCAGATCAGGAATCCTCTCATTTTTTGCAGTGCAGGCTGGAGCTAGAAAAGTCTATGCTGTTGAAGCCAGTTCAATGGCAAAATATGCAGAGGTAAGTGTTTTTCACCTGAGCCAAGTGTTAGAATGGTGTAGAGTGAAAATGTTGAGAGGTCTAGAACTGCGCCTCAAAAAGGCTGAAGGCTTCAGTGTGATTTTGGTAAGAAGCCAGATCTCTAATGGGCAACGGTTTTTGGAAGGTAATTTTTGAATGTGTTCTAAATGCTCTCATGTAATGTAATGTCACAAATAAACCGTATGATTGTTGTTTCTGTGAAAAATGGTGAACAGTCATAACTGTGATTAAACTTTTTTTACTTTCAGAAGGAAAAAAGAATAAACTAGATGTTGTTTTCATGTGCAAAAAACCATTTAGGTGTTTTTTTCCTAAGACTCTTGAACATCTGTGTGATCAGGCAGTTGAGTTAGTCTACTGCTAAGTGTGATCATTTAGGTCTTTCTTACAAAACTGTTTTCTTAGGGTTTAAAGAGGACATGTCCAAAAAATGCACTTACTTTTAAAAGATATTTTTCAGGCATTGTTTTTACTAAGCATTCTAATATCATTTAAAAAAAAATAAAAATTAAGCACTCAAAGTGGTATTCATAACTAAATGCCTTAGGAGAAGTTCATGTCCTTAAAAGTGCTAATCCTAAATAGCAGCAACAGCAAAAATCTCTGTGTTTTCCTCTCACAGTCTCTGCTTATTTAGAATCATAGAGTTGTTGAGATTGGAAGGGACCTTTAAGATCATCGAGTCCAACCATTGACCTAACACTGACAAAAACCAGCACTAAACCATATTGCTAAGCACTACATCTACACATCTTTTAAATACCTCCAGGGACGATTTAGGTGAACATCAGAATGTGTGAGGCGAAGTGTGAGCATTATCATTATAAATTTTGTCAATATTGATCACCTCTAGCTGAGTTTTAGAAATAGTTTTATGTGGAAGAGGGTGAAAAGTGGTGAGGTGGAGGATTTTTCATCCCATACCTAGAAAAAGTTTGCAGTATCTGGATGTTAATTTTTCTTTTTGCTGTACTGGTCTAGAATGTAAATGTCCATGTGCAACATTAGGAGTCCATAGTTCCTCTAAGTCCACACAGTGAGCATTCCTCAGTTCAGTGAAAGTTCCTCCTGTATGTCCTGATCCAGCCATCCAGCCTTGCTCTTGGTGAAGGCTGGCGAGCACCAATTGTCAACTGTAACATTGTGAAGAAAAAGCATTGCTGTTGGAAATTGAGATAATCTGTTTAGGTCTTAAAGAAGAAAAACGTGGATATTAGACATTTTCATTTCTCTCCAGATAGAAGTAGTTATTAATGTATAAATTATTTGTATTTTTCATTCCAGTTTAAATACGGGATTCAGTAATCTCCCCATACACATTTTGCATTAATTTATGTATTTGGGAAAAATGTTTTCTCATACAATCATTTTCTACTTCTGCCTCATTTGTGTTGCTATTGACAAATGTTTTCTTCTTATGTCTGTGTTAAGTTTGGAATTGGTGATGATGTACTAGCCTGACATGGCATATGTGTACTGAAAGAACATTTCTATTTTCTTATTATGATTTGAATAATTAGAAAGATTCTTTGTAATTAAAGGGATGTGTTTTCTGATGTCTGTCATTTTGTCAGACCTTTCAAAAATAGTAAAAATGTTAATATATGGAAGGTATCTCTCAGCCGGAAGGGTGGAGGGTGGTTCTTATTTCACACAGGATTTTGTAAACAGATAAGATTTTGTACAGTGTCTTTGTTTCGTAATAGACAGAAGTTTTATTTATGAAAGCATAACACAAAGAGCAAAAGAGAACTTGCTTTTCCTAATAGTAGTGTACTGTGTAGTAGTGAGTATAATGTGGTTTGTTTTTTTTAAGTTTTCGGTCACAGGTTTGAACTTGACTCCAGTCAGAAGTAAGCAAAATCACTAGTTGTGAAATCGCACATGCTGCATCTGTAGTGTATCAAATATTGTGTATTTTTTAATGCAATGTAAATGTGAGTGATATACCTGGCAACTTACTGGTAGAGAAATAGCATTGATCCATTGGTTTTAGAAATTGAATTGCTTTTCTCTTGGGGTGGATGAAATGCTGAACTGCTTAAAACTATGATTGATAAAGAGAAGTAAAGAACCTTAAGCAGCTGTAGATACTGGCAAATACTGGCTAAAACGTGAGAGTCTTGGTTTGATAATTCATAGATTTTTGGTCATTTCCTTCTCCGTCTACTTCCCAAATGGTACTCAGTATTCATAAGAAATGTAATGGACTTCTATAGTCATAAGTTCTTGTGAAATTACTCGTGAACTGTATTGAGATCATCTAATCTATTAACACATAATATGTTTTAAGAATTTAAGTTTATTGAGTATAAAGATGCTTAGCCTTAGGTACTCTTATTTATCACCTCTTAATATTCGACAGTGGGATTTCATTAGTATGGATTATCAAGTATCTGGATTAAGAGAAGACCATTACTTTCCATCCATTTCTTCTCTCATTTCTATATGGATTTATTGTATTGTTCATCTGTTTCAGGTCTGTGTGATAATATTGAATGTGAGATTAACGAGTCTTGTTCCTTTTTTTATTTTTTTTCTATTTTAATACAGAATACTTGAAATGAATACAATGAACTACTGAATGAAAGGAAATTATATTTGAACAATGCAAATTAATGGTGTAATACTTCTTACTGAGAGATTTCTTGGGTTTACAGTAAATTCCTCTTCATGGTTGGAGGTTTATTTTGAAAGAATGATATTAAAAATTTAGCACTACAGTTCAGTTACCAGGAGTCAGATGCCTATTTGACAGTGTTGAAAACTGTACTGTTTATAGATGTGCAGTAGTATAATGTTTGAAAATTCTGTTGGAGGGAAAATTCGTAGAAGCTGCTGTATTAGGAAACATACTGTTGTTGCTTGGCCACTCATTTATTTTAGGTATTTGCTGGAGAGTATCTCGTGTCTCTATCACTGTGTTATGTGTAGTAGTTGGGTGGCTTTTTGATCGGTTTGCAGTATACTTGCGTTTCTGTTTTGTTCCATGGCCTCATTAAGCTGTTCAGAAAAGCTAGACAGATGTGAGCCTCTTTCTTATGGTTGCTATATGTTTGACATAATTCCAGTGAAGCTTATACAGGTTTACATTAGACAAGTTTGATTTGCATTTAAGCTGAAAATGACAACAGAAGATTAATTCCGAATATATATAATTTTAAAATGCAACTCATTATTACAGTCCAAGGAACGTAATATTTATTCCCCTCTCCACTATTTTGCCGTTTCCCTACACTGAAAAGAATAGCATTCAAAGGAATTATGAATTAATAGTAGTGTCACCTATTGTTTAATTTCATGTTAGTCTGGTCTACCTATTGGATATCGTTTTTTCACGAACACAGACAATAGTTTCTGAATGGCACCCTGTCCCCCAGGTGTGTCAGCTGCACCACTCACCTTGGTGTGGTCTGCAAACTTGCTGAGGGTCCACTCAATCCCACTGTCTCTGTCATTGATGATGATATTAAGCAGCACCGGTTCCCTGAGGGACACAACTCATTACTGGTCTCCATCCAGACATTGAGCCGTTGACCACTACCCTCTGGATGTGATCACCCAGATAATTTCTTGTCCACCAACCACGTCACTGATCAAATACATATTTCTCCAGTTTAGAGAGAAGGATGTTGTGGGGGACCGTGTCAAAGGCCTTTCAGAAGTCCAGATAGATAGATGATATCCGTAGCTCTTCCCTTGTCCGCTGAGGTAGTCACTCCATCATAGAAGGCCACGAGGTTGGTCAGGCAGGACTTGCCCTTGGTGAAGCCATGCTGGCTGTCTCAAATCACCTCCCTGTCCTCCATGTGCCTTAGCATGGGTTCTAGGAGGATCTGTTCCATGATCTTCCCAGGCACAGAGGTGAGGCTGACAGGTCGGTAGCTCCCAGGGTCCTCCTTTCTACCCTTTTTTAAATGGGTGCAATGTTTCCCTTTTTCCAGTCACCAGGGACTCCACCAGACTGCCATGACTTTTCAAATATCATGGAGAGTGGCTTGGCAACATCAGCCAGTTCCCTCAGGACTCTGGGAGGCATCTCATCAGGTCCCATAGACTTACGTATGTTCATTTTTCCTCAGGTGGTCACAAACCTGATCTTCTCATACAGTGGGAGGGACTTTGCTCCCCGAGTCCCTGCCTTGTGGTCCACCCACTCCAGAGGTGTGGGAAGAGATTTTGCCAGTGAAAACTGAGGCAAAAATGTTGTTGAGTACCTCAGACTTCTCCTCATCCTTTGTTGCCAGCTTTCCAGTTGTGTTCATCAGGGGAGTACGCTCTCTTTGACCTTCCCTTTCTGGCTGACACGCCTGTAGAAGCCCTTCTTAGTATTCCTTGTGTCCCTTGCCAAGTTCAGCTCCAGCTGTGCCTTGGCATTCCTGACCCCATCCCTACACAACAGGGCAGCATCCCTATACTCTTCCCAGGATACCTGTCCCTGCTTCCTCTGCCTGTGCATTTCCTTCTTGCCCTTTAGTTTGACCAGCAGGTCTCAACTCATCCATGCTGGTCTCTTGCCTTCCTCTCCTGATTTCTTACACCTGGGGATCGAGAGCTCTTGCACTCGACAGAAAGTGTCCTTAAAGATCTGCCAGCTCTGTTCTGCTGCCTTGTCCCAGAGGGCAGTTTCCCAGGGTGTCCTGTTGAGTACTCTTTGAAGAGCTGGAAGTTTGCTTTCCTAAAATTCAGGGTCCTGACTTTACCCTTCTCCTGACCCGTGTACCTGAGGACTGTGAGCACCACCAGTACATGATCACTGCAGTCCAGGCTGCCTCCACTCTTGACGTCACCGATTAGCTCATTTGCGTTGGTGGCCATCAGGTCCAGTATCACATCCCCTTTGGTAGCGCTGTCTATTACCTGCCTTAAGAAGTTATCCTCCACGCATTCCACGAGTCTCCTGGGTTGCCTACAGCTCACGTGCTGCTTTTCCAGCAGGTGTCGGGGTGGTTGAAGTGCCCTGGCAGGAGGAGAGCCTGCGAGCATGATGCCTCCTTTAGCTGCAGTAAGAAGGCTCCGTAGCTTTGTATGATCCATGACATCGTTTATTAGGCTTACAGAATGGTTTTGTGACTCTTTTTGTTTCTCTGTTTCATTGGGTGAGAGATCTGCTGTGTCTGGATATAAAACTGGACCTTTCATGAGGAGAGATGTATGTGAGAAGTTTCTGCTTACCTGTGTGTATTAGAGAGATCTGTTTTCATCTGTTTGTTGTCAAACAAACCCTTACTATTTTACAAAAGGCTTTTGAGCATTTAATTTTTGTGAATGCTGCCATGAAGGAAAGGAAAAAATAGCCAGAACACCAACATGGGCACATTTGGTGGCAGGCTGGTGCAGCTCATTTGAAGTGAATGCATATACCAGATACAAATTTAACTGTTTGTATGTTATTTTAAAGTATCAATTTTATCATCCGTCTCACGGCAATCTTGCCCTGCTTTCAAAGTCTTCTGAAATCCCAGAGAATCTCAAGAGAGTGTGGCTGTTGAAAATAACACATTCCTTTCAGTCGCTGACAAAATTATAAGATACTGGGTGGTATTTTCCCCCCGCCCTGTTTTTTTTTTTTCCTTCACTAAAGCCATGAAATATTGAAACTACTTTGCTCCTTTTGTTCATACACAATTTGCTGACCATAACTTGGTGGTTGCAGGATTTTATGAAAAACCGTGTGGGAGGTGAAAACATTGTTAAAACACCCACTCAGATATGCCTCCTCTCCTTTTGCCACAGATTTTCTATTGATTCCCAAAGGCACTGAATTAAAAAACTGTACTGCCATCACCCTTAGCTGCTTGTTCTTCAGTTGCCAATAAGATTTTTTTTTTAAAGACACAAAATTTGCTAATATTTAGAAAAGAAGCTTCCAATTAGATTAGTAAAAACAGCAAGCTGTCAAGATGAAGATATGTGTTGGGGGTATCCGTATAAGAGATGAAGAAAGAGTTTGTTTAAGGCATATTTTTTAAATGGCATGCCCAATATTCCTGTCTGAGCACCAAAGTCATATTGGTGATGGCAGAAATAACTTTCTATGTTTAAAACCCTCAAGTCATGAACATGCTGCAGAGGGTGAATTAACATAATAATCCTGTCAGAAATAAGTTCAGTTCAAACCAGATAGAAATATTTGGGACAAAGAGTTAGTTTATAGATGTTTAGCCTCCTCCTTATAGCCTCCTCAAAGTGATTTATTTATTTATTTATTTATACATCTCAGTTTTGGACTAATAGTGCCTGGGAGTAGAAGATAACAGTGTTTTATGTGCATTTCATAGAATATGCTTGTGTTCTGTGTCTCTTGCAAATTATTTCTATTACTTATGTAGAATGTTACTGTTGTAGAAAAGAGGTGCATGGAATTTGTGTGAGACTGTAGCTCTCCAATATTTCATGTCAATTAATTGATTTTTGCTTCTGTTCATGTGATAATGAGCCACCAATCAGAGTTCATCAATGCGTGGTAAATTTCAGTTTCAGAAAAGTCATCGTTGTGTTTAAAAAATAATTTTAAAAAAGGTAGATGTTTAAAACTTTCAAAACTTGCTTTTAATTGCCACCAATCCAGCTAGCTATGAAGTATTAATTAACTCTAATTAAACAGGTGTAAAAATCACAAAAAAAAATAGCTGCCATAAAACGAGTTATCTTCTCCCTGAAATAAATCAACTTCTTGATCTAGTCTGTCTCAGATATGCATGTAAAAATACTTGCTTGAACTGGCATTCATTGGCTTCCTGACAGTCTCGGAGCACAGACTGAGATTTTTGGCAGATGCAGAATTGCCTTGATTCTTCAGACCACTATCAGAGCGTATGGGTGGGACACTGAGAAGAACTTCGTGTGTATAAGCAGAGGTTTCTGTTCCCGGAGACTCTGTAGCCAAAACCTAGGCTAAATTCCTTTTAAAAATGGACCTTCTACCTGTGTTAAGATTCAGAAGGCCAAAAGCACAGGGAACTTTAGCTTTACCAAGTCATAGCTACACTCTAAAGGAGGTGATTAGTACTGACAGTGTTTTTTAGAGTTTTCTTTGCTTTTGTTGTATCTAAGGGAAGAAAAGCAAATAAACATTGAAGATTTTTTTAAGTTGTGTAATAATAATAATAATGCAAAATAGCAATGAAAAAACTTTTCTGTTTGTCTCCATCCTAGTATTTACAGTAAAAGTAAAAATTTTCCTAAAACAAGCATCTCCACTGCATGTGATAGAGGTATTGTAATTTTCTGCTGCCCTCTAGCGGACTATGTGAGTTATCTGTCGCTCTGAAATGAGTTAGGATTCTTGCTTTTGCACATCCATGCTGCTGCTGAGCTGTTATTTGACAGCTATTTTTAGATTCAGAATTCTCCTGTGAGAAAAATGGTAATTTCATTTCCAAAATGAAATCACATCATGTGTCTGCTCACATAGTCTGTGTTATAAAGATCTTTTAAACCAAAATCTGTCAACCTGTTCTTAGAAATTGATACAAACACTTCTCAGCAAAAGAAGCAGAAATGTTATTTACCTAATTGATAGCATGTTGGCATACAATTATTTTTGTTTTCTGTAGTGGTTTTATTTATCATATTAGCATGTAGTTTATATTGGTAGGTTATGGCTGAAAATGATTAATTGTATCATTCAAGCTTTAATGCAAATCGTTCACACAGCTTCGGTTAGCTATAAGCAAAAAAGGTGCTACAATTCCACTGGAGAGTATTGAGAAGTTATTTAATAGATAGCATTTCACTTCATTTGAAGGAAGCTAAATAATTCAAATATTTGATATAGGAACATAAAATTATTAGGACTTTATGAAGTATTCTGGTCTCTTCTATACGTTGTTCTGGGTTGAGTTTTTTACTGACTGCTTTAGCATATTCACATTTCAGTGAACTAGCTAATAACATTAGTCCGTCTTTCGTTAGTTAGAATGAGTCATAAGTTTGATCGCTGTTACCTAAGGCCCAGTCTGTTTTGGAAAAGGTTTGCTGAAGTAATTGTGCACTTCTATTGATGTTACAATCATACCAGCGCAAGTACATCTGTGAGTGAGTGTTTTCTGTTACTTACTGGATTGCGTATACTTGTTTTTCCTGGTATTTCTGGACATCAATACAAATCTCCTACTGTGCTGTTGCAAAGGGTGCTTCATTTTACAGAGTCTTCCAGCAGACACCTCAAATTAGTGTGAAATAATTGCTTCTTTATAAGTTTGTGCCAGAATAGCCCAGATTCTACTCCTTATTTAAACATAAGAGGTTTAGATATTTCCCTGTATATCTGAGTACAGCACAGCCAAGTAGGATATGCATAGGTATATGTCTAGATATACAGAGGCTTTGAAAAGGTTGTTCTTTTCCATTATAACTTGCTGGGTTGAATATAAAATTTTAGGTCCATTTCTTCTGTTCATTAAACATTTTTCTCCGAGGTTCACTATGCACATAGAATTGGATAAATCTCCAGTATCCTGGCTCTACGAACTGGCCCATTTAATTGTGTTTATGTGAATATGCGCCATTTACGCTTAGAAATTACTTACTGCCAACTTTTTAGCACTTGAGTTTCTTCATCCTTTTATGACTATGTAACTCCCTCAAGAACAGAATTTTTAAAAATTTGGAGAATTATGAAACCCTTTCTTTGTAATCTTATGTATTGAATTAAAATAGCCATCTTTCCCTGATAGATAGATATTTTTTCTTGTAGATATTGATTACAGTTATCTCTTACAGGGCAACAGTACTTGTACTGTCACCTGCTGATTCCACACAATGCATTTCCTGGAGTTTGCTCCAGTGAGCCTCAGTGTTTAGAAATTCTGATTAGCAGGGAAAAATACGTTACCTTTCTATTTTAGTCTGATTAATAGAACGAGGTAGTTGGTTTACATTATGGGTGGTTTAATGCTAATTAAAGATCTCTGATATAAATTCTGCTAATCAAAGGAGTCAACACTTTCCGTATGCTTTTGTTTTTCCTCCAGCTGTTGGTGAGAAGCAACAACCTTTCTGACAAGATCACAGTTCTGTCTGGAAAAATTGAGGAGATCTCCCTGCCTGAGAGTGTTGATGTGGTAATTTCTGAACCGATGGGTTATATGCTGTTCAATGAAAGGATGTTGGAAAGTTACCTTCATGCCAAAAAATGGTTGAACTCAAACGGTGAGTGTGTCACCACAGCTCCCCCACCCCCACATAGCGAAAGAAAGATAAAAAGCTTCTGAAAGAAGAAGAAAAAGAATTATTGAATTGGTAGTCCAGGATTGTCTGGTTTTATACCCTCATTCCATCTCTAACACCAACATCCAGGGGGCCCAAGGGAATTAATATAATGAGGCAGCCGCCATTGCTATTGTGCTGTGCTCTGACTTCTGGCTGTTTCACAGCACAAGTAGCTTTTGAGTGTGCTGCTGTTGCACTGCTGAGTTCTGCTTGTGTTTTAATCTTAACCTGCTGCTGTATACAATATGATTGCATCTCTGTTGTAACATATCGCAATAGATGATGGCACACTAGCCTCAACTGCCAGACAGTGGAATGTAAATGAGAGCAGAATGGTCAAATAAGGATACGCTTTTTTTTTTTTTTTTTTTTTTTTGTGGCAAGACTCTAATATATGGTTTTTGGGAAGACTGTGAAGTTCAATTTGTTTTGATTTCCTTTCATGGGACTTCTCCCAAATACCTTATTCTAATGCTTGGATGTTGACTTTAGAGTGACATGTGGGAGATTCACAGCATTCAGTGCTCTGTCTTTCATCCCTCTTGTGTCTGGAGGAGTTTTGAAGGCAATCTTTAAGTTCCATGGCCTTATGGGAATCTTTGAGAGCCAAATCTGGGTGTCCAGTTGCTGAATGACAAATCTTTCTACGTGAACTGCTGAAAATGAACTATGAAGTCTCTATAAGTCTCCTTTAAAAGAGACCTTTTTCCAGTAGAATTTCTGCAGCATGGAAGTTCTTGAAGCATGGGCTGGATCTGTGTCTCAATGCAGAGAGCTAATGACTTTGATGTTGAGTTGTTTCAAACTTGCAAAGCCCGTTTGGGTACTATTTTCCAACTCATCCACTGATCTTAAGTCTCACGTTTAGATTCTTAGGGCCCAGTTTCAGAGGAGGGCTCCTGTAAACTGATCAGTAGGCAGCTCATTTTCAGTTTTAAATGAGTGAATACTTTTAAAGATACATGCCTAACTTTCTGATTGCTCACTTTTACAGTGGGAATGAATCACCTTATGTGGTCATTATTAAACTTAATGATTGTATGAGAAGTGAGCTGAAATTGTGACATTTTGAGTAAGTTGCTAATATTTAGTAGCAGTTAGGTTTGGAAACTTTCTGTCTGAAATTCTCTGCAAACTTGTTAATGCTCTCCCCACAGCCAGTCTTAAAAAGCATGCCAATTCTGTGAGTGGGTGTTGTTCTTTATTTAAGTTCCTGTGGACTCTGCCTACATGATGTACTTAGAAAAGGAAAGCTGTTTTCTTTTCCCTCCCCTCCTTTGCCTGTCCTCCCCTTCAATTTTGCATTGTGTTTTATACCAGATTAAAAAAGGGTGAAGAAGTATGCTCAAGTGTAGTTCAAAATGACCAGGCTTTGTTTCCTGTTTCCATTGACACACGTACAATAGAATACAAGGGCTTTCATTTAAGCTGCTAGGCAGTCTGATACACTGTCCACAGAAAATAATGGAAGGTAATTCCTCTGATTTCCTGAGCCGTTAGAGTGCAAGATCCTAATGGAAATGGATTCATGCAAACTAGTAGATCAGGATTTCATTCCTTGCTCTGTCACTGATTTGCCACTTCATGCAAATAAAATGCTGTTTCTCAACTTCAACGTCTGTAAAAAAAGAAAAGAAAAAAAAAGGTGTAGTACCTATTTTTGTATTTGTAAAATTTTCAGTATTTACTCTGACTTGCTATGAGTTTCCTAGATAAAACTCTTAAGAGTGAAGTGAGTATAACTATTCTTCTAAATTTGACCAGAACCATACCTAGCAGTTTAATTCAAGATTAAGTCTGAGCTTTAATGCAACTTGTTCACACAGATGTTATATTTATTAGGTTAGCTATAAGCAAAGAAGGTGCTACAATTCCACTGGAGAGTGTTGAGAAGGTATTTAATAGATAGCATTTCACTTCATTTGAAGGAAGCTAAATAATTCAAATATTTGATATAGGAACATAAAATTATTAGGACTTTACGTATTCTGGGCTGTTCCATAAATTGTTCTGGACTGACTTTTTTACTAACTGCTTCAGCATATTCACATTTCAGTAACTCATGCATTAATGAAAATAAATGTTAAGATATCTGAAGTGTATGATGGTTGCTGCTTCTGAAATGGTGGTTTCTTGCTAGTGAAGACATTTCTGTAGAAACGTCTGGGGACAGTAGAATCATAGAATATCCTAAGTTGGAAGGGACTCAGGAGAATCATCGAGTCCAACTCCTTACTCCACATGGAGCAACCTTAACATTAAAACATGTATTTAAGAGCATTGTCCAAATGCTTCTTGAATACTTGCCTTTCTACTTTATATTCTGTTTTGTTTACTAGGAATGATGTTCCCAACATACAGTGACATTCATTTGGCTCCTTTTTCCGATGAGCAGCTGTACATGGAACACTACTCCAGAGCCAATTTTTGGTAATGGTTATTTATGTCATTTTATTTTTATCCAAGATTCAGTAAAGGTTAAAAATTAAATCAGTTCTTTGATTCAGCGTAGCCTATCTGTCAACATTGGAGGAGAATGCTTTTACGTTTTCCACGTTCACTTCTGCTCTGGCCTACAGTCGTACTGTTTATTATGTAACTCTAAAGGATCTCTCAGGAAGTGACAGAGCTGACTGGGTCTCTCTTTGAAAGAGGAATTGACTCCATGGAGCATCCATCATGAGACGAAGAGTTGACTGTGAATCAGGTGCTAGTGTTTCCTTTGCTACACCAAAGCGTAGTATGCTGTGGATGGTGATCACGGTATTGCCTGAGGTCCCAGGTGCCTGAGCACAGGAAAGATTCCTTGGCAGCCTTTACAGAGAATAAGTATTAATTCCCATGTCCTGAACAATTTCCAATTTGGTAGTTACTTTCTGTCCACCTCAACTTTTCATGCAGCTTTATCTAGCGTAAGTTGTACTGCTTTTGCCTTGGAGTATCATACTGCTACTATCCACTGTTGAGCTGTTGCTGTGCTCTATATAGGAGGGAAAATTTACACCAATATTCTAATGAGGAGAAATTGAGATGATTCCATTTCAGCAAACGGCAGGTTTATTTTTAAACATCTCCAGTCCTTCATGTGATACAGATCTGTTAATTTAGAAATTGGCCATTTAGAGATTATTATTTAAAGGTTTTGGATAAAAGGTACTGTGGAATTCTGGGGTTAACTTATTTTTAAATCTTCTGGAAGATGATAAATGCAGCCTCTTAACAGTTCTTTCAGTTTGCAGTGCGGAATGTGAACATGAAGTGGTCTTCATCAAACCTATTGGTTGGTTTCACAGGTTAAAGACAATATTTTCTTCCATGCCTAAGTTACAGTAGAACTGCTCCTACTTAGAAGGTTTCTTCTGGCTATCCCTGAAGTAGAGCTGTGACAAAATCTTCCTATTTCTACAGTGATTAAAGGAGTGAGAGAAATTTGAGTGATTTACATGCTGAAACTTTTGTCTGGCAATGTTACTTTATACAGCCAGTTTGTGGTCTTTTGTCTCACTGTGTAGGTTGAGCCAGTTATGAAATGTTTGCGTTGCATATTTATGATCACAAAAACTGCAACAGTATTTTTCTATGCTAAGAGACTGAGAAAAGAAGGTAGAAGTAACTTCTGATGAGTTTTTACATCTCAGCTGTCATTCAGGACCCTCTTCCCAAAGATCCTGTTATTTTTGTTTATATACATGACACATCAATGATACATAAATTACAAGACTGAAGCACAATGTTATACCACAATGCAGATTTTTCATCACTTAATAAAGAAAATAGATATATACTTAGTAGTTTGAAGCAGAAATACAGCTTTTTTTTCCAGGTCTATACAGGACTGGATGTTAGTGCCACAATGAAAGCATTTCATTTCAGACTGCTTGGGAAGCTTCATCTTCATTTGTAATAAATGTAAGATCTCTGTGGAATACCTGGGGGGTAGATACAGTGCATGTGTGTGTACATCGATGAACACTGACATATATGGTGATGTTATTGGTGGTGGGAAAAATTCTGCTGCCTTTTCTTGTTTAAGAATTGTACAGTTGAGACTAAATGGTCCAGCTAGATTAGTTTCTTATAGTTTGTTAACATAAATACACCATCTGCATTCAAAACAAAAAAAAAAAAAAGAAAGAGAACTTCACCTGTACCTACCTGTCATGATTTGATTCCAGTTATTCTACATGCCTACATTTAATAAGCTGAATTATCTATCAACTACTGCAAGGCTTCCAGAGAATTGCATAAAGGGGAAAATCAGACATTTCAAGTCTGCTTTAGTAACTAATTTCTCTTTGCACCGAGTGGTTTTGTCATTGACATTATTATCACAGGCTGTAGTAATACTTTGTAATTATGTTAGTTATCAGGTTGGTATCTAAGTCGCAACATACTGCAGTCTTTCCTCTACCCATCTTTGCAAAAGGATGTCTCCCGTTTTTGACAGATCTTTTTATTACCTACTTTTAATGTTTTCTGGGGTTAGTTTGGTTGAAACATTCTCATGAAATGTCACACAATTACCCTTGATGATACTCCTTGTATATCAGGTTCTGTCTGATATATTCCTAGACAAAATAGTTTGTGTGCTTACAATATAGTTTATTGCTGTCTTGAGATGTCCCCAGAGCAGAGGGCTATAGTATCAGTCCTCCTATCATTCCACATAGTTGTAGTTTTGTATGGGTGCCCAGGACATTGATTGTTCTAAAGAATTAAATACTTCTGAGGTTACTGAGTGCTCTAAGAACCAACAAATCATAGAATCATAGGGTTGGAAGGGACGTCTGGAGATCATCTAGTCCAACCCCCCTGCCAGAGCAGGGTCACCTATAGCAGGTTGCACAGGATCGCGTCCAGGCGGGTTTTGAATGTCTCCAGAGATGGAGACTCCACCGCCTCCCTGGGCAGCCTGTTCCTGTGCTTTGCCACCCTCAAAGTAAAGAAGTTCCTCCTCATGTTTAGGTGGAACTTCCTACGTTCAAGTTTCTGCCCATTACCTCTTGTCCTGCCGCTGGGCACCACTGAAAAGAGCCTGGCCCCATCCTCCTGACACCCACCCTTGAAGTATTTAGAAGTGTTGATAAGGTCCCTGCTCAGCCGTCTTTTTTGCAGACTGAAGAGACCCAAATCCCTCAGCCTTTCCTCATAAGAGAGGTGCTCCAGTCCCCTAATCATCTTTGTAGCCCTTTGCTGCACCCTCTCCAGCAGTTCCCTGTCCCTCTTGAACCGGGGAGCCCAGAACTGGACGGAGTACTCCAGGTGCGGCCTCACCAGGGCAGAGTAGAGGGGGAGGATGACCTCCCTCCACCAGGAGGCATTGATCTGCTGCCTCCTCCTATTTTCCCCCTCATCGTTCCCCGCAACTCGGGGGATAGAAGAGAACACAACTTGTGCTCCTGATCCCTTGACCGGCTGTCCCAAGGTCTTGAAATCTTTCTTCATTGCCCTTGGACTTCTTTTGTTACCTCGTCGCTGCCTACCTGAAAGAGCAAAAGTGGGTAGTAGTCTGAGGGCCGTACCAGGGAAGGAAGCATCCTCTTCACATCCGTGACCTGGGCCCCAGGGAAGCAGCAGACCTCCCTATGTACTGGGTCCAGCCTGCATATTGGGCCTTCCGCTCCCTTCAGTAGGGAGTCACCTATGACAAGGACCCATCTTTTCTTCTTTACCGCAGAGGTTTTGATGCAGGGAGAGGTCTGACTAGACCTCGCTGATGCCTCCAAGGTAGGAGAACTATTGTGCTCATCATCATCCAGGTTCCTCTGCAGAGCACTGTACCTGTTCCATAATAGCACCTGGAAGATGGGGTAGTCGCCGGGCTGTCTTGAGTGCGGCACCTGTTGCGCCACGCAGGAAATTCCTGCCATTGCCCCCTGTCCTCCAGGTCACCACCTTCAGCTGAGGTGCCAGAGGACAGGGAGTTCTCTGTTGCAGGGGTTCTGTCTGCCTGCTGGGTTTCTGTCGTGGGATGCAGGATTCTACTCCAAGTATCTGTCTCCCTCTCGCATTCCCTGATGCTCCTCAACCTACTTACCTCCTCCCTGAGCTCCATGACTAGTCAGAGGAGATCCTCTACCTGGGCACATCTCCCACAGGCGTGCCCATCACTGCCATCCGACACCGGCACAAGAGCAGGGCACACCCTACAGCCTGGTGTCTGTGTGGCAGCACGTTCCCACAGGAGCTCCGTCGGAGAGGCTGCATCAGACCCGGTGGGTGTGGAGCTCATGGATGCCCCGGTCTTCTTGCGAGTAGTCACCATCGCTACCTGGCCGGGCTGGCAGTCTTTCAGCGCTGTCCTGCGCGAACTGCCGCGCAGACGGCTGTGACTGGACTGGTGTGTCACGCCGTGTTTGGCTGCCCGTTTCTCCAGCCCAGGAAGCCCACCCTTGTCCTGGTGCTCCCGGGTGGTTCCGCGGGTGACACCCAGGGAACGCCCACCCGCTGCTTGTTTGCTCAGTGCCCAGCGACCACCTCGCTGCGCTCCCGGGGGGCTTCTTTTATGAGGGGGGAGAGCGGTCTCACCCCCTGCTCGTTCACACCGGCCGCCGGGGGTGGCGGCCCCGCCCTCGGCTCCTCAGCTGCCTCCGCCCCCCGGAGGTGCCGGGTGCCGGCCCGGGCTAGCCGCTTTTCCTGGCTTTAAAAAGCCTTAAAAACGAGCCCCTAGCCGACCCTTTTTTGACGCGATTCCCTTCCCCGGTGCGGACTGACCTGCACTGGAGCTGGTCTCCTCGGCGAGTGACCGTTGCCGTGTTTACCTCTCGTTGAAGTCTCCCGCCGGGGGCGCTGGCTCCGCCCTCGGCTCCTCAGCTGCCTCCGCCCCCCGGCGGTGCCGGGTGCCGGCCCGGGCTGGCCTCTTTGCTTGGCTTTAAAAAGCCTTGAAAACGAGCCCCTAGCCGACCCTTTTTTGACGCGATTCCCTTCCTCAGCGCGGAGTTACCTGCACTGGAGCTGGTCTCCTCGGCGAGCGCGTCTCATGTCTTCAACCAAATGTAGGATCCAAGTTTCCCGAGTGAGCGTGCAGTAGTTCTGCTTCTGCGCCGCTCTAGGACATTCATGTTCTTATTATTAAAAGTTCTGTCTATCCTGATAAGTCTGGAGCTATAAAAGCCCTATTTCAGACAAAGCACTTTCTCAGGGCTTTCTTGGGCATTTGAAGTAAACCATCAGGAAGTAGTCGGCCACAGCCCGTGATTTGGTAAGTGTCAGATTCCAGGCCTCAGGAACAGTTTTCATTCATTGACCAGCTTTGTTACTCAGAACAGAAGATGTGTTTTGTGTGTAATAAATGCTTTCCTATTTAGCTAAATCTATATCCTGGGCCTTAGAGCTTGAATATAGTTTTGGATCCAGTTGGATGATAGTACTTGAGCAAAAGACTGAAAGAAATACCTAAATTTGCAGTTTGAACTTTCATCTGGTAAAGGCACCAGGCCTTTAAAACCCATCAAAGTCCTATGCAAAAATCATGCTGTGTGTGTTCTAACATTAAATGCAGCAGATAGTATAGCCTGTTTGCTCTACAAAGGAAAGGCTACATGTTTCTCATGCACTTGGAATTATTGTCTTGGATCTGTACAGTAATAACAATTATGAGACTGTGTGAGTATGTTTTGTTTCTCCTCAGGCCTATAGAGTGGCTTACTGTTGAGCTTCAGAGTTGCATATTAATTTGTATTTACTAGTAATGATTCCTAAAAGTGTGCCAATGTACAGTCTACCATAAAAGAGCAGACTGCTCTCTTTGTTGGTGAAAACCTTGCGAAGATAGAAAGATATAAAGCATAAATATGCAGCAAGTGGTTAAAAACAGTGTGTATTTTTTCAGTGTTTCTCATCAGTGATAAATAAACAACTCAATTATACAGTACAGAAAACATATGGAAAAGGGTAAAAGATGACTTGCACTTACTGACGTCAGCTGATTTCCTCTGTTGTGCTTATTTGAATTCTTTCCTTAAGATATCTTCTCAGATACCTTCAAGGCATACAGTCATCTGGGCATCTTCCCTTTATGCAATTAGCATAGAACTCATAATGCAGAATTTATCAGTATTAAAGGGATATCGCCAGATTGGTTTAGACTAACTCAGACTAACTAACACTTCGAAAAAAGTTATGATAGTTTAGGAGTTGAAGGATGTTGTAACAATGAGGACAAACACTGAAAGTTTCCCTTAAAAAGGGAAAAGTGCTTCTGAAGACTTGACCAAGGTTTTGTATGTAGATGACACTTCCATCACATGGAGTTGAGCTCCCTTGCTGTTTCCGCTTTCCACCCCCTTTTGTTTATATTATCTGGAAGTAAAGATACCTATTAAACTTTTTAATGACTTGATAAGAGGGTTATACGCAGGAGGAAGATTACTGCAAGCATGTATATTTTCATTTCAAATTTCATACTGGAAATAGTCTGAATACATATTAAATGCACATTTGCATAAATTGGTAAGATAAAAATACTGTTTTTCCCCCCTGTTCAATTGGTATAGGATGACCTTTATTTTCCTTTTTAATGTCAAGAAAAAGGAACTGACCTGTAGTCTGAACAGACCTGTTGAGATCTGAAAAGACCTCATCACTATTTTGATTTATACAAGGTCCACCCCTAATTCTGGAATAGCTCAAGATTACAAAATACCTTAAGAGTGCCTCAGCCCTTCTCCCTATTCTCTGCTTGTTGCGTGGGTTCTTTCAGAAGCATAGCGTGAAACGTGTTCGTATGTCAGTTAGAGGGGACCTTGTCACCTCAGAGCTGTATAGGATGTCTGTGGGAAAGGTAGAGTTAGCTAAGGAGGGCTGCAATTTGTTCTCTTGGCAGATGAGAGAAAGGGAAAGAGGAGCCACATTTCTCCTGCCATTTGCAGTTATTGTGCCTGGGTCTGGTTGGAACCCAGAAAAAAAAAAAAAATTTCCCTAAACTTTTTTTGTTTTAGGTACCAAGAATGCTTTTATGGGGTCAACCTGTCCAGTCTGCGCAGTGCAGCTGTGGATGAGTATTTCCGACAACCTATTGTGGTAAGTTTGTATGTCTGGGGGTTATTTTTTGTGGTTTTCCCCCTCCCTATCTCATCCCCTCCACAAAATCCCAGAGGTACAGTAGCCTCCCTGTTTAATAGAGTTCTGTGGCTGTTGAGAGCCAGGAAATAACTCTGCAAACAGAGCTGCTGTCAAAGGTTTACTACTAAATGTAATATTCCTGGTTTTGCTATGAATAACAGATGTCTAGAGATACGCACACATTAGGAAGACACAGCATGTGAGCAACTGTCTACGTAACATGCAGCTACCCTCCCTCAGTGTTTCCAGTCTCTTAAAAAAATGACTTGACCTTGATTTTTCCCTTCCCATCTTTGATTTACAAATTAAAGGAAAAGAGAAAGCAGCCAAACAAACGTTTCTATATTAGGAAACAACCATTTTTTAGTATGGAAATAGCCTCATTTTATTGCTAACTCGGATCTAGCACCTGCTGTTCTCCTTCTTTCTTTTTAGTAAAAGTCAAGGTGTTACCTAGTTAGAAAGAATGTCGGAGAAATCCTTCTCACCTCTCTGGGGAAAGAACCTAATCAATCCCCACCCGCCACCCCCTGCCCCAGTGTAAAGCTTCAATGTAGGTGCAATGAAAAGATTCGCTCTTAGAAATTTGCCTGCAACGAATCTTGGCCAGCTTTAGGTGAACTGCTTTAAGTAGCGACAGCAGTGTAGGCGCTGTCACATGGAGACCCTAAAACCTGTCCAGAAGTCTGGAAAGACCGTCAGATTACTGATGTGACCTTCTGCACTTCACTGCTTTTAGTGCTTGAGATGGATATAAGAAAACTCTTCATTTGTCCATTTCATTCAGCCATATCTTTAACTACAGCATGGTCATTCTCAGTGCTGGCTCTTTGGCTTTCAGTTTGAGAATGGAGTAATCTGTAGGACTGTGGTACATACTTGCATCCTGTATGGTGTATGTGTTTGGCTTTGATTTTTCGGTGGAGATTCCTCCTCCCTTGAGGATCAGAAATGCATTGCCTAATAAAAGCCACATTAAATTGTTATTTATTTCTAAAAAATGCCTATCTCCTTGGCTTCCCCTTACACTACAGACAGATTCTAGTTCTTAGGTGGATTCACTGCGGGGGATGTGACATAAGCCTTTACGTTAAGAGTTTGCTTTACTTCTGAAAGAGTATGGGAGATTCAGATTAGTACATGTGATTAAAAAAAAAGAAAAATGAAGGGAAAAGTTTTCATTTGTGGACTGACCACTCCCAACGTTTTTCAGTACAGTAATCTGTATTAAGTAATTTTGCTTCCTATACTTCATAATTTAATTTTCAAGTATTTCCGTACTGTTTTAGTTCAGCTTACCCAACTATGCAATGCAGAAAAGCACATTAAAATGTGTGTAGTTTAAAAAAAAAAAACAACCCTAAATAAACCAGCCAAATGCGCCCCGTCCCCCCCCTTTTTTTTTAACAAGTGATCAATTTCTGGACAGATTTTCTTGTTTCTAGGTTGAAATAAGCAGACTTTGATATATATGTAAGCTATAAAATATATTAAATCCTGATAATATTGCAAAATCTAACAGTGTTCTAAGGGATGCTAAAAAAATAAATATTTAAAATCAGTTTATTCGGGTGAAGGTTGATTTTCGTCTTCTTTCCTATTTTTTTTTAACAGAAAACAAGTTTATACCCTGACAAGACAGAATGGTAACACTTGTAACTCCTTTTTTTTTCTTTTTCTTTTTTTTTTTTTTTACCCCCATAGGATACTTTTGATGTGAGAATTCTGATGGCACGGACAGTGAAGTACACTGTTAACTTCATGGAAGCTGCTGAGGAAGATTTGCACAGGTCAGCAGACGCCAGCAACCAACTCTTCATCTTTCATTTTTGTACCTGGCTGTTGATCGTTGGTGCTCAGAGGCAGAGGGAACTTTGGTGGTGGACGTTGGGGAGAGAAGGTGGCAGGACAGAACGATCAGTACACCACTCCCAATGGACCAGAGCGTTCATCTGCATGATGATCTGTCTTGTATTAGCAGAGAAGCTTGTTCGTGAGCCTGCAAAGCACGGGAGACAGATCAGTTCACAAGATTTTCCTACTGAAAGGGATAAAAGAGGCTCCGGAGGACATTGCTTACTTCTTAGCATTATATGTTGGGACACATTTAATTCTAGTTACAAGGCAATTTTTGGTTTTATGTGTAGACATCCTAAAAGACCTTGTCAAATGGTGTCATCACAAGCTGCCTTGCTGAACTCTTGTGTATCTCTTTTTTTTAAACATTTTCCAGTCTAACAGGAGTCAGCTGTACTTCATTACTTCCCTCCAGAGCTCCTTCAAATCTTTAGTTGGAAAATCTTATATATAAAACAACCTGCATCCGTTGTGTCCTAGAGTGACAGCAGAGAAGCCTCCTTCTCGGCACGTCTGTGAAATAAAATCTACCATATGGGAGAACTTGAAGGAGTACTTCAAGTCCTTGCAAGACACTGTCATAAGGGGAAAATATCACAGACTGTCTTTGAAGCTCTGAACCCTTGTTGTTTCAACATGACTCACAACTAATTGTATAAGTGACGTGGTCTAGTGAGAGAGAAGAATTGCTCTAAGAGGGGGGAAGCAGCTGGAGAATTGCTTTCCAGTTTCAGTTGGCTAGGGCTGACTTCCTGCAGTGGTTCTCAGAAATAACATGTTCATACCTGAATCCTAGTTCTATGATATGTTTCTGCAAGAGTGGGTGAGATTTGGGTTCAACTACGTAGCCCAGTAATAGTTATTTTGGAAGGGAAAATATTCCAGCCCTTGCCCAAGCAGGTCAGTTTTTCCTTCTGATTCCAGTAGTTGTGTTTATCAAATTTGTAGTAGAACATTTACCTGTTCAAAATAGTATTTAAACTAAATCCACGTCCTTCAATGCAATGGGAAATTTTCCACTGAAAAGACTGAATCCCTATATTTATAACAGTCTCAGTGTTGCATCTCAAATGATGCAGTAACATGTGTGTAGTGGCACATTTGATTCTTCTATCAAATAAGGCACACAAAAACCTTAACACCTAGATCAGTGCCATTAAATATATGGAAAAAATGTGACATAACCTGATGAATAAGAATGGAAATTCATAAATTAGTACAAGGTAGGTTTCTGGTGGAATTTCCAGTACTTTTTGGAAATTACTTTGGCAGTGTATTGTTTTTTTCCTGCAGAGTGGAAATCCCTTTTGTTTTCCAAATGATGCAGTCTGGACTAATCCATGGCCTGGCCTTCTGGTTTGATGTGGCATTTGTAGGATCACTGTAAGTACTTTTTCCTTCTTCCTATGGAATACTAACTACAGGGGGAAAAATTGCTTCTTTCATACAAAGTGTGCCAGAATTAGACCTTTATTTGGTGGTGACCTAGTTTGTAATTGTTGAGGGTCAAAATGCACTGTTCCACACCATACTGATTCTTTGTAATATTATAGACCTTTCTGGTTTACATTTTAAGTAAAGCAGTAGCATTTGAACATAAGCTGGATTTTCTCATTTGGGCTGGTCTTGTTTGTGGGCAAAAAAAGGAGAGCAGGTTGCAAGTTCCAACTAACAAAATGCAAATAGAGAAAATTTGGCTTGCGAAAATTTTCCACTGCAGCACCAGGCATTTATTTCAAAATGGGGACATTCATCTGGTATAGTAAGTAGGCGAAAATTAGATAAATTTGCTCAGGTAGTCAATACATAGATTTCAGCTATCTGTATTTAGCTCTTAGATAAGGTTTGTTGATTTCCCAGTTAAGTTGATCTAGTTTTAGAAGAGGTGATTTTTTTCAATAAATTGTAAAGTGCACTTCTATTTATTTGGGTTGATAAATTCCTTTTATTAGGCTTTGAAGTGAAGATTGTCAAGAATTCAGAATAGTATATCCATTAAAAGAAAATAGGCATATGTGCATTTGTATTTACTTTAACAGCCGATAGTAAAACTTTTTATCTTAAAAAAGGAATCAGAAACTCCACATCAGTTAAAACAGTACAGAAAATTGCAGACTTGCAGGAATTGACTGAAATCCTCCACTGAGAGGGCCTCCATTTTGGAGTAGGCAATTGCTTAATCAGCATCTCTTTCACGTTTCTACAACTCCAGAAGTTCTTTGTCTTAGCACTTGAAATCTCAGTGGATTGGGCTTGTGGTATTACCTGTGTTATCTGTTTCTTTGCACCTACAACCCCTTTCAATATAATATTGAAATATCTCTTGCAAGTGAAAATTAGGTACACGACCTTCTTGGGGAGCGTTGTTTGAGGACGAAAGTACCATTCATTGTGAAGAATCGCATTGCCACGTTTGGGACAAACCTTAATTTCTTGTAATTTATTGAAATTGTCTGAGTGGCAAGAGAGGAGAGAAATTAGTATTCTCTGTCCTGGCCGTGTGAAAAGAAGAGAAAATGGGAGTCTGAAGAGTCTGTTTTTTGAATCTCCATAATTGAATTAGGCACAAAGATCTGGTGGGGACAGGCACAGTATAGATAAAGAAAGAAAATGAGGCATAACGTATTGATTTCCCAACATAGGGTAGAATCACTCTCCCAGTTTACTTGAAGACAGTTTAAAGTTCATTGTAAGCAGTTGAGGCCTCACGTACATAAAGGTGTAACAACTTAACATTGTTTCTGAAAGGAGAAGACAGGAAAGAAAGTCTAGATAGTTTTTCTGGTTTATTTTAGGGTAACTGTTTGGCTGTCCACTGCACCAACAGAACCTCTCACTCACTGGTATCAAGTACGCTGCCTTCTTCAGACACCCCTCTTTGCTAAAGAGGGGGAAACTCTCTCAGGGAAAGTCTTATTTGTTGCCAATAAGCGGTAAGTGTAAAAGCTTCCCAAGCAGATTTTGTGCTGTGGCTGTTCTTGTTAGAGGTACCCAGAAGACACCAGTTAATTTTGGGTATGTTTGTACCCACATTTGTTATTTCTGGTGCTATTACCAATGTATATGGTATCACTGATACAGTTATGTAGTCTCACAAGGTGAACATTGTGAGACTGCTTACCAAAAGGTCTCCATGTTCCACTCCAGTTACCTCTGATGTTCCTTCTCACATACCTTCTCCTTAACCACCTGTCACATCCTGCCGTCCCTCACAGTGGTACTTGCAGCTTTTTTCAGCTTTCTGCTCCGCTGGCTTTCAAACACAGCAGTTTTCTCAGGTCATGGCCAGTCATTATACACACCTTGTTCTGATAGTGTAACCTCTGGCCATGTCTTCATCAGCAGCCTGGTTGTCTGCCTGAAGGCCCAACATCCCCTGCCTCTCAGCAAGTCCCGTGCAGAGACAAGGAGAAGCAGGGTTGATCCCAAATCCATTACATTTTTAATTCTGAAAAAAATTCCGTATGGACATGCTCCCCTGTTTACGAACAGTGCTTTTCACCTGTTGTTTGTCCTTCCACTGAGGCTAGTGGAGATGGCTGCTGTTGGAAGGGCATATGTCCTCACCAGACTTCTCTGCTGTTCCTGCTGTCAGTCCAGTGTTTGGTAACTCCACTCCTATGCTTTGCTTTGAAAACAACCCCCAGGTGACGGGGTCACACAAGTTGCAGCCTGGTTTGCTTATGTTTATGTATAGTTTTAACAGAAAACAAAGCCTCCTCTGTGCAGGAAGGTGAATCTTTTTTTTTTTCTTTCTTTTTTTTGTGGGGAGAGGGGAGACATGCTGTCATGTCAGCTGACTGGAGTGACATCAAAGCTGTCAGTAGTGTTTCCAGGGCTCTTTAATTACATCAGCAATGAATACTTGATTTGTGATTTGTCAAATTTCCAGATCTTCTGCTTAGAAACTCTTCATGGAGAAAATAAATAACACAGATCTTGGTATGTCTCTTTCAAATGTAAAATGTATTCATATTTTAATATACAAAAGAAACACTATGTGCCATAAAGCATGCACACAGCCACTGCTGTAAATATGTCAGTACATAAGGCATTATCTACAATGGGGCATGGCTGCCTGAGCTAGTGACCTTGCCACACTGAGAATGAGAAAGACTTTAACCATGTGTTAGCACCGAGTCCTGACACAAAGCTCATCTGCTTTTGGGATCAATGTAGCACCTCTGTCTAATTCAGCAGTTGCTGGTCTGTGCAGGAGGACCAGCTTTGGTCAGCTTTGGCATTTTGGTATGCCTTCGGTTGGTCCTCTTTACTTTTCTGTGTAAGCTTTGTTTCTTGCCAAAAGTCCTGTGAAAAATACCCTTCCTGGTGAAATCCAGGATTATGACCACAGCGTACCTAATGCTGTTTGGCCAGTTAAATATTTTTGATCATGAAATAATCATCGGATTGTACTTGCTAATGTTGAATTTTATAGTATTTCTGACAGAGAGGGGGAAAAAGACCTTTCACTACTGAATACTATCAGTGCAAAATTATGTTTTCAGATGCAGACTCTTACTTAAGCATCTTTTAAATGTTACTTCTTTAGAGATGATTAAATAATCACGCCCTTGCACTGATACCACTGACACCACTGCAAATGAATTTCCTTTGATGACTAAGTGGTTATTATTCAGACAGCAACTACACTGGTGTTTTTTTCACTCAGGATGTTACAGGCATTTTAGTTTCATTACCTCTTTTTCATACTTCTCTTTCCAATGCAGGCAAAGTTATGATATTCAGATTGTGGCTATGGTGGACCAGACAGGATTTAAATCTGGTAATATTCTTGATTTAAAGAATCCATTTTTTAGGTAAGAAATGCTTTTGACTAAAATATACCATTGTAGAGTGGTAACAAATTGTATTACAGGAAGCAAAGCACACCTACTTTGGTAGAACAAGTTTCTGACCTCTTACAGTTTATTTTATTTCTACAAGTATGAGGGCATCATTGTTTTGTATTAGCAGTAGTTACTTGCATAAGCCAATATTCTACTTGGTCTGTGTGACAAAAAGCAAAAGAAAAAAGCTTTATTTAAGATCTGCAATGATTTAGTGCTGTGAAAAAATAGTAGACATTTACTTACTTGAACTAATGTATACTTAAAATCTTTTGCTATTTCCCGTTGTGTGGTGTGCACCATTGTGACATATGCCATATTGTGACGATATGCCAAGACGCACTCCGCTAAGTACATAAGTTCATATTACAATTTGACATGAAGGACCTTTCCTCTCTGTACTAAACATGAGGGGAAGAAAAAAAATCTACCTGCTCCAGTCCATTCCAACCTAGCAGGGACCTTCATTAGCTGTTGCTACAGCACCATATTTTGGGAAAAGCTGTCATTTACTGATCAAAACAAGCGGGAGGAATGAGCCACAAATTATTCCAAAAGAAAAAAAGATTTTTGAGAAAAACAGTGTGGCTGTGTTCTATTCTCATTTTGATGCTGTATTTGGCATAAAAATAGGCAAATACAGCTGGTGGAATTGATTTTTTTTGCAGATATACACATGGAAAATGCTTCTCTCCTTCATTATGTGTTTTCCATTTCCTATTTTTTTGACTCAGACCTATATGACAATTCCACAGTAACCCTATAAAACAAAATATCCATTGTGTCTGATGAAGATTAATTAATTTTCATCTGTACATCAAATGTGTGGCACATCAGTCATTTTCTCTTTAGAGTAGGGCCCTTTTGATTACATTTGTGAAAATGCCTTTGTAATAAAGACTGCTCACGGAAGACTTGACATAACTAAAAGTAAAATCATGCACTGGAAAAGATTAATTTCCTCAGATTTGACCTATGACATGGGCAGTGTCTAGCTTGCTTATGTTTTTGGTTTGGCTGATACCATTTTCAAATCTAAAAGCTTTTTGAGAAGAAGATCATTAGTAAGTTTACCGGTCTTCTAAAATCTCCATATTTAGCACCCATTGCGTGTGAGTGACTTTTCAAAGATAATACAATCTACTAATTCGGAAGCAAAATAAGCTTTTGTTAAGAGTTTTTAACTTACATAAAATGTAGAAATCACTTTCAGACTGCTATCACTCATATGCAAGAACGCAGGGGGGGAAATGATCAAGTTGTGTGTTACATATAGAAGTACTTTTAAGTTATATGGAGCAGTATTCTAGTCTGAGAATTGAATGCAAAAATGCCACTGTGTGATTTCATGGTTGCTAGCCAATTAACCATACTGAGTTCAAGACTTTAGACTGCTGTTCCTTCATACATTTATTCTTGGTTGTGAAATCCTGTGACAACACACTAACCTTATTTAACAGGCTTCCCCTATGAGGCTCTGTTAGGGTTTTTTTGTTTATTGATCCTTCTCCATTCTCCCCCTGCCCTCCCATAGCAATTACCAGAATTCTGAAAAAGTTGAAAAAACAAAGGCAAAGAAGACTTCCCAAAAGAAAAATGCTTATTTATAAACATGAGGAAACTTTCAAAGCATTCGTAAGGTTTTTAAAAAATTAAAATATAATCCAGGTTTTAAAGTAGGACATGCAAATTACTGTGCATGATGGGACCTTATACCAACACATACAGCCTAGCTCTCTTCTCTTCACTGCTTCATAGTGTCCCTGATACAAATATTTATCTCTGTACCACAGGTATGGATAGTAGGGAAGAGGAAATTCTAGACATTTTTCACTCATTTAAAACAACACCCTACTAGTTCTATAGCATAAGGTAAAAATAAAAGACTGGACTGGGAAGCCTTTCATTTCTGTGAAGGCAATGGCCCGCGCTGCTGTACATGAGAGCAAAATAAGGCCTCTGCCCTTGTAAAATAACTTACAGTGGATTTGGTAGCATTTTACACTTGCTTGCACAGCTGTAAATCTAGATATAAAGACCTACAATTTAAATTTGAAATCACGCTGCATTTAATAAATCCAGTAACATCATAGGGGACCGATTTCCTAGCTTTATTCCAATGAGACTTATCTGAGATACACTGGCTAAGTGTTTTGCTTACAATGCTTTCAATTTCATAATAGTCCTTATTAAATATCAAAAAGCTGTAAAAAGATTTTACTCCAGAGTGAAAGAAAAGCTATATGAAAATTTATTAAGCTTGCTTAGTTCAGCTAGTGCTGTAAGCTATCAAAGAATTGTGTATTTTATTATAACTATTTTATTCTTTCATCCACTTCTAGGTATGCCTAGAACATACTGTAATATGGCACCTGAAAACAGACGTCAGATTCTCACCGAGCTGAGTGAGACTGAAATGAGTTCAATTCTTAGTAGGCTTACTGGTGCTTGTAAAATCAATTTGTAACTGTACATATCTGTAACCATATGCGAGTCACATGAGAAGGGGATATTGTGGTTCCATCCTATTTTTTTTTTTTTAATTGAAATTTAGCCTGCGCTCACATTTACAGACTTGAATTGCAGCAGATTCAGTTTTATTCCAGGAAGTTCATTTGGTGTAAAACAAGAACTATTTCTCTGTGTTTGTTTTTATTTCTATTTTACAGTAAGCTCACATTGCTTCTCGTCTTGCTTTTAATATTCTTACCAATATTCTAGGTTATTGAACAAAACCTACCTCATGTTTATATATGTAACATATCAAAAGATCTTTGAGCGGTATGTAGTGTCCATGCTTTAAACATTCAGCACTTATTTCAATGTTTGGTGTTAATATTCTAGCTCACCAGGGCAGTGTGTTAAATACTTCTGGTTTCTCTCAGTGGACTCATTAATTTTGTTCATTTTGAGACATGACCCTGAAGTCATCTTGCATATTCTTTGTAGATGTTCTGAGATTTCTCTGTGCCTACAGAAGTGTAACTGGACACATTTGTAAATTACTCCCAGCATAGAGTGATATAAAACTGTAAGATAGGATATGTGTGACACTTTTTCTGCAGCTCTGTGAGAAGTATTGATAGTCCAAGCTATATAAGATGTATTTTTGGCTTGTGTGCCTAGCAAATGAGGAGGACTGTAGAGTTCCAGTACAGATTTTAATGAGATCTCTCTCCAGACAATGTTATCCATAAAGAGCACATACTGACTTCTGTAGAATGTGTTTCTGTCATTCAAAGTATATGCCTTAGGCTGAATTAATGAGCTGGAGTCAAATCAGAAACATAGACATCATTTTCCTACCAAAAATTGTAAATGCAATGATACCTCTAGCAAGATATAATCAGTCTTTAGCCTTCCACACACTGTTGGAAGGCTGGTTTGTAGGAAAAGCCCCATGAAAGCGGACCCTTCTCTCAGGATGGTAAATGCTGCATTTGATCAGAAGACCAGCTAAGGACCTCTGCTGGGAGTAATTCAGAAATAGCTGTAGTTTCAGAGGTTTTTTTCTTCAAGTCAACAGACAATTGCGGCTATTTAAAGACAGTTCTGAGATAATGGAAAGTAGTCCCTAAAATTGTGAAACCTTTAAGAGTAACATGAGCTTCATGGCTGAGGCCATGAAACCATTGAAGTTAGCGTCAGAGAATTATTGCCTTCTTATTTCCAGTAGCATTTAATACAGACTTCTAGTATAAAAATGTAGTTTGCACAATAAAAGACTTTTTTGTTACACAAATATATAATATATATTAAAAAAATAATATTGAATGTGAGCTGCTGCTTCAGAATGATAACAGAAATTATCATTCTAACCTCTACAAGCAGTGTAATGAGATTTCTGATGCAATGTCTGATGGTTGGGTATCTATCCTTCCTAAATTTAATCTGTACAGTGGCTGGTGGTTTTATGCTTATGTGAGAGAAGGAAACAAATCCAGGAATGTCCAAATACCAGGCAGCTGTAGTTCAGAGTTTTCTAGAGTTTGGCAAGTTTTCCTCCGCAATTACGAAAGCAGTATATGGAATCTGAATCTGAATTCAGCTGGGTCTCACATTTCAGTGGAAAACCTCTTCCAAAAAGTATATATCAAAGACTTCTATTTTCTACAGGCAAAAACTTTACATTGTGAATTTAATGTGGCAACTTCAATTCTTTTTAAGGAAGAAAGGAAATAAAGGGGAGGAAAAACAGCAGCAGCAGACAGCAGTGTCAGGTTGTGTATCTATATTTAATTCCAGAATAAAAGGTGTATGAATCTAATAACTGCACCTTCACTATGTATAGAAAAGATTATTGCCTTATATGCTAACAAGTACAAAGATTATTTCACTGTAATTGCTACTCTGAAGTGATCTGGGTGATCCAGGACTGGTATTTGTATTTCTCTCTACTTCAGGAATTCACTTTATTCCAGATTGCATGCTAAAACTGAAGAGAAGATCGACATTGGCAACTGTACCAGTTGCAGCCTGAAATACGGTCCTGTGACTGTCTTCATTTCTTTATCATTTAACATTTTCCTCTTTCCTGCTTCGAAGCGTTGGTGTTTTTGAAGTATGCAAGAGCCTGCCTTCAAGGACTACAATGTACTGTTTTCACCTCACAGGACTTTCTGGGTATAAATATGAGAATATATTTGTAAAGTATTTTTTGAAACAACATGTCAATGAAAACATTTTATTGATACAAATGACGTTGGTTTGTTTCGATTTTTTATAAAGGCAACAAGGTAAGATTAATGAATGCTAGAGAATGTAGGGAAAGTAAAGCAGAACTGTGGGGATGCTGGAGCAAACAGTGATGATGTAGTTTTACAACGCAGACTCTTGAACAGATTTGACCATATTATGAAATACAGCGTTTCCTCATTTATAGTTGAAGAGGCTATATTAATCCTGTTGAAAAACTACATATTGTCTTGCATCCCACAGACTCAAAAAGCACAATAGGAAAGACACTGAGTATCATATTAAGGAGCTATAAATTTTCATGCTTGGTTGGATCCATGGTCATTTAGAAGGTTCATCTTCAAGAAATTACAGCAGTAAGAAATGCTTTCAGCAGCTTATTTTTCAACAATTGCATATGGTTATTTTCTTTTACCTTCACCCCAGAGAGATGCATTTAAAGTTTTGTAAGCAGTCATATACACATAGTGATTCATGATAAATTGCATTTTCAGTAGTAATGACTTTCATTTTGAATGTCTATCTATGTGAGTTCTCCCATCTGAACTGATGATTAGAATACTCCGTCCTTAGGAATAGTATAGGAATTCAATGTGGTTACTATTATTCTGGTGGTTGCTAAGAGAAGTAGTGATTTACTGCATATTGTGTGCACTAGACCCACAGAAATCTTTGTGATAGCGCTCTTTAAAATACTTATGACAACTATGACATCCAAAAGCAATCTTGATGCATCTGGATCTAAGTGCAGTGAAACACAATGGAATTGGTGTTAATTTGCTTAGCTAAGTTTCTACAATTTATGCTTTTTTTCTCAAGATGCAAAGAAGAAAAAAAAAGGGCGGGGAGGCATTTAGAGGTTGGAGAACAAACCTCCAGATGGTATGCATTTTATTCTTCTTTTAGTCTTGCCTTGTGGTATACAGGTTTTCATTCTTCTCAAATAGATAATACACATATTTACAACTCTACTGATCCAAGCTGAGAGATAAAACTACGGAAAGATACACTGTCAAGATGCAGCTGAAGAGTCAGCAGAATGGAGGACAGCAGTTCAACAGGAGACTGCAGGCAGAAAAATTAATTTCTTGCTGGAAGCAAAAGGGTATCAAATAGCTGATACGAACTATTCACGTTCAGCTCACCAGGTTTGACCCACGCTGATTTTAGTGATATTCAGATGCACATATTTACAGAAGAAAAAGAAACTAACATAACCTGAAGAAAACCAAAGACAAAGGAGTGGGAATTATAAAAATGTCTTTCTCGAAGTGGCTGCCCCTCTAGAGGTTGGCCAGTTGTCAGGCATGTCATCTTGCAACACTGAACTGGGACTACAGCCTAATTTGCAGCATTGAACTGACACTTCAGCCCGATTTTGCTGTGACTTCAGCATAATTTACAGGAGGCTTTCGATGTCCCTTAGCTAACTGGTCACTCAGTAATCAGATATCCAGTGGATCATGATTCAGTACTACTGGGAACAAAGCATTGCTCAATAGCACTGGCACTTATGATAATAAATCTTATGTTTAATGGCCTCTGAACAACAGCCAGTGTTCAGTTTTCACTTTGAATCACTGCCTTTCATTTGAATTTGGTCTACAATGAACATTTTTGAGTACCTGTGAAGAAACCCCAAGCAATCTTTAGTCTAACACTTCACTAACTAACACTTCTTTAGTGGTGCAAGGGGAAGCAGAAACTTCTTTTTAGTTTTATGGATGGTCTTCTGTGCAGAGATCCCACAGCTAACACAACAGAGACCCCCAAATATACATTAATCCAGTAACACTCATATAAGTAATAATAAAAGAGGATGGTACCACATAATATGAAACACATTTGAGTTCAGGAAATAGCACATAACTGAACATGGTACTTTCTTTAAAATAAATCATCACCACCCAAAATCCCAACAAAACAAGTCTTCCCGTGCTAATATATGAGATAACCGGTAAGTGCATACTAAGAGCAGCAACATGGATCCAGTTTTGCTAGAATTCAGGTGAAATTTCCAAAGAATATGAAGTGAATAGTGTCTTCCTAAGATCTGTTAAGAATGCAGGGCTTGGTCTGCCAAACCTGTAGATCAAAGAGCACTTATGATCTTTATATGGGAAACAATACAAGAGAAAAAGGCCAGCCTTCACTCACAACATTCACCTATAATGCTGGATTTCACAGTATCTCAGAAGTTCTCTCAGAACGTTAAGAATCTTGTTCTTTGCCACACTCCACCTGCCCTTGAAATAGTGAGCTGAGAAATATGAACAAATGACTCTGCACCTGAGTGTTCTGAGCTAACTTTGGAAAAAGGGAAATATAATTCAGTTATCCTGTGGATGAAACTCTTAGCAGGTATATTTAACCAGAAATAAACACAAGTGAGCAGTATCAAGATGCACAGAAAGCCTGGCCTCTTATTTTTCTGAGTAGGTGGCTAAATTACATTCACTCTGTCACTTCTACCAGGCCTCTATACTTTGGAAGTCGAGTCCTTTCTCACACAGTCTAAGTGAGGAAATGAAGGAACATAACTGCAAATTAGTTTGTGATTCTCAAGTAACCCAGAGTAACATGCTGTAATTGCTACTAAGAATTCACCATTTCTTTATAATTGCAACTCATCATCTTTTCCAACTTAGATGACTTTTAACAAACATTGCAGTGAATTCTAAATCACTCAGAAAGTTAAGAATCGTGATGCAAGAAGCCTGCAGGCAGCTGTAGGCAAAAAAAATTGCGAGTAGGCAGCAGGGGGCAATGAAACACCTGTGGCTCTGCAGCCTCCTTGGGTACGGTGCAGTCCAGGAAATGGACAGTTGCTCATAAAAAAGTTATGTGCTGTCACCACCCTTTCCAACTCCCGTGTGGCAGTGAGAGTAACTGGCCTCGCCACTGCTTATCACTCAGGAGCGACCAGTTCCAGGCTGTCTTTAGCTCTGGATCTTTGGGGATCCTTTTCGGCAGCAAAACTCAGTTCTGCCTACACATCAGCTGATGGGAAAAAAAAGGAAAAAAAGGATAAGGATTATGTATTTTTTTTTTTGTAATTAAAGGGTTAGATATACTTACTCAGAGCTAAGTATACCCAGTGTTGCTGACTAAGTTAATCACCATCTTTCCTGCAGCACCTAAAAAGTGACCCAGAGAAGAGATCTTTTGTGTAATGCAGCTGGAGCAGCAGAGACACAAGTGGCTTTAGCTGTATCTGTAGCTCAGAGGTCTGCATTGTGGTGACAAGAAAGATTAAAAAATAGGTTTTCTATTCTGTAGGAAGTGTAGAGGGAGATAACGAACTGAAAGGCTGTGCAACAGTGATGCTGTCTCCAAAAAAGATGACCAACTGAAAGGCATGACAACCAACCCATTTACAACTGTCTGCTTCTCCACAATGTAAGGTATGAAGTAATAAGTCTTAGACAGGGTGCATGTAGCTGTCTTCAGCAATGGAGAAAGTACCTTCAGAACCATTCACAAATGACAATGAAATCATATGGAGTTTTACCTGACTCCTGTAGTAGTTACTTGCCCTTGGTAGTACGAACAGTCAGGTTATGCCTGTGGTTACACTCCCTTTTTCTCACAGGTGTCTTGTTGAAGAAGGTGTGCTGAAGTGAGCAGAGCAGTCCTGACCAAGGCAGTAGACAGCACTCCATTGTTGCAGTCTTCCCTTCAATTGCCTTAATACAAAGTCCAGATCTATAGTGTCACAGAGCCAAAATATTTTTTTAGATGTGAAAATGGTCAGATAAATGTGCTATTAACAAATGCATGAATAAAAAACTGCCTTTTTAAATTTTTTTTTTTTAATTCATTGAATTATTTACTACCAACACTACAGGATTCTTGTTTTGGCTGGGACAGGTAAGCAGACATATTGTCACACTTTTGTGAATCTTTACGTAAAATGCGAGACATGCCATTTTTAAACTTCCTCTTATATTTGCCACAGATCTTATTCCTTCAAAGTCTGCTAAGAAATAAAGTGGTATGGCATTCAGCACTACTGAATTCACCATAGCTCTCCTTGAGCTGGAAGCTAGTGCCATAAAAGTGCCCCATGAGGGACTCGTCACAAGTGCAAGTATGCTAGCATTGCTTCTGGTACTACTATAGCAAATATATTCCACAGACAAGTCAGAATGGATGTGGATGCACTGTGTGAAAAAAGAGAAGGCAGTAGACAGTTCATGGTGATCTTATCCAGCCTGTGACTATACAGTGAAACATGCTTCTTACTCTTCCAATTCTTACTGCTTGTTTCTGCTGTCCAAAGAGCATGATCCCTCTTTTTGTTTAAAAAACTTGTCAGAACATTCTCAAGGGTATCCAGAAACATCCTTGGGATACCAAGCTGGAAACCTCACGCTGAAGGAGTAATGCACAATCATGTGAGTAAGAAGAATCTGAATGTAAATTTGGATCTTGAGATGAGGCTTTCACTTGAGAGACAGACTGGTAATACTGAATTTCAACATTACATATCTTGGTCACAAATTAAAAATTCACTTTTGGGAATTTTTATCTTTTAGTTTCTTTAATAATTTTTATCTCCATGGAATTAAAACAGTGTCCAGAAGAGAGATAAAACAGACACAAAAAATAGTGCTGTGCTGATACATGACTCTGAACACACTTGGGGAATATCTTGGAGATGTGATTAGGTCAAGAACTATCTTCTACAATTACAGCCTGTTTTAAAGTACCTGAAGATCTTTACGGAACCTTTAATTATTTATGAAGAGTAGATACTTGAACCTGTAAGCTGTCTTGACTTGAAATCTCTGTCTGACATTCAAAAATTTCATTGGTTTATTCTCTGGGAAATATTTGTTTTATAGCAATCAAGCTGAACATAGCAATATATTTTCTAATGTGTTAATTGACCGTGGTCTTAATTCTTGAAAAGAAACCACCAAAAAAATGGAAAACGTAATTAGTGTGAAAAACAGACTTAACTCAAATACCTACAGAGGTTCTTCCAAACACTGAAGCAAAAGCATTTGGGCTGTGGGAGGATGCAAACTTGTGCTATTATGCCCCTCGACTTAAGCCAAGCTTCAAAATGCACACTCTTTCTCCCATCCCCTTTAAAACATGCAATTTTCACATAATTTTGACAGGCATGATGTTAACATTTCAAACAGTTGGAAAACTAAATGCCATAATCCTGCCTGTTGTGTTTTGCAAGGCACTGCCAACTGCTTACCAGGAGACAAATAAAAGAAAAACAGGACCACCACCAGCTGTACTGAAGAAAAAGCGCTACTCCACCAAAAAATTTCTCGCTACTCGCTTCTTTAGTCAAATATACTGTGGGTGGTATTACAGAAGTATTTACTATGCTCTGACTTCCTGCCACAGCTACAATCATCACACATGTGTAATAATCACCATATTTATCGATACAGATCCCTATTCCATTCCGAAGTGATGACTTTATTGAAACAGCTGAATGTGAAAAAACACTTGACGCTGACGTTTCACGCGACTCGTCAGATCTACATTGTTTTGCAGTAACGGCTCCACCTGGCGTTCTCCAGCATCACCGCTACTTAATCTATGCCGTGGTACGTTACCTTGTTTTTAAAACTATTTACGCTGGGCACGGGACAGGCCGCGCTCGAGAAGATGGCGGCGGGCCCGCTGGCCTAGCTGCGCGGCGGGCAGAAGGCAACAGACGGGAGCAGGGGGAAAAAGACGGGGCCTTTCCTCACAGCGGCCCTCCGGGGTGAGCCTACACAAACGGGAAGTGCTACAGAGGATCCCGAGGCGAATGGAGGCGACTTCGCCGCGGCACCGCCGCCATCAGCCGCACTGAGGACGCTGGGGGAAAAGCGTGCCCCCTTCCGCCTCCCGCGCGGCGCTTTACGGCAGGCTGTTTCGGCACTGTCGCGCGGCAGCGGCCACGCCGGCCAATGGGGAGCCGCGCCCGCCGGAGGGGGCCGCAAAGCGCGGGCGGGGCGGCACGTGTGAGGCGAGCGGCGGGCTCGGAGGTGCGTGGCGGCGGCGGGTGGGGGGCGTGTGTGCGTGTGTGAGTGTGTGACTTCGTGACTTCGTGACTTCCCGCGGAGCACCCCCATCTCCCGGCCCTCCGCGCCCGGCTGCGGCCTCCTGGGCACTGGCCGTGGTCTGGGGATCGCTAGGGAGAGGGGCCGGGGCCGCGGCTTCGGCCACCCGGGCCCGGTGATCTGCGGTCTCGCTGTGCTGAGCCTCCGTGCCGACCGGCCTGTGGGCGGTCTCTTCTGGTCCCACACGGCCCACCTAGGGGTGGCGACCGCCGCCGAGAAGGGTTTAGCTCCGTCAAGTATGTTAACCTGTGTTCAGGGAAGCGCAGGCGACCTTTTCCTCACATCGTGAGTAGGGGAGCCGTGGTGGCCCAGTAATGCTGTCTCTTGCTCCGTTTGCAGTGTTGCCACAATGGAAGCCAAGGGTAAAAAGAAGTTCGTCGGGAAGAGTGGAAAAGCACCTCGTGGAAAAGTGCCACCTGGAAAAAAGAAATTTAAAAAAGGTAATGGTAAGAGGGCAAAGGCTCCTTAGTAGGAGTTCTGGCTGAGTGATTATTGTTGCGCACAGGCATGCTTGGACTCAATTTTTTATCTTGGTAAGCTTGTGTCGTGAAATTGCTAGCTTGGTAGATGGGTGAAGAGCAGTGGATGCTGTCTATATGAACTACAGTAAGGCTTTTTACAGCTTCTCCCATACCATCCTTGCAGAGGTGCTGATGAATTACGGGGCTGGATGAGCAGATAGTGAGGTAGATTGAAAACTGGATGAATGGCTGGGCCCAGAGAGTGGTAATCAGTGGCACAAAATCTAGTTGGAGGCCAGTAACTGACAGTGTACCCCAAGAGTCAATGCTGGGTGTAGTCCTGTTCAATAGCTTTATTGATGATCTGGATGATGGGGCAGAGCATGCCCTCAGCAAGTTTGCTGATGACACAGGATTGGGAGGAGTGGCTGATACACCGGAGGTTGTGCTCCCCCTCAGAGGGACTTTGACAGGAACCTCATGAAGTTCAACAAGAAGTGCAAAGTGCTGCACTGGGGGCTGGGGGAACAACTCCATCCATGCACTAGTACATGCTGGGGGAAAGCAGCTCTGCAGAAAAGGTCCTGGGGGTCCTGGTGATCACAAAGCTGAACATGAGCCAGCAATGTGCCCTTGTGGCGAAGGCGGCTGTTTGAATCCTGGGCTGCATTAGGGGGAATGTTTCCAACAGTCTGAGAGAGGTGATCCTTGCCCTCTCCTCAGCACTGGTGAGGCCCCACCTAGCGTGCTGTGTCCACTTCTGGGCTCCCCAGTACAAGCGAGACATGGACGTACTGGAGAGAGCCCAGCAAAGGGCCATGAACATGATAAAGGCTCTGGAGCATCTCTCTGATGAGGGAAGGTTGAGGGAGCTGGGACAGTTCAGCCTAGAGAAGAGAACACTGAGGGGTACCTCCTTGTCAATATATACAAATACCTGAAGGGAGGGTGCAAAGATAGAGCCAGGCTCTTTTGAGTGACAGAACCAAAGGCAATGGGCACGCTATGGTTCCATCAGGAAAGACTTCTTCACTGTGATGGTGACTGAGCCTTGGCACAGTTTGCCCAGGGAGATGTTGGAGCCTCCCACCATGGAGACAGTCAAAAGCCACCTGAACATGATCCTGGGCAACCAGCTTTGGGTGACCCTGCAGGAGCGTTGGACCAGATGACCTGCAGAGGTCCCTTCCAACCTCAGTCATTCTATAATTCTATCTCGCATTCAAAAGTATGCTGACTGTGTGATCAAGTAACCTGGAAGAAGTGAAGCTGAAATGCTTTAAGTAAATGGCATTGCAAGCCCTTCAGCTCTATTTGATTGACCTAAATTACTCTTTTAATTAAAAATTTAGGTTGGTAAGTTTTTGATTCTAGACTTCGCTTTCCCACATTAAGAAAAAGTTTATTTGAGAATTGAAACTAGGGTGTGTGGAGTGCTGCAGGTTAGGATTCAGAAAATACCTTTCAGTGTTTGTTGTCTTGTGCTTAAAACAGATGATGTCAAAACAGCTCAGACTGTACTGTGAAGAGATGATTTTGATATTAATGACTTGGATGTCAGGGGTGGTAAAATTCTTAATTTAGAATAATCATTTTTATGCCTGGATTGTTATGCTGTTGCCAAGAAAATAATGCCTGGGGAAAACTTCCCTATGGAAAACTAGGACACCCAGGGACTGCAATGAAAACACCGGCTTTGAGAAGCATGTAAGAGTTATTGCCATATGTATAATTGTTATTACAAAGTAGTTTAATTCTTGTTAGAGTAATAATTTGTTATTTTGAAACAACATTAGCTCTAGGATAACATTTTAATTTCTGTTTTGTTGGTTAATAGATTCAGGCCCACCAAAGAAACCTCTTAACAAAGGAGATGAGGAGGGAAAGCCTAAATCCATTTCCAAGAAATTTGTGAAAGGACAATTAAGACCTGGAAGAGCTAGCGTCAAACAATTCAAGAATAAACAGCAATCAGAAAAGCTTGCAAAGAAGAGGAAGCTCCAGGATGGTGAAGAGGGAGGTGAGCAGCTTTTTAAGCCTGGATATCAATGGAAACTATGATATCCAGTTGATATCCAATGGGAACATTGTTCATCTAGGTCTTCCTCTTTCCCCCTGACCTTTCCAAACTGGCCGAATAACTCCAAGTTTACTTCATGTTTAATCTTTGCTGTGGAAAAATTTACTTCACCTGAGGCCAAAGTCATTAGAATTAACAGTTACAAATTTTCTTGGAAGTCAAAAGTAAAGATGCAGTAGGAAATTTAAATAATTGGTATGCCATCATAAAGCTATGATTATTTTAATGACAGTATTAAATGGCTAGCTTGAAACTGGCTGTTTTCACACAAAATTGGAAAATGCAGAGTTTTTCATAGGCAATGTTAGAAATGTTATCCTCCGTTCTAAAAGGATTGGCTAGGAAATTTGGAACACCAAAATTCACAAAACAAAGTTGATTATCCTTTATATTTTTTCTGTAGCCCAGACTATCTAGACACCTCTTTTTGTTTCAAAAAAACCCCAAACAAATAAAAACAACAAAAAAACCCACTTAAAAAACCCCCAACAACCCACCTTCCCCCCCAGAAAACCCAGACACTATCATCAGTGTTACATTTACAGCTTTTTACATTTTACAGCTTACCATAGAATGAACGGTTAGAGTTGTAAGGGACTTTAAAGATCATCGAGTTCCAACCCCCTGCCCTGGGCAGGGACACCTTCCACTAGACCAAGTTGCTGAAAGCCCCATCCAACCTGGCCTTGAACGCTTCCAGGGATGGGGCATCCACAGCTTCTCTGGGCAACCTGGTAATACAGAGAGGCTAAATAAATGTCTGATTTTTATCCCTGTTTAAATGGATTTCTTTTTTAACTTTGTTTCTGGCACATGAGCACGTGATGGTTCCTCCTGCTGTGAAGCAAAACTCTACTGCAACAATTAAACAGCACTGTCAAATGAGAAGTGGAGTCTTATGTAGGGGATTCTGAAGTTCTGCAGAAATATGTTAGTTGTTTGAAGGACAGCAGAAGGTCTTGAGTATTTTATTGTTGCTCTTGTTGCATGTTTGTAGAATGGCTTCACATGGAATATGCACTAGATATCTGGAAACTTAATAGCAACAGAATGTTCATATTAAGCCGCTTTAAAAAAAACAACACAACCACAAACAAACCTTTAAATGTTGTTAATAAGAGTAACTGAAAGCTACTGTGTATTGCATAGTGTCGCTGCTCTCAAAGCAAAGTGTTACTAGTTTTGCTTGTCACTATTACTTAGAGAGCGACAGAAAAAATCAATAATACGCTTTTGTACAAAGAGAGCATGGTTTTTGGATGGGTAAGACAGTCAAGTGCATGCTGCTAAATACCAACAAGTGGTGCTTTAAGGTCTAAAAATTTGAAGCTGTGTCTTTAATGTTCCATATAGAAGTGACAATTACCATGACTTGCTTCTGTGAAACCATGTAATGTAAGATGATTGGTTTTTATCAAGGTATGAATAAAACTAAAATTAAATACTTGAAGCTTTTCCATAACTCTACTAATAGCATTTTCTGTAGAAAGTTACCTTAACCGAGTTTGTTGTGTGGCCGTGTATAGCTAATTTGTATAGTAAAATCCCATGCTTAAGGAATTTGACTGAATAAAAATATTCAGCATGTAAAAAGGCTTTAATTTTTTCCTTTCTCTGAGATTTCAGATCTGTATCTTTGAGTTAGGGCTCTTTTGAGAGAGGGAAAAGTTATGTGTGAGTACAGGGTGAACTAAAAAGGGAGAGTTACCTGGGGTGGTCATAGGCTGATAGGTGCATTTTGAGTAAATTCTTAAGCTATTAAGTAGTTTGCAATGCATCCTTTGACAGAGTGTTGAGGAAAAATCGTTGTTTGCCTTGTTCCTCCAGTATTCTAAAAGTGGAAATTACTAGCTTAGCATACTTACTAAATATTTACTGTTTCTTATTAGCTAGCTGGGTAACTGCAGGCAAAGCTCCTGAATTGTTAGCAATTCAAGTCACAGAGCTGCCACAGTTTATACTGATAAAGGATTCCATTGCTCCTCTTTAATTGACTATGTATTTGTTTTTGTCTTCAGGGTCAGATTCTAAGAAGCCAAAGTGGAGTGACTTCAAAAAGAAAAGGAAGGAGTTAAAGCAAACCAGACAGCTTAATGATAAAAGTAATTACGACATAATTGTAAAATCAAAGCAAATATGGGAAACTGTGAGAAGGTAATAATCATTTCTTTTTTCTCTCATTTAGTTGGCTTTTAGTTATAAGTTGCAAGATGACTGTCTTTCTCCTATCTAATTATCTAAAACTGTACTACCACAGTGAAACTCCATGGGTGAATAACATTACATACAATTCTGTAGATGGTTCAAGCAGATTGTGGTGACCCACAGTGCTAGAAATATCTGGATTGAGCTCACTTGTATTTTAGGCTAAAATTTGTGAGTAAATGCTTAGGGAGCTGTCTTATTTTTTGAATCCTGAAGCACAGAGCATGTACTGATTCAGCCAGATCGTGCAGTAGGATCACTGCGTGAGTTTTTGTGGAGGTTTGTATACTGTCACTGGGCAGGTGAGATTGTAGAACTGGGGCCCCGCATCAGAAGGAGGAGTTAATTTTACTTGCTCTAAGTGTCTGTGCTTTGCAGTCTTGGCTGTAAGATTCTTACAGATCTCTGCATCTATAAACAACTCTGGCTGCATGTTTGAGTTTATGTTCTCTTTAATAATATTGTTACTCAGAAAAGAATAATTCTGTGGAAATCTGGTTTGGTTTCTAGGAACTGAAACTGGTTAATTACATCTATAAACAAGTTTAATGAATGATAATGTAAATTTGGATTGGCAGGAGCTAAGTTAATTTTGTACTGTTGTACTGTCTTGTTTCTTAATTTATAGATTTAAGTGAAACACACTACAAAAAAGCTGCTTCCTCAATTCAGATTGTTTTACTATTTTTTTGCTTGTAGAAAGAAATGCAATAAGGAGACCCGAGAAAAGCTAATGAATGAACTACAGAAGCTTCTTCATGGAAAAATTAAAAGTGTAAGATAAACTGATGCCATAGTGCATAAATTCACAAAAGCTTCCTTAAAGAATGGTGGAATATAAACGAACTTTTAATAATATAGTCCTAACCTGTTATTCCAAAACCTACAGGGAATTTTTTTAAATTGTTGAGTAAAAAAAGAACAAAAACAGGGTTGAAAGGCTGCATTTGGCACCTGGATTTCAGGACAGTAGTCCTGGGATGCTTTGTCTATCAGCTGGCTATTGTAAGTCTGTCTGTTTTGCCAGGCAGCTTTAGTCCAGTTAAATTCTGTGTTAACTGAAGTTCAAAAACAGCCACTCAGAGTTCTGATGAATTACGGTTATTGCTTTGCAACTTTCTTTTAGAGAAGTTAGTGTCCTGATACTTAACTATGCTGAACAGTCTTGCCACTTAGTTCTTGAAATGTATAAAAATGCAGTGAAATAAAGTGATTGGTGGTATTCCATGCCGAAGTGAACTGTATTGTCACATGCTGAAATTACGAAGAACGTGAGAGAAAAAGAGATAGCATTTCATGGTTCTCTTTCGGCATTAAAATGATGATGCATGTCCTTAACTGTCAACAGCAGCGAGTATTGTCTATATTTTGTTCGATAGAGCAATAAAAAAACCTTAAAACTTAATTTGTTATAAACAGGTAACAAATTTTATAATTGGCATTGCATGCTACGTGTGGCATAAAACTATATCAGCAAGCAAGTGCATTAAAATAAATTTGGTGCATAATGCCATTTGAATGGCCTAGGGTAATGAAATGTCTCTGTCCTGTAGCTGGCGTTTGCACATGATTCAACTCGAGTGATCCAGTGCTTTATTCAGTATGGTAATGAGAAGCAAAGGCAAGAGACATTTGAAGAACTGAAAGGTACTTTCTTCCCATTTACATTTTACCTATATGCTCCTCTATTGTTGTTAGGATGCATTAAAACAAGCCATATTATTTTCTCTTGAATATTTTTAACTTTATTTTTAACTTCAAATGATGCATCTTTCCTAGTGGGCTCTTAAAACTTATTTAAATAATGGTATCTTGTTTTGTAGAGTTCATTTTGTGAAAAATCAAACCAGCTGAATGTTTTTTCCCTTCTTTTAGATAGCCTAGTAGAGTTGAGCAAATCAAAATATTCCAGAAATATTGTGAAGAAGTTTCTTATGTATGGGTGAGTATGAAGTGCATTTGCTTAGCTGTGTTGCATTGTTTTATTTCCAATGTGAATGCTGCTCTTAATCTATAGTGCATCATGAATAAAAGATATGTCTCTGGAATCATGTTTATAGTAGTGATAAGACAGGAGAGTGTCTGGTATTGCTAACAGCAGTTTTTCTTTTGCAAAAAGTAAAGCTAGAACTGTACACATCAAGAACACATGCAAAAAAAAAAAAAGCTCAAATGCGTGCTCAAAGTTGATCTTCGCCTTATGCAAAAAAACTGGCTTTTTGAAGTTTTCTCTGCTTAGTGTTTCACGAAGGCATCCTTTATTCTGTAGAATTTATCCACTGGATTCTTTTCTTATCCTCAAAAGGCCTCATGATTTCTCCAGGTTCCTGGCTTTCTCACCATATTTTCATAAATGCTGTAAGGCTGACCAGATTTCCTGGTTTCTGTGCTAAAATTTATCACCTAAATGTGCTTCCGAAAATAAAACTATTGATAGGTCAGCTTGTCCCTAAAGCTTTAACGCTTCCTGTCTTATATTCCCCTGTGAAACAGGACAAAACCACAAGTTGCAGAAATAATAAAAAGTTTTAAGGGCCATGTGAAAAAAATGCTCCGTCATGCCGAAGCATCTGCTGTAGTGGAATATGCGTATAATGACAAAGCCATTCTGGAGCAGAGGAATATGCTGACAGAAGAACTATATGGGAACACTTTCCAGGTTTACAAGGTGATGTTCCAATACTTTCTAGTCTAAGGTTTTAGCATCCAAGGTATTGTGTCAGTAATACCTTGCTTATCATACCTACTATTTCTTTTGATTAAATTTCTTTCTGTCAGCTGTCCAAATGTAGTCTAGTTTAGCATGTTTAAATGTTACGATTACTTGCACATTTCTATTCTAGATTAAATTTTTGTGATTTTTCAGATTGAACTATGTATAATGTATTATGTTGATGTATGAGCTTGCTCTGCTTATCAAAGACAGTCTAATATATTGTTGCAGTTATCGTAGTGTCATAAAGTCTAGCATGAAGCGGTCATCCTAGATGAGATAAGATTTAGGCTTAATTCCCCATTAATGCTCAAGATGTTTTTTGTGTCAGAACTGTCTTATGTCTCATGAGGACTGAGTGTGGGCAGAACGTGCCTGCATCTATATATGGTATGCTATTTAGGCTTAATTTTTGGCTTTGTTTTCTTTTCCCATGGAAACTATAGGACTTGAGTCCAAACACTCTTGAAACCATTTAGATGTAGATCCTCATCAGGCACTGGGAGTCTTTTTAAAAAATACAACCTCCTTTCTTTTGACTTCTGTTTTTCTTGCTCATTTGGAAAGTTGGTTTCCTTTAGAGGTACAAATAGTTTTATTTGCTGCAAAGTTCAGAACTGTTTTGCGCAATTATTAACTACACTACACAGCACACCTTTACACATGATTTCTGTTAAAGTTGTATAAGAAATTAACAGCTCACTTCTGAACGGTATTGCTGTTTTTTTCTTTATGAGTTATTATAAGTTTTAGTAAAGCATTTTGCAACTCTGTAATAGAAACGCATGTTTGCTGTGTTTGTGGGCTGTAATTTGTACTGGGTGTACAACAGCCTCTGAAATCAAATGCAGTGTTAGCTTCCATCATTCTAGCATTCTTGGCATGCATGCTTCAAGTCTTACATTGTGATGCAAACCTGAGACTCAACAGTATGTGGGTTTATAAGACATTACGGTGTAATCCTTAAAGAGACATGGAGTTTCTTGGTGTTACAGGTTGCCCAGAGAGGTGGCGAAAGTTCCATCCCTGGAAGTGTTCAAGGCCAGGCTGGATGGGGCTCTGAGCAACCTGGTCTAGTGGTTGGTGTCCCTGCCCATGGCAGAGGGGTTGGATCTAGATGATCTTTAAGGTCCCTTCCAACCCTAACAATTCTATGATTCTATGATACGAAATGCGTGGTTCACTTTCCCCATCCTGCCACCAACTCTCCACCCCCCTTCCCCACCCAGCAGGGACAGTTAGAAATGCATTTTTTCTAATTTTCTGTCTAGTCAAACTGTTTTTCAAACAACAGATTCTTTTACAAGAGTTACCAGTGTAATTGGTTAGATGAGATACCCGCAAGTGTTTCCATATTTAAGGTATATGGTACATATTCCTCCTCTCTGCTGTTCTTGAACTGGAATTTCTTGGGCCCTGGTTAACTTCTCAGTTCATTGACTTGTTGCTGTGCTACCCCTTGTCATGTGCATACTGTCATGCAGAATTTCTGCTTATCTCAGGAGTCCCTTAACACAGTACCGATGTTGTGTATTTTGCCTTGTATCTTACGGTCTCATGAGGAGCTCACCAGAATTGGCAAAAAGCAGTTCAAACCATTGAAGTAGCTTTTGTTTGCTAATAACGAGTATTCAATTTGTAGAAACTTAACTATACAGCTTTTTGACATAATCAAAGTAGATAAGCTTTTTATTTTTAAAATTGTAAAAACTGTTAGTTTTGCAGGAGATTAATTTTGTTTGTGGTATTGTTCATGAATTTTGATTGAAAAGGGACTAAAGAGTATAATTTTCTATGAGCTCCCAGTACTTACTGGGAATGATTAAACCTCTGTGCATTCATTTCAGACACCAGTTGTCCCAACACTGGATAAAGTGTTAGAAGCTCAACCTGAAAAGAGAGAGGCCATCTTGGATGAAATGAAACAGATTCTTACACCAATGGCACAAAAGTAAGGACAAAAATTGGTTTAAGGTGTGACTATCATGAACCAGTTTGTTTCTGTCGTACAGACTGTGATATTGATACTCTTTTAAGCTCAGATGACAGTGATATTGATACTCTATTAAACTGTAACATTGCTGTGTTGTGTAGTAAGTAGCTATGGTTTTGTCTGAACTGTCATAGGCAATATTGTATCTTATTTTCGAACTCCACTTGTATAAACTAAAGTGTCCCCTGCCCCAGTCAAATAATTGGTAGAAATCCCAGCGTGGTGTGCTTCCATAACGCATTATTGGATAAGCTTCTCCAGTGGTCTTGAGGAGAAAATATTTTGCTAGGTTTTAGAACTTGTAAGTTGTGGTAGAGTTTTCCACATACTGTAAATGCTAAACATATAATCCAGAATGACTGTGTTTTCTGTGCACCTCACTACCTAACTTTTTCTTTTTTATCTGCAAATGAAGTATTGCTAGCTTACATTAAAACCATTACTTGTGTGGGAATTTTGCTTATTTTCTTCTTCCCAAATACAGAGAGGCTGTGATAAAGCACTCACTGGTACATAAAGTATTTTTGGACTTTTTCACTCATGCTCTTCCGAAACAAAGATCCGTAAGTATGTTTTGGGTTTTTTGTCTTCTTTTGCCTTCCAGTGGAAAGCTAGGGGTGGAAAGGTGGACTATTTGTGGCCTATTCTGAGTCCAGATGTTACCTAATGAAAGGTTCCTGTGTGTGGTTTTGTGCTTTGTCAGAGAATGCTTCTGGATTCAGTCTTTTGTGAACTGGGGGACTAAGGGCATATCTCTTCCTCCTTGCCTGGCTTTTTGTACAGACACGGTAGCATATGGATATTGTCTTTGGGGTTTGGAAACCCCTTTTGTAGATCTGTTTCTGTCTGTGCATATCGCTAGTGACACCAGCCGTGTTGTGATTGAGCAGTTTCTAAATAAATGGTAAAAAGATTGGAACTTTTGATTAGGCAGCAAGAAGCAGCTAGGGATAGAAAGGGAGACAGTTGGGAGCTTCATGTCAAAGAAATCTATCCAATAATAACAGTAGTGACTATTAACCTGGGAAGGGGGGGTTGGTTTGTTTTTTCTTTTTTGACTGATGGTGTTATTTTGTCACATGGCTTCATAACCTCATTCCTTTCATATGAAGACTAACTTTCGGCTGAATCTTGTCATATCTGATTTATAACGTCACCTGGTGCTTAAATGACCTTTTAGTTCTTGCTTTCTGGCTAATATCTTGTATGTATAAATAAATTGCATCACCTTCAAAGATTTAGTTGTCTTTGTCTGCTCTAATTTCAGTCTCAGTTCTGAGCACCCTTTGAATTGTCTGTAATAGGACAACTGATGAGCTTTGAAACAGGTCTGATTTCATAGGGTGAATATGATGGATATATGAATAGTTTTGAAGGGAGAAAGCTTATGTCATTTACAGTCTGTTGGACTCCTTTTGAGGCCATTTTTCATATGTCAAGGCAATGAGAATGGTTCTGTAGAGCCAGTGATGCTGTCAGTAGTGTGGGCAGACAAAAAATTCTTTCATGCCCTCATCTGCCCACCTTGAGATTTGTCAGGCCTTTTCTTTCACCTTTTTGCTTTATCACATTTTCTTCCCCAGGAAATGATAGAAGCTATCAGAGAGGCTGTCATCTACCTGGCACACACTCATGATGGAGCCCGAGTAGCAATGCACTGCTTATGGCATGGTACTCCCAAGGTACTCTTTGGTTTCAGTGTACCCAGTCCTCTTTAATAGTAGTCTAGTCTGAGAGCGTGAGTATGATTGCTTGCGTGGGTCCTTCTGCCAGCACACATTTTGATGCAGTTAAGTATTGAGAGCAAGGTTTAAAATTGCCCCACTTTACCTATTGGCAAATATAAGCAGTAGTTTTTTGTGAATCAAATGCTTTCATTATAATTTTTGTAGGGGAAGAATCTCCCTTTTTTTTTTAGTGGGGATCTTGCAGATGAAACATAAAGCTTTTCCATTTTAGGATTATTGGCCGTTCATTCCTCCTTTAGATTTTTTCATGCAGGTGAAATTGGCAGTAGGGAGAGGACAGTAAAAAAGCCATAATGTGGAACAATGTTTGTCTTCGGAATGCCAAGACCTGGAAAATGTTACAGGAACTGTGCTGTAGTTTCTTCTGCAGATACGGTATCCTGAAATGCTTCAGGTGTTAACATATGCCATCATCTCTTTGTAAATATTGTCATACCTCCTATCTTTGTCTGTTTTATTAAAAACAAAAAAGACAACTTATGAAAATAGTCAGCTTGTTACAAAAGACTGCAGAAAAAAATAAGAAGTTGCTGGGATCTGGCGCTAGTAATGTATCTAAAGAAGACTGAGCAGTGATTGCAAGAGCCAAAAGTACAGGCACTGAGGAAACTTTCTGCCAGAAAATCTTGGTAGTAAAGCGGTTTTGCAACAGGCTAGAGTTGTTGCTACTTTGAACTTTCAGGTCCTGTTGAATGTTTCTTTCCAAATTAATAGTTCAAGTACGTTCCTCTTCTCTAAGTAAGGAACAAGATATTGGTGAACATATGTGGTGGTCTGCTTGTTCTTTTGTTCTGTTTACTAATAGTTGATGTGGTCTCTATCAGTGGTCTCCAATCTCTTGATCACGCAACCCTGAGCATGCTTCCCCAATATGTATATTTATATATAAATTGTGCACATGTTCTACTGTACATTCCTTTTCTGTAAGTAATGAAAAAGCTATAGGTGGCATATGTGGTGGTCTGGTTTTTGGTGGGTGGTTTGTTGTTGGTTTTTTTGTTTTTTTTTTCCCAAGTTTCCCATTTTGGCATCTCCGATTCATGTGCTGGACTTGTAAACATATCACAGAACCTCCCTGGGATTGAGTCTTTCGCAGTTCAGGTTTAAGTCATCACGCTGTTTCCAGGTGTTGACTAATAGTACAAATGTAAGACACTGGCACACAAATGTTAGGCTTTAGTAAGCAAATTGAAGGTTATCTTTTTGAAGGCATAAATAACAATTTAGTTATTTGGAATCACTGGCGTTATAGGCTCATTTGGGTTTCTTGTTTCCTTTTGGGTAGGACAGAAAAGTCATTGTGAAAACTATGAAGACATATATTGAAAAAATAGCAACGGTGAGTGTTCATTAACCATTTATATCATAGTCTCTGAAACACAAGTGGTTTGATAGAGGCTAATTTGAATGTGCTCTGGTACTGGGAACAACTGAGATCTTAATAAAACTAGGTTTAAAATAGTGGTGATGTACTAGATAATATGAAATATATTGAACTTTGTGTAATATTTAGAGACATATTGAGGTGCTTCATTGTGGGTACCACATGAAGTACTGTCCTTCTTTAATGTAGTTGAATTAATTAAAAGTCCTAAATTTTTTTCTTCTTTTTTTTTTCTTTTGAGACCAACATTATATTGCATCTCCGTATGGCTTGTTGGTTAATTTTCCTTGGTTGGGAGTAAAATAACATGTATACAGAAGAGGAACAAAAATTAAGATGTTGGGGTTATCATTAGAAAGGCCATTTGAATGTGCATGTTTCTTTTAAGATGCTCGATAAATTTTTTTTTTAGTCAGGAAGCTTCAAAATGAATTAACGCTGAAGTGACATACAGTGGAAAAAGCCTGTATTTAATTTTTTTCTGAGTAACATGTATGTTTGGAGACTGCAGCACCGGTAGAGTAACAGTTGCAGCCAGATTACATAGTGCTGGGCAAAACTGCAACTGTGAAGAAAAGCCTTTTAAACTTCTTCCCTTCCTGGTTGCTGTATTGCTCGGTTTACTAATAGTTGATGAGGTCTTAATCAGTGGTCTTCAAGCTTTTTTGATCACACAACCCTGAGTATGCACTTCCAATATATGTATATTTATGTGCATATTCTACTGTGCTAGTATACATTATAAAACAGACAGAAATGGAAATTTTAAAGGGATGAGATAAAGATAACCAGTGGTTATTTTTATATGTTTATTAATGGTACAAAAAAATGGTTTCTTCCTGCACCACAGTGGATTGTCTTGTGCATCCCACTTTGGATGTCACTGGTCTAAGTGGTGTTTTTCTCCATAGTTTTCTAGTAACAGAATAAATGAGTTGTTAGATTTTTATAAGACATGTATTATATAGAAATATGAGACAGTGGGTAAATAATAGCTAAAACAACACTGGAGCACTGAAGGTCTGGCTTCACTTTGACGTAGAGTCTCACTGACCTACAAGTGAATTGGGTTGTGCGCTTTTGAGCATGCTAGAGGCTTGCTTTCCAGCAATGCAGTAGAGACTATATGGCTCATCTCAAAAAATAATAGTATGTGATTTATTTCAGTTTTAAGCAAGTCCACCATAGAAATACAGTCTACATGTAATGTTCCTGCAAGGCAAATCCTATGATTTCAAATGATAATTAAACAATAGGATTAGGTTAATAGCTTGGATGTGATAAAGCATTATATCTGTTTACAACAGGAGATCAATTTAATCTACCTTGGTTTTAACAACATACTTCTCTTAACAAACATTCTATAACAATAGACAGAATTTGCTTGTGGTTTATGTCGTGTCATGTTTGAGACAAACTCTCAGAAATGTTGATTCTAAGTCAATTAGTACATTCATAGAACTTGACTGCATGTGGTTTCTCATGTCTCATCTTTGCAGGGTGAATTTTCTCATCTGGTCTTGCTGGCAGCATTTGATTGCATCGATGACACAAAACTTATGAAACAGTTAATTATATCTGTAAGTAACTGATTTTTTCCTAAAATAATATACTATTGTCAGTGTGTTTGTCAGTGTAGAGGAGGATGAGAGTAGGAATCCATCCTCTTTTTTTTCAAACAATTTAATTCCTTTCCACCTTTTCTGTTTCATCACATTTGTGTATCATGATTATTTTTTTCTTTTCATAGAAGACCTCTGCACTTCCGTATGTTATTTTAATTCATTTTTAAGCTAGATTCAGTGCTTGCTGCAAATTACCCTTTCTTTTGTACATGTTCATTCTGGCTAAAGGACGACTGGAATCTCTTTAATGTCAAGGTCTTTGGCCTAGAAGTTTGAGCTCTGCTAGTATTTCAAGAGATTAAATTAGTGGAAAACTTTAGAATGAGGATGTCACCTTATCCGTTTTGCAAGCAAACCTAAAATGTCAAGAATATCCATGCCTAGAATGTCCTTATTGTGCAAATTCATTATTGTAGAAGAGATTGTTTAGCACGTTTAGCTCTTTTATTTCGCAGAAGTAGCATCTCGGAAAGTGATACTTCAGGATAAACTTCAGTAAACTTTCAGGAACATGGCAACAGGCCTGAATGTAGTATGCCATGACTTCAAAGAAGAAAAGTACTTAGAGACATCCAAGTTTTGGTTGGATGATGAAACCATTAATTCACTTTAACTCTCAAAACTTGACATTTAGTATATTGATAATTAAATGATAACTATTATTCTGGATAAAATCCATGTAATATTCTTATCTTGCTTCCAGAATGGACATAGATAGATGTCTGAAGCATGAGAGCACTCTAGCAGTTTTGCTTCACCTACATGGAATTGCAGAATGAACAATAAGGATAATATGATTTAGTCTGCATCTGCTTCCATTTGGAATGTGCTGTTTCCCCAGCTTTCTTGCAAAAATTGTTTAATAGGGTTTCATAAAGTGTTTATACTTAAGATTATGTTTACATGCAAATTTTATCATTTCTAAGATGTTTTAGTCTGTAAATTACCATGAAGTTACCTTTTCACACTGATAAAAAAAAGACTTCATAGTGCACAATTAATTTTCTTGCAAGCAGGATAATTAATGATGTATAGGTTGTAATGTGCTTATACTGGTACTCATGCTATAGCTTTTTAGGACTGATGGGTTGAGAGGCAATGGCAGGGAGGTAAAGGTGAGGCAAATACTCTGCATGTGGAGGAGTAATATGAGGAGAAAGTGGTTATGATGATTGTTGCGTTAAAAAATATGAGCAGTTCTTCCATTTGAGCAACTTTGCATAGCAGGGAATTGGGTTTTCATGCCCTCGCATGGAGATTTGGCTCTAAGTCTGTTTCTCTCTGGGTGTGGAGAGATAAAAGCATCCCAGTGTGATGATGGCTTTTCTTTCTTGGGTGTAGCAGCTGTAATCACAGCTGGGTTTTGTTTCCACAGTCTACTCTGCAAGCTAACAACTTCTGGGCAAGTTCCAAGCAAATAAACCCTGACAGATCAGAGCTGTCTTGGTACAAGATCATTGAGGCATTCCTGTATTATGTTACAAGCACTCTGCTTTCTTGTGGGTTTATTAGTTCAGATACTGAACTGATTAGTTCACATAGGCTTTAGCTGAGCTTCCAAGGTGTCATTTAATTCCTGAATTGGCTGTGTTTTTCCATCATGTGAGATCAAAGATAATGGAGTGTTTACTGTTTGGTCATCCTGTCGCATCAATTTGGACAGAAGAGTATAAGGAGGAGAGCCCTTCACATACAGAGTCAGCCCATCTGGGTTTATATGAGATCAGGAACATGGAAAGGATGTCGGGGGCGGGGAAAAAAAAGCATGTAAGATCAAAACCAGCTCTTCAGATGATGAAGCATACTCTGTAAAAGAATCCAACCTTTTAAATTATCCTAAAGAGCAGTTAGACTTCTAAAACACCTCATACCGATTATCATTCTGTCCATAGTAAAATTTAGCTTAAGGAATGTAAGGAAAATAATAAGCATTTGGGAGAGGAGAAAAAGCAGTGTCTCTCTCTTTTCTTTTTTTTTTTTTTTCTTCTTAGTATTATAAAACTGATCACTTGCATGGATTGGCAGAATGGCTGGTAGGTAAGGGAAGGTTTTAAGCTCCTTAAATCCTCTGGGGAAAGTCTTTCCTTCTCATCATATGTTAGCTCCATGGAGTCTTAATCCAGGACCAAATAATATGTATGGTGCTTTATACCTTCATATGTGATATGAACTGTACATTGTGAGCGTGGTGTGTCAGGATTTGGGCAAATTTTAGCAGGAAATCCCTCTGTTTCATGAGGACTCCAAGCAGGCAGTGTTAGGGAGACGTTACCAACAAGAGACAGCATGCCTGTGGTGTTCAGAGTTTCTCCTACTAGGAGAAAGATGAAAGTGCCAGCTTTCAGTGCTGGCACTGAAGGCGACTAAATTCTGTAATTGGTCTAAATCAGTGAGAGAAGTACATTTTTGGAAGATTTAAAAAAAAATTGTTTATTATCTTTTATACAAAATAGCCGTGTTATAGGTTGATTTCAAAGTGCAGAATTTTGTTTTTATTTGTACTGAACAAAATACTTTCTTTACCTATTTTAAGTTTTGAAATATTTCAGCAGCTTTGTCATCCATTTAATTGATAAATGAACTTCACGTACATCTGATTCTGAATGTACATGCTGAGAAGACAGAATGTGGTCTTAGGTTTTGGTTTTTTCTCAGAAAAGATTTTTATTTTTTTTCCCATCCCCAGAGTGTGAAGGTTGCAGTAGTAGGTTTTTGTTCATAGTTACAGTGCTACGTTAAACTGATGTTCCTCTCAGTTTACAAAAACTCAGTTTCACCTAGGTTTAGGCGATGTTTTGGAAATAAGAATGTTATCTTAACATTTCCTGCCAGCTTCCAACCACCTTTCTCTATTTCTCTTACCCTCAAAGACAACCAACCAAGCTTCATCTTAAGAAAGGGTGACATTGGTTTAAATTGTTCTATTTATCTTTTTATAGATCTTACTGGAAGGACTTTCATGGTGGAAAAAAGGGTTTTTAAGGACTATGGCCTGCAAAATGTGCTGAAAGTGCCCAAAGCTCTGTATAGCCCTTCTTTGCTTTGATAGTCATAAATTTTATATGTATATTAAAAGTTGTCAAGAATGGATTATCATACTGGTCAAGGGTACCCGGATGGTATTCAGGGTTTTCTAGTGGTACTTGGAACTTGCCTAGAAGGCGTGTTGCTGTAGGAAAGGGCATTTGTTGAGAAGCTGACAAAAATTTTGAGTACAAACAAACAGATGGGCTAATACAGGTGCTTCCATCTGAAGATAGCAGCGTGCTTCTATAAGCAAGAAAACTCCCCTCGATATGAATGTGTTTCTTCCTCTGCCATGTTAGTGCACAAGTGTATGCAGCGTCCACTGTGTAGTTTACAAAGTGGTTACTCCTAGCCAACAACTCATAGAATCATAGAATTGCTGAGATTGGAAGGGACCTTTAAGATCATCAAGTCCAACCTTTAACCTACCCTGACAAAAGCCACTTCTAAACCATGTCCCTAAGTGCCCCATCTACCCTTTTTTTAAACACCTCCAGGGATGGTGAATCCACCACCTCCCTGGGGAGCCTATTCCAATGTTTAATAACCCTTTCAGTGAAAAAATGTTTCCTAATATCCAATCTAAACCTCCCCTGACATAACTTGAACCCATTTCCTCTTGTCCTATCACTTGTCACCAGGGAGAAGAGGTCAGCCCCCATCTCTCTACAACCTCCTTTCAGGTAGTTGTAGAGGGCGATAAGGTCTCCCCTCAGCCTCCTCTTCTCCAGGCTAAACAACCCCAGCTCCCTCAGTTGTTCTTCATAAGGTTTGTCCTCCAGACCCCTCACCAGCTTTGTAGCCCTTCTCTGGACACGCTCCAACACCTCAATGTCCCTCTTGTAGCGAGGGGCCCAAAACTGAACGCAGTACTCGAGGTGGGGCCTCACCAGTGCCGAGTACAGGGGGATGATCACTTCCCTAGTCCGGCTCACCACACTATTCCTGATAACAGGCTAGGATGCTGTTGGCCTTCTTGGCCACCTGGGCACACTGCTGGCTCGTATTCAGCCGGCTGTCAACCAACACCCCCAGGTCCTTTTCTGCCGGGCTGCTTTCGCGCCGCTCTGCCCCAGTCCTGTAGCACTGCATGGGGTTGTTGTGACCCAAGTGCAGGACCCGGCATTTGGCCTTGTTGAACCTCATACCATTGGTCTCAGCCCATCGGTCCAGCCTGTCCAGATCCCTCTGCAGAGCCAACCTACCCTCAAGCAGATCGACACGCCCGCCCAGTTTAGTGTCATCTGCGAACTTACTGAGGGTGCATTCGATCCCTTCATCCAGATCATTGACAAAGATATTAAAGAGAACCGGCCCCAGCACCGTGCCCTGGGGGACCCCACTTGTGACCGGACACCAACTGGATTTAACTCCCTTTACCACCACTCTCTGGGCACGGCCATCCAGCCAGTTTTTTACCCAGCGAAGAGTACACCTGTCCAGGCCATGAGCAGCCAGTTTCTCCAGGAGAATGCTGTGGGAAACAGTGTCAAAAGCTTTGCAAAAATCCAAGTAGATAACATCCACAGCTTTTCCCTCATCCACTAAGTGGGTCACCTTATCGTAGAAGGATATTAGGTTTGATAGGCATGACCTGACTTTCACAAACCCATGCTGACTGGGCCTGATCACGCTGTTCTCCTGCATGTGCCGTGTAATGGCATTGAGGAGGATCTGTTCCATGACCTTCCCAGGCACCGAGGTCAGACTGACTGGCCCTCTGGGGCCTCTGGGGAATGCCCAGTGTTTTCGATTAAAGCTCAAATAAACAGCAATATAATACTGCCAGCAAAAGTCAGCTTTATTCCATTATGGAAACTTCATTTTTCTTGGTGAATGTTCTGTGATCAGTTTAAGTTTGACTTTTCCTTCCACAGACTGTTGTTGCTGCTCAGGTACTTATGTGCACTCCCTTGAAAGTCAGCACGGTATCAGTGATTTCTGTTAGTTGATGTGGCAGGTGAACCTTTGTCTGTGTGGTCTGCTAAGATTATGACTTTTACTGAGATTATATTTTTACGGTGTGTGACATACCAGAATATGTATTGTATTTTTTACTTGAATGTATCAGTGAAAACAAATCCTGTCCTTTTGTAGTATTTTCTAATCGGTGACATTGATACGTCTGATGAACACATTTTAAGCCTTAATATTTTTTTATTTCTCTCACTTATCCCAACTTTCATTCTGATTACAGGGTTTTTTTAATTTAATTTCACAAGCAGATACAAATCTTATTAATAGTATGTAGTTTTCCTTTCCTAAGCTTTGCATTTGAAAGGTAATCAGTAATTACTGATGGCTCAAAACTATTATTTCATTAATATTTTATTGCTGTTCATTTACTTTTACAGGAAATAAATGCTTCTTTGCCCAATATAATAAACAACAAATATGGAAAGAAGGTCTTGTTGTACTTGCTAAGTCCAAGAGACCCTGCACATTTTGTTCCAGAAATCATCACACTTCTGCAGCAGGGAGATGGAAATGCCTATAGGTAACTCAGATACGAAGGTTAAGTTGTTTTCCCCTAAGTTCACACAACTTTTCTGTCATGATCCATTTAATTTCATAATATAACTTTTCTTCATAATATAACTAAGTAATGTAAATACATATATATAAAATACATGAGTATTATTAGGTATGTTAGTCTTTAATCCTTAATTTTGCATTTTTGGTTTAATGATTGTATGTGATGATTGATGACCAGCAATGTATTAGTGATCAGCAGTTTATCCCTTTTGTAAAGGGCAAAAATTGTGATGTGTTCTTTGTTTAAACTCATACATCAAATTTGGCGTAGCAAAAAATTTTTAATATACATTATTGGTGTTTTGAGTTGCATAAAAGTATATCTCAAAATCTAGCAATAAAAATGGAAATTGCTAATTTAAATTCAGTCTGTGGTATTGACATTAATGCTTATCAGCTTTTGAAGAAGAACAATTTTAGATCATTAGTGAACTGTTTAAGAAATATATCTCTAGTTGAGATAACAATGCATAGAAAATTAGAGGTTAAATTATCATTAACAAAAATCTGAGGTTTACTGGCAGTCAGCTTTAAACACTATACACTTTCTCACTCCACGTGTTCTTAAAAGGTGTGTGCAACGTGTATTTAATGGTATGTGAAAGAGGGAAGGATAATGCTTTATTTTGATCTTCCAGTAGTTTATACCTGTCTCACATAGCGTATATGTTTTGACTTTCATGTTGCTTGATGTGCATACAGAGCAAGTCCTCTGTAGTAATGTGCTGTCTCTTTCTTCAGTAAGAAGAATACTGAACTCCGCCGCCGTGAACTCCTGGAAGCCATTTCCTCACCTTTGCTAGAATATTTGCAAGAACACACCCAAGAAGTAGTGGTAGACAAAGCTACCTTTGTCTTGGTTGCTGACATCTTAAGAACAGCTCTTGGTGACGTCCAGCCTGCACTAGATGCAATTGCTAATTTAGCAGCAGAAGAGCTGGTTCCAGGTGGCCGTGATGGGCAGGTAATGTAAGAGAGGACAAGGTGCTGAGATCTTGCCAAGCGTTTGCTTGTTTTGTATCACCAAATTGAAATCTGCTCAGTTTTTCCTTTACGTAAGGTGCTAATGTACTGACCTGATAGCACTCGTACATTAGACGTGGTCTCTGGTTCCTGACATTTTCCTTTTATTGTTGCATCTGGAGTGATGAAGGCTTGAGCCAGCATTTAATTTGAGTTGTAGAGCAAGGTACTTCATGATCTTGAATCTTCAGAACCTCTTTAAACACTTTGTTGGAAGGTAGCTGACAATCATGTTACGCAGACTCTCTTTTAATGTTATTGCTATGCACTCAAGCAGTTAGTAAATTTTTATAGTTCATTTGACTGTTTATACTGAGAATGATAGGGTCTCTTAGCTTTCAGGTATGCATATCTCCATGCAGGGAAGGATCTTGGATAATAGCTGTTTGTCTTTACAGTAATAGCTGTTTGTCTTTACATTATGATCTTCTCTTCAAAGTGTGCCTCTCCCCTATTTTGTTAAGATCAGTCAGATGTGTCTGTAGACGAGAAAACGCAAAATGCTGTGTACACTATATTTAAGATAAATGCCCTCCAGGTTTTCGTAGTTGTGCTGAATTTGGTCTGTCTTTCTCCTTCTTTAAGGTGGGCATTTTACAGAATTTTATGAGAACTACTCATGTTTTCAGTTCTGTAGTGAAAGTCTGTGACAATGTGGAAAGTCTGGAAGTTCTTGTAGAGGCAGCTAGACCGAGAGATTTTGCTTAGTAAGCATGAAGTCCTTGGGGAAGGGTAGATGAAACATTGATTGATATGTTTTATATTACTGAAAGCCAGATGTGACAGGGAAGGTGGTAAAAAAATAAACTGGTCAGTTAAATAAGTATTTAGACACTAGCATGAAACTTGTTGATATTTGCATAGGTGATGGATGACTAAATGGATCAGTGTGATATGGGCGGAGTGGATAAATCAAGCAGGAATATTTATGGACAGACATGTAACTGCATTTTGAAACATCATCATTAAATAATTTGTGTTTGGTTTGGTTTTTCCCCTTACAGCTTCACATTGCAGAGCATCCAGCAGGCCATCTAGTTTTGAAATGGTTAATAGAGCAAGATGAAAAAATGAGAGAGAGTGGAAAAGAAGGTATGTTGGAAATTCAGCTTTATTTGATCAAATTATGACTTAAGAGTAGTCAGTTATCTGACCTAAAATAAGATTGATGCATTTATTTCTTTGAATATACTAACATACGGAAAATTTAACATCTCTAAGATTGTTGTTTCTGTCTTTTTGCTGTTGAGAGCTGTTGTATGAACAGAATCCCAAAGATAATTTTGCTTTTTCTGCAAAACAAGTACTGGTCTGTTTTTTATTTCAGGGGTTTACTCTATACTTTGGACAGGGTTCATTTCTGTGCTTAAAATGTCTTGATAGCTTTGCTAAATTACACAGCAATTTAAAGGTTAATAATAGAAAAAGTAAAGTCTTTCTAACAGAAAGACTTGTTTCATTAGTGCTGTAAACTGTAATCTTTACTGTGTTCATTAGTGCTGCTGGGTTAATGCTTTATAACTCTTATTACAATAATTCATGCACAAAAATAGGACATCGTTGCTATTTTATATCCCAGAAGGCAGATATTGGGCACAGATGTTCTCATCTTAATATAGCTTTTCAACTTATTTTATTACATAACTGTAAAGTCTTGTTGTGTGAATCACCATATCCTAATAGAGATTACTTTTTCTCATACAAAAACCTCAAAAAATGAAAGGAGCTGGGTGGGGGTGGCATAGTATAATCTGGAAGGAACTTCTCTGTGTGTAGGGGGCTTTTTTCTTTTGTAGAAATAATCAGACCTTGTTAAAGTGTGTTCTTTTTTTTTCTTTTTTTCTTTTCTTCTTCTTACTACATTCAGATATCCATTGTTTCCTTTAAAAATAGGAGTTAGTTTGGCTTTGTTAAATGTTTCTGAAAGGAGGCTGTTTTGCTACCTCTCAAGTGGATGATTAAAAATGTGCAAAGGAGAAGTTTTATATGAGTGTCTTTCAGAGACTAGCCTGAGATGATGATAGGTATCTGCATTTACTTCTGCTAACATTGGGCAGTTCCCATTTTGAACACAAGCTCTTCCCTTTGGTTTCTTTGTTTTCCGCCAAAGAGTGCGCCATTCAGAATTGCTGCTCTGAATTTATGGAATTGTGATTTAAAAACAGCCAAATTGTTATCATATAGGGAGCAAGTTGAATAAAAACTGACGTGTTCTTCAGATGGAATTCTGATTTAAAGTGACAGTGAAAAACAGCTTCAGCGTTTGATTGGATGTTGGAGTTTGTTGGGGTTGGGTGGGTTTTTTGGGGTTGCTTACTGATAAGTTTGCATAGCATACAAGTTGTAAATGCAGTTTTGCCTGTAGTTTAGTTCCTCAAATTCAGCTGGGGACTGAAGGTCGGCCTAGGTTGTTTCTTTTGCATATGCCATTAGTGTAATGAATCTGCGAACCACCCTAAGCTTTCAAGGTTAATGAAGAAATAGAGTGTGCAGTATCAGAACAGCTGAAATAAATAAGGTTCCTACTGGTTTTGATGCACCAATAAAGGATTAGCTCTGAAGTTTTAAGTAACTTCATCTGTGCGAATTCTGTTTCTTCAGTTGTAGTCGGATGCTTAAAGGATAGCATTTTTCAGCAGAATTGTGTATGTATTAGTATGTTGCATATAATTATAATCTTGTGTTGGTTCTTAACAAGTTCTTTCTTTGAAATGGACATCTTCTTTAAGACATGAATAGCTTTTGACACCCTTTTAAAAAAATAAACAGCAAGTTTGTCTGTTTTATACTAGTAAGCTGCCACACAGTTCTGCTATTGTCTAATTTTAAGCAATGCTTGGAAGTAGTCAAAGATCTATAAAGGTATTCATTGCATTGAACAGTCAGTTACTTCGTGAGAGCAAAAGTTTGAGAATGTTTGGTGTCTAAAAACTATTAGATTAAATCACAACTGCAGAAGACTTCTAACAGGCTTCTTTATATAAAGATGCTGTCTAATTTTTGTCTTCTTTTCTTCTCCCTACCCCTTTCCCACATTTTACAGTTTGCTTTGGAAGAACATTGTTGGAACGTGTTGGTATTGAGAATATGAAGACCTGGGCAGAAGTAAATCGAGGTGCCATTATTCTTTGTTGGTACGTAAGGCACATAGCTATTTCTGGTTGGGTTCCAGTGTTAATTTATTGAACAGCTAAGAGAACATCAGTTGAAATTTCTACTAGTAAAATGCCATTTTTTTTTATCAATATGTACTGTCTTTCATGCCACTGGTAAGTCTGTGATGGAACAGGGTACTAGAAGAATTCAAACCAGAGTTTCCATATGTTGTTTCTTGAGCTCACGGTATTGCAATACTAAGAAGTAACTCAATGTTGGAAAATCTTAAGATTAAAAATCAAATTTAATTTTAAAATTGTGACTACCATGTCATGTTTTACAAGCACAAAATTCTCAAAAGAGCTCTCCACAAATAGCTACATTAAAATAATTAACTCTGAAATATTTGTGACTGGTGGTGGCATACAAGAATCCAGATTTTTTTTTTTTTTTGGTAACTTACTGCTTTCTGTTGATGCTGTAATTAGGGAGCCTAAGTATGTCTCAAACTGAAGTAGAAAAGTGTTTGCAATAGGCTATATAAAAGAATAGACTATGAAAAGGCTTATGAGGAGCTGACTGGCTCACAACTTCGAAGCGGTGAACCGTGCAACTAGTGAGATAAAAAAAGACCCCACGGGTAAAATTAACATTTAGTTTTTTTCAGATGTGAACAGCTGTGTTAATCATTGCTGTTTTCGCTTTGCGACTACCTGTCAGTGTCAGGTAGAAACCCAAGGTTTTGTCTTCAGCCCCAAGTGTGTGGTCTGTGTTCTGGAACTGCTGGCTTAGCATTGCACTGCTGGCTCCTCATAAAGACTTGCATTGAGCCAAAATCAGCAAACGATTCAAACAGACAACATGACTTTGAAAAATAAAAACTTCTCCCTTTTTTCCGCCCTGCTTCTCCCTCTCCTAAAGTTACTCCTTGCAGATTGCTTTCCATCTCTGCTCTTTTTGACTTCAGAGTGAGGCTACTTTGACATGCAGGTGAATCAAAAGCTGTTTTCACTAGTAGGACTTCTGATCGGAGGTTAAGTCTAACTTTGTTTAGTCATTATCATTCAGAGCACTAGTGAGAAGAATTGGTAGTAGAAGAAAAGTTGCAATCCATTACAAAAACCTGTTTATGCAACATCATAATAGTCATATGGATCTGGCTGTTAAAATTGTTCAGCTGCTAAAATGATAACACTTTTTCTTTGCCTCTCATGACAGGCCTTTAGAATTCAATAAATATATCTAATGCCTTTAAGTTATCTGATCCTGTGCACAGATGTTCAGTAGAGATTTGTTACAAAGGCTTGTTCATTGACAGCATATTAATGCTTGGGCTTTTTTCCCCCGACTCAAGGTTGAGATTCATTTAACGTGTGGTGTTGCTGGTTTACATACTAAGCTATTTTGATTGCCCAAATTAAGTTGCAAAGTAAATTAGTGGAATGTTTTCCATGCATAACACTTTAATAATGGTTTGGCTGTCACTGTGACACAGTCTCTGAATAGGTTTTGAAGACTTATAGGAAAAAACAGGAAATTAGTAATTGCTTGTTAGCAAAAATGAGCACAGGAGCATTGTGTTTTATGGAAAAGTCTGTGAAGAATGTCAGTCTTTCGCTTTCTCTGCTGTTACTGGTGGTATTACAGGGTGGGGCTTTGATAAGTGTGCGTTGTTACCAAGGAGGGGGGGCTTGTCTCCCAGATTGTCCATTGAACATTTTTCACCAACACTGAAACTCACCTAATGGGAAAGAGAGATAACAGTATGGGGAACGAGTGTGTGTGTGTGTTTGACTGAATTCTGTTTTTAGGTTTGGTTGTTTGTTTTTTTAAAAATTTTAATTAAATCTGAATCCTTTGTAGTTTGAACTGCTTTTGGTGGCTCTTTAGGCATGACACCCTTTTGTTTAGGCAACTGAGAACACATGGAACATAACCAGCTGCTTTTGTTCCATTTCATGTGACACCTGCTTACCTCACTAACACATAGTAATTAATCTCATCTTTGTTTAACTGCATGCATTCAAGTCAAAAGGTTACCTAAATCATACAGCAATGATGAATCTAATTTAGTCTGGTATAGATGATAATTGCAATATGTTTTTACATAAAATAGTTTAAAAAAAATATTCAGATACTTCTTTTGTCTTAAAGGAGCTCAGATCCCTCAGACAGAGGTAATTTTCAGACAATTCCAGTTCTCCCTGAAGATATGATTGATTTTTGTTTTGTTTGTGGCTCTAGGAAGCCATCTGTCACTTACGTGCAGATCTGAAACTCAGATTTACCCAGTCAGTCCATTTGAAGATTTTTGGCTTTCTAGTAATTTAAGGTTATTTGCCAGTTATGAGCAGTTCATTGCGTGTGCTTGATTTCTTAGTTACCTGCTGTCCTCTGGACCCTCTGCTTTCTTGCCCTACTTGCTTTTAATCTGATTTTTATAAAAAGTCCGGGGCCTCGGTCTGACCTAGTACAAGTGTGAAGATTCCTAAGGTAATGGGAGGGCTCTTTGCAGACATTACAATACAGCTTAGTGTAAATAAAGCGTTGTAAGTACTTGAACGTCATGCATGCTGTTCATTTACGTTTCTACATCTGACTCTTCCACAGTATTTTTTTTAAATTATCAATGATGTGTTACATCAGGGTAGAAAATGGGTAAAAATATACTTCACCAAATGACCTTCTGATTTCCATATGTCATTTCTGTAACCTGTAAAAGTTATGTTTTATATCCGCAAAATACCTAGGTGCCTGCTTACCAGATCTTAGAAGAACTTCCAGAGCAATAATTAAAAAAACCCAGTCCCAAACCTAAGTTGGTCGTTTGGCTGTATTATCAGACATGTAGATGTTCTCTATTAAAAGTACAGTGTCTTGAAATATCTGTGGATACCAAGAATCTGAAAGCAGTTTCACATGTATAGCTGTTGGCAGATGAAATTCACTTAGAGAAATAAATAAAATGCGTTCCAGAGTGGCTTGCTACTTTGTATGCTCTTTTGTCCCTGGTGGTGAAATGTGTGAATCTCTACATGTTAAACACCAATGCGTTCAACACATCCATTGTCAGTACTCTTGACTTTCCTGCCGTTTTCAGCGGTACATAACTCTCAGAAAAGCTGAAAAAGTATCATTCCTCACCTTTGTTAATTCAGTTTTAAAGAAGGCCTCTTGATTAAATAGTGCTGTCACAGCTAAAAGTGTAACAAAGTTGCTGCTAGAAATAAGTTAGTCATAGTCATAGAAATCTAGGAAAAAAGTAGCTGAAAATAGTGTTGTTGTCAGATGGACATCCCATGCTTTACTGCCTATAGGTTTGCCATCCTGCACAGCGTTTGGAGTCCTAAGGAGACAAAATTTAAATCTCACCTTAAGTTACACTAATCCCTTTTCTGCCTTACTCAGTTCAGGTTGCTATGTCTAATCCTTGTTTAAAAAGTAGGCAAGAAACAGCCTTTAGGTAGCTGTAAATTTGGGAGCCTTTTGGAAGAATCCTAGACTTATAGTATCATGCAGCCCGCTTGGTACCAAGTACATGGGTGTTATAGTTTGCTTCCAGTCTTAGTTTATTTGTATGCCAGTGCAACCTATAATTCTGTTCTGGGTTGCACACATTGACTGTTGAAGACCTTAAGTTTTTTTGGCAGTCTTCACTCATCATTTTGAAGTAGGAAATTAGGTGTGCCATTACCTCTACTGCTTTTATGTTATAATCCAAGAACACTTTACTACTACCTGAAGGAAGGGGAGAAGGACAATCACTGCCTGGGTTGATCTGGACAGTGCAGAAGCTTTTTCTTTCCTAACAGCGTTTTACAGCTTACGATGAATTTCCGTGTTGCTGGCGAAGGAAAGGTATCTGGGAAAGCTGTCTTATTTTCCAAAAGTATTACCTAAAAAATAACAGAACTGGTAAGGCTCTGTAGTCCTGCGCTAAACAAAGCACAGAAGTACAATAGTGAAAGTACTTGACGTGTCTTAGATGTACTTCACTGCATCCAGTTTTAGGACCCCTATTACAAGAAAGGTATCAGTAACTGGAGCGCGTTTAATGGAGGGTGACCAACATAGTCATGGGCTGGATCCTGTGACCTGGGAGGACATGCTGTGGTACCGGGGCCAGTTGAGCTGGGAGAAGGGATGGCTTTGGGGGCACTCAGCAGCATCTGTGGCACCAGAGTGGGTGGAGGAGACCTGGGCTTCTTTTCCTATGACCTACTTGCTGACTTCTGACATCCTTGTTTTTTTTCCCGTTTCTTGTAGCCTTCTCCGGAGTGCTGATCAAAAAGTAGCAAATACAGTCAAAAAAGGACTGAAAAAGCTTGTCCCAAAGTTGAAGCAGAATAAAAATGTAAAAGGAGTAGAAGCATTACTGGAGAAATTGACTTCCTAGTGTAAATGAAGCTAAAAAGAGAATTTACATCAATGCAGCCAACTGAGAGTTGGTAAGATTTTACACCGTCGTTGTTTTAAGAAGCAGTGTATGCATTTGTAAATTAAATAATTTCTAAAACAACTTTTCTGTTGTACTTATTCTGTTCTGTGCAGTAAATGGTTGTTCTCAGAAACTGAAATATCAAGAAGATTTAAGAGCTAGTGGAAGCTTCTGAACGTGTAATCAAGAAGTTAAATCTTTCCTGATAACTTGCACAAAAATGATTTACGTCGTGTTAAAATTTGTATGTATGTTGTCATAGTTACCATAGAAACAGAAGCATCTGTTCTGGAGCTATTCTTATATATTGGGCAAATACACTTGTTCTTAATCCCCTTCCCTCCTGGTTTCCTCAAAAAAACAAAGCAGAAAAACAACTCAAGTCCTGTTCTTACCCTGTGAAGGAGTGATGGACGCTCTCATCCTTCAGGAACTAACAAGAATAGAATGAAATAATGTCTAAATTTTTTATCTTTTTTTTTCTGAAGAAGGTCCTGAAGGAGAGACAGCTCTTTCAATGGGCCACAGTTTGGTTTTGTTTTTCTTAAGTCTTCTGAAAAGTATAGACTTTGAGCCCTAATAAACCAGAAGAATTGGATCTGGAGTTGGTTTTTTTTTTTTTTGTGGCTTCATTTTAATAGGGGAGGAATGAATTTATTTCTGCATGGTATCAAATAAGTGTCCTATTGATTTGTACTGTACCCTATTTTGATCTAGAAAAATCAAGCCAACGTTTTATGTTCTAAGCAAAGAAAAAAAACAACAGCTAAAACTTTCCTGGTGGGGCTCACCCAGGTGGTGTTCAATGCCATGCTGATAGACTGATCCAAGCAGAAGATCAAATTAATTAGATCTCGAATGGTAGGAGTTACTCTTTTAGTGTTGCTTAGCCTAATAGGAGGTGGCTCTAGTTTTAATAGCAGATAGTTAGCCATTATTTCTCCTAAGATGCAGCTTCCTCAACATGAAATACAATGCAACTAATAGGAAGTTGCCAGCGATTACGTAAACGGGTTTAAGTTTCTGCATTTTACGTACTTCAAATCAATCTCCTAAATTACCGACTTTGTTGTCAGAGGTCATCATGATCCACAACTACTCCAAAGTCCATCAGGAACCGCAGTGTTCAGCACCCATGAAAGTGAGATTACCCAGGTTGAGACTGAGACTTGCATGCATAGCATGAGGTAAAATACTCTGGTTCTCCAGAGAGCATCTGTATGTATACAGCTGCTAGAACTGTTCGCAGAATTACAGAATGATTCGGGTTGGAAGGGACCTTAAAGATCATCTAGATCCAAGCCCCCCTGTCCTGGGCAGTGGGACACCTCCCACTAGACCAGGCTGCTCAAAGCCCCATCCAGCCTGGCCTTGAACACTTCCAGGGAAGGGGCATCCACAGCTTCCCTGGGCAACCTGTGCCACTGCCTCACTACCCTTACAGTGAAGAATTTTTTCCTGATATCCAATCTAAATCTACCCTCCTTCAGTTTGAAGCCATTACCCCTCATCCTATCACTACACTCCCTGATAAAAGAGTCCCTCCCCATCTCTCCTGTAGGCCCCCTTTAGGTACTGGGAGGCTGCTATGAGGTCTCCTTGGAGCCTTCTCTTCTCCAGGCTGAACAAACCCAAATCTCTCAGCCTGTCCTCATAGCAGAGGTGCTCCCACCCTCTGAGCATCTTTGTGGCCTTCCACTGGACCTGCTCCAACAGGTCCATGTCCTTGTGGTGAGGACTTCAGAGCTGGACGCAGTACTCCAAGTGGGGTCTCACCAGAGCAAAGTAGAGGGGCAGAATCACCTCCCTAGATCTACTGGCCACTGCATTTTCAGTACGTTTCAGTACATTGTCTAAGTATAAATAGTTTATCCAAAGTAATGAAATATCTTATTTCATCTTAATAAGTAATCTCTTGCTTCTCACTGGTCCTGTTGGGGGGGAATATTTTTAGTATAAAAAAAATGAAAAGATAGCTGAATAGGCAAATTTAAAAAAAATAATCATAAACCCAATTGTAATTCATAATTTACTTCAGTTAATTTAGGCAGTACGTGAACGTTCTAGTTGGGAGAAGTGTTTCTAACAATCTATGTTTCTGTTTGTTGATTTACTGATATTTTGCTGACTGCGCTTCCCTCTAATTCCACCTAGGCTTGTGAGGAGTAGTAAATACTTAAAGGTTAATCCCAATTAGACCTGACTGGCATTGGCATTAAGTGTTCATGCTTGTAAACACATCCTCTCTGTTACTGAAGGTTGCAGCTGATTAGTTTCTGTAACAGGATTTTCTTTTGTGACAATAAAACAGATCATTTTAATTAGCAACAGATAATGAATTTAAACTGTGATGAACTGTTTCTAAAGAATTCTCAGTTACTGCCAAAACCCCCAACCTAAACAAAATATGCAACAGATTTGTGACTGAATAATTAGTGGTAGAGTAAAACAGTGGGGGGAAAAAAAAATCTGATACAGGCCTTCTCAATTTTCAGGTTATTGAGGGGAATAAACGAATGCTTAGAATCTGGCACAGACATACTTCCAATCAAGAAAATTAAAGGGGGCAGTGAAAGTAAGTCATAGCTAAAGATAGATATTAATAAACTGAATAGCAAAAATCTATGGAAGAATGTCTGCTTATTTGCATTTTTGAGACTGTCTGTATTATTTATTTTAAATTATGTGTAGTAATTTGGAGTGACTGACTATATTCCTTACCACCATTTGTGAAACGCCGCTCTTGATTTAGTAGACATCAGTTAAGGTTATGCTAAAAAGGCCACTATTTTTCTACCAGGGATAGAATATAAATTTTACTGCCAAGGTATGTCTTTAAGGTCAGTTGAAACCAAATTCTGAAATAGCCCAATAGAAGGAGAGGAAAAGGAGGTTATGGGGGGTACTAAAGACTGTTACAGTGGCTCCAGGTACCTCACAGAGTGGACTCATTTTTCCAACTGAAGAGGCTGGTTGGATGCAGTGCCATTGCTGCCCCGATCTGCTGTGGGTTCTCTGTGACTGTGAAGGCTGAGAGAGAAATTGTTTGAAAGACTCTGAAGCAAAAGTATTATTTTTTTTTTTCAGCATGTCCTTTTGTTTGAAATGTACTTGGCAAGGACTTTTGCCTACTGTAGATATCCAAACTGCTCAAATTATTGCCAGCACCTTAATATAGCTAGCAGTATGGTTTTTTTCATTGCCAAGAAGACAGTGGAAGTGCCTGTGCAGCAAGCGACTGTCTGTGCCGCTCACTCAGAACAGAAGCTGTTTCAGGGATTCTGAGGCACTGGTTTTAAAGCCGTTGTCCAGAGGTGAAGTGACTGTCCCCTTTGCCATCCAGAGGCAACACCTCTCTCACTTTACATAGCAGAAGTTGGAGGGTGAACAGCCAGTGTTTAATCATTCTGAATGACAGGACAGTCTAGGATAGAAAAGTTGGTGATGATTATTATTTTTTTTGGTTCTTAGATGGTAGAGGATCCATTACCTTGCTAATGGTGTATATTAGTGTCAGTGTATTTCCCAATTCCCATTCCCTAATAGCGTATTTCCCAATTCCCATTCCCTAATAGCATATACCCTGCATTGGAAATGGGGGTATACAGATGGATACTATTGCAACTTAAGACCTCTTGGTTTAAGGTACAAAAGGACTGGCTTTCCCTTTTGCTGCTGACAGCAGAAGCTACCAAGAACAAGCAGTGTTTTGCTTTTCCACTGACTCTCCACTAACTTACCTTTTCTTCAAAAGCAGAAAATGTACACAGTGACTCTGAGTCTGTTTCTAAGCGCAGAACCGAGGACAAAGTGGGGTGAGCAGAAGATTCAAAATGATTGAAGTAGCTGGAAAAAAAGGGGGGATGGTTTGGTTCAATAATACATATTGCAGGCAGACTGTGTCCCATAAGTTGTGAGATTTTCTTTCTTACTCCTGTCCATCTCTTGTCCAGATGGGTTGTAGACTTATCAGAATGGACACACGGCCATATCCATGTATGCACACCACTTTGTACTTAAGGGTTTCTACATAAATATTCTCACTGTTCCTGTGGTATGTCTAAAAAAACTAAAAATGTTAAAAGTAGGGGGGGTGTTGTTTTTACATCTTTAAAAAGTGTTCACTGCATTCATCAGGACACCTTTCCTTCTGACTTCTTGGAAGAATTTTGTAGTGTCCATTAGAAAGTTTGCATTATCAAGTTCAAATTGCTGTCAAAACCCATACCTTTTGCCTGACTAGTGCACAGCATTCCTCACAGCTTTGTGAAAACGCAAAAGTTCATTTACTCTAACCGTATTAGTCTTCCCGCGCTTTTCTCCTGTTTTCTGCTTGGGGTTTAAAGCTCTTGTATCGAGCTGCTCCCTTACATGCTTCATTCTGTAAGTGGCACTTTCTTTCACTGTTAACAATTTTTTGTTGTTGCTTAAAGCTGCTTATTTTGTTTTCTGTGTCTTGCTTTGAGACCCTGGACTCCTAGGATAGGTAACCTTTTTCATGGTCTGTTAAGGGTAGATACATTGTGCTAACCATCTAGTAAAGAGAAACAGCCATTACCGGGAAGGATTGCTATTTAAGAAATAGGAATCTGTCGCACTGTGTTTCTCACCTCTGATCTCTGTAACTGCAAATTTCAGCAGTGCAAGCTTTCCTTGACATGATTTTTTCTTTTAAGTGTATGCAAAGGCTCTAACCCACTTTGCTGTAACATCCAAAGTAGCAAGGATCATTTACGAGCTGTACTAGAGGGCGGGACTGAGGGAAGGAAAAGCCACTGGTGACTGGAAAGCTGGAAAATGTGCCAGGTAAACTCAGTTATCAGCAGTAATTCTTTACATCTGCCTGATTTAACATTATGTATCTTTGCGATTTTCTCTTGCAATAGTCATGTATTTAAAAGTTTTTTTGGGGGCCATACTAGTTGAAGTGTGTTTAGTCATCTTGTCATCTGCTGTCATGGAAGGTGGTTTTAATTGTTGTGTCTTTATGCTCTTCCAATTAGAAGGTGTCTTACAAGTACACTCAGGCTTTACAAAGCATAAAAGTCTTACAGATTTTCTAATTTGCCCTGTCTTCCCCGCAGCTGCTTTTGCCTGTCGTTTCTGTAGCTTGTTAGTCTGTACTAACTAACTGGAGTGTGTCTACGCGGATTACATCTTTTATTAGAGTAGTGGGACAGTCTCAAAAAGCACATGGGAGGGAGCTGGTAGGAGCTCTGGGTGGATATGAACAGGTGCTAGAAGTATTGAGCTAAGAAGTCATCAGAAGGTTTTTCTGTTTGTAAAATAGATGCAAACAAGATACTTGCGGGGCCAAAAAAAAAAAAAAACAAAAAAACAAAATGGGGCTTTTCATTTTAAAGATGTACTGATTTATAGGCACTCCTGATAAAACATGTTTGGTGGGAAAAAGTAATAAGGGAATATGAGAATTGGTTCAATGTGTTGCATTGGCTAAAGTTTCTGCTCCCAGTGAGTGGGGAGTGAGAGGAAGATCGGGTGTCACAACACCTGCTATTGAGTCATCCTCACAGTGTGGGGATAGCACCAGTTTTCATGGTGGTCAAAATAATCCTTATGGTTGAAATGCATTCACAGGTTGTTGTACAAATTGGTGCCACCAGTTTTTCCACTTCAGCATTTTTTTTCTGTTTTTTTTTTTTTTTTCTCTGTTTGTCTGAAGAGATAAAATATTTAGAAGCTGTTTCAAATTCCAAGTCTTTTGATAGTGGTCGGTGAAAAGAACAGGCAGTACCAAAGACATATTTGAGATACGTCTGAATGATTTCTCTTCAAAAGAATTAACAACAGTTGAACTTGCAATTTTATGTGTCAAATTTCCAGGTATTTTTATTAGCCAAGGCCTGGGCACGAGAGAGCCATGGGGTCTGCCTTCCAGAATCAATGCTGCCCACCAGCCTCCCTGCAGCTCCCGTGATCTCCCTTTAAAATGTCCTCATCAATGACGGATGCCAAACACGATGTTGTATTTCCTGTTTTACACAGCATCATGCCCAAGTTGGAGGACCTTTGCTTTCACAGATGGTGACTCAGCTTCGCACCTCATTAGTTTGCTGCTTGGTTGTTACAAAGTGCACCTTGGAACCAGCCCTTGAGGTGACGAGGGTTACTGACAGGGCAAATGGAATAAGCACCCTAACAGCGCATCTCGCATCGCCTGTTGTCTTCTGCTTTCAGGTGCACTTCGAGTGTCTGCTGCTGTTTGTGCTTGGTCCTTTAATCTTGGTATGGTGCACTAAGGTGGAAAATTCATGCTTGTGTGCTGTGCTCTCAGGCAGTGTGGTGCTGCTCAGACTGCAGTCGCTGCAGTGTGTACGCCTTGCTTCCTAACAAGTAACTTGCATTGTGTCACGTTGCCTGGGAAGCTGTTGTTTTTAACTGGTTTCCCATCTAAGTGGGGTGGTTTTTTTGAAACAAAACAAGATAAGCAATGTAAGTTTCATTAAAGCAAGCTTACTTTTGTATTATTTTTTTAACGATAGTAGAAATATCATCATAGAGACTGAAGCCCAAAGCATTTTACCTTTGCAAAGGGAAAGTGTGGTGTAAGCTTTGGACTGACCACTGTTTTACTCAGGATGCTGCCTGAACATGAACAGAAACCATACTTGTACATGAAAGTTTGCTTTCAGACAGGTATGCGAAGTGCCTTAGGATAACGCACTAACGTAGTGAATCTGCATTGGTAATGTTGAGCAGTATCACAGAGAGTGGACCGCATTCATTCAGAAGGTTAATTTTGTGGTAGGATTTGAATAAAGAGCGGAGGTGGCAGTCTGTGCAGAGAGAAACAGGGAGAAGGCAGGCATACAAGGAAGTGCTCTCCCATGCCATACCAATAAACTAAAGCTGCAAGCAAGCAGGTATTTGCAGACCTCTGAAGGGGAAGGCATTGGGGGAAAAGAACTTTTTTGCAGAAGGAAAGGTGCCTTTGAAAAGCAACACCAGAGCAAATTGCACTGAGAGGATGCAACTGTAATAGTGGTGTTAGAGCTGTGCAAGGGTAGTGGAGGCATGTGGAAAGAGGTAAAGCAGGAGCAGTGTGCTTTAAACCTTGTGTGTCTTTCTCTCTCCTCCAGCCCAGCAGTTGATCTAATAAATGTGATTGCGAATCCAGCAGCTTGCCCGCTGCAAGATGAGTCAGTGGTGTTTTTCCTTCTGCCTCTGAGCAGAAGATGCTGCATCCCTCTCCTTACGGCGTTTCTGGCATTTGTCAGGCTATTCATTAAGCTGATTCAGTTCACGAACCAGTTGGAGATTTGTGTGTGGCGGTGTTGAATTAATTTCTATTAGTGAGCTGATAGGATTCACTGAACAAAGGGGAACCTGCTTGAACACTGGAGCACGAGCTAAGCAGCAGTGTTGCGTGGTAAGGCACCGCAAAGTCCTTAGCCAGGAGCAGACCTTCCTTTTGCAGGGGATCAACGTTTTGGGTTGGCTGACCTGCGTCACCAAACTTGAATTTCAAATTTCTGTATAAAATCGCACCGTTCTCTCTTCAGTGCATGGAGATTTAGAGGAACATTCTTTGTACTGCATTGGAAAAATACTCCCAGAAAATGGGCATTATTTTAAGCCTACCATACCTCAAAGTGGAACGACAATTGGTCGAGGCCTGTGTCTTGATTGCTCGTGTTAAATCCTGTCAATAAAAGCCTGGACAATACTTCCTATTAATCTAAAACAATTAATTCAACCTACAGTTAAGGTAACTTTATGTTGAACTTTCATGTTCCGTGACTAATTTTCTGGTGTTAAAGAGGATATTTTTCTTTGCTTAAACTGTTCCAGAAATATGCAGACTGAGTATTAAACATATCCTGACATCGTCCAGGTTGCCTAGAATCACTTCTCTTTTTTTGTACTGGCTTTTGGGGAACACTTTAGGCATTTGAGCTGTCTTTTAGAAACAAAAGGAATGGGGAAATTCATCTCCAGTCTAACTAACGAGATTAGAGTGACGATTCATCTACTCCATAGGGATGATAATACAGAATTTTGCAGTACAGATTAAATTGTACGCTGTTGTAAATGCTCTTGCTGACAGGACTCCAGGCTTTTGGCACGCTGTACCCGAAGAAGGTGCAGCAGCGCCGGCGAACGTAGCAGGCCAGGCGGCAGGCGCTAGGTATTTTTAAGGAAAAGGGGAATCTGGCAGCCTGTAACCTCTGGGCGGCAGCAGTGAACAATTTTCCATGCACGGGACTGTACTTTCCCCAAGGAATCCCAGCTACCTTCCCCTTTCTTACGGGGCGTTGCGGCCCCCATCACACCGGGACGAGCTATCACAACCAGTGTGTGATTTCCTGAATTCTCCCAAATTTCTGGAACTTGTTGGTTTTGGTTGGGTTTTGTTTGTTTGTTTGTTTCTTTGTTTGCTTTTTTTTTTGTTTTGTTTTGGGTGTGGATTTTTTTCCTCCCTATTTGTTTACTCTAATTAAATGTTTGTCTGTTAAGGTATTTGGAAGCCAGACTAGCCTGATCCTCAAGACTTGGTTGGAGCAGGCTTGAGGAGTACGGAGTCTCTTTGGTGTCAGCGCGGATGCGGCTTATGCCAGGGCTTGATCGCAAAGACCCCAGCCTTTCTGTTACGGGTGGGCTGTTGTGCTTATCTGCAGCCCGTGCCTTCACCTCCGTATGTAGTTTTTGTTAAGAAAAAGGAAAAAAAAAAAAAAAAAAAAAAAAGAAGTGTAAGTGTCCTACGGAGCAAGGCTGTTCTTATGTGGGTGTTGAAAGGTTCCTGTGCAGAGAGACACTTTCAGTGGCAGTGCTAGCCGGTCTTAGCCATGTAGAGCTACATTAGCTCTGGAGCCAAGGCAGGTTCTGCCTTCTCTTTGCCAGCTGGTAGTAGAAGTGCTTTTCAGGCCATTTCCTCTCCCAGAACGGGCAAAAGAAATTGTGTTGCATGAGGACATGGTGGCCTGAAGAACATTTATTAGTGGTAGCAAAGGACTGGCTTTTAAGTATGGTACTTGTTTATCTGGATGTTAATAGGAGGGAAATGCTTCTGCCTGTAAATGGAGGGAATCTGCTTCAGAAGTCAGAATGACAGTACGGAGTCATTTTATAGAGTAGAATTAGACTCTCACAAGTTTTATTGAAAAACCTGTATAATCTCTATCTCAGGAGCTACCTGTAGAATGCTTTAATTTTTCTAAGCGTATTTCCATTAAATTACCTAAGTACATAAAAAGCTAGTACCTCTGGCCTTTCCCTTCTTCAATCCAAGATAAAGAGCTGGATTACAGTCAAACGCCATGTAGTTTCTCTACTACTGAATAAAGAAGTTAATAAAGGTTTTGTAAATAGCAGATAAGCATGAATCAAATATTTTTACGTAACAAAACCAGAACGTTCTAAACAGTTGAAGCT